>NW_023425345.1:103577172-104167172 GCF_014108415.1 Molossus molossus | reverse complement strand
TAAAAAACAAACAGCTCCCCTACCCCCACCCCAAAATAGCAATGTCTGGAAAGACAATAGCACCAGGGATTCAATGCCCAGGTGAACAGGTGAAAGCAGACTAAACTGACATGGCAATTAAAATACAGTGCTTGAAACTTGATTGGATTCTGGACTGGGGGGGAAAGAAACAGTTTAAAGGGCATTATTATTATTATTATTATTTTAATCCTCACCTGAGGATATTTTTCCATTTATCTTCAGATAAAATGGGAAGGAGGGAGAGAGAGAGAAACATCCATGTGAGAGGGACACATCGACTGGTTGCCTCCCACACGACCCCGACCAGGGCTGGGGACAAACCGCAACCAAGGTACGTGCCCTTGACCAGAAATGAACCCGCAACTCATTGGTCCAAGGGCCAATGCTCTAACCACTGAGCCAAGCCAGCCAGGGCAGAGGACATTATTAAAACAATTGCAGAAACTTCAATACTGGCTGTATTTTAGATAACATGTTTTGAATAAGTGCTAAATTTGCCGAATATGAAGTGAATTTCCTGGATACTTCTTAAGAAATATATGCCCTAGAATTTAGGGATAAAAAGACACGAGACCTGCAATTTCAAAGAATTCAGCTATCACCCTGCCTCCAAATCGCTGTTTCTATATTACTTGTGTCTGTGTCTCTCTCCATACAGAGAGAACAAGTGTGACAAAATGTTAACAAGAGATGAATATACAGATGAAAGAAGGACACACGGCTCAGACAGCACAGGAGGCCTTGGGGATGTTTTCCTGGGCACCTGTGACCAGTAAGAACCTTCCACCCAGTGGAGCTGTTCCAGCTACTGGGAAACCACCTCGTGTTGTTAAAGTACCAACTTCACAGCACGCCCGGAGTCTAAGCCGGGATCTCAGATTCCACTGCACAGGCCTCAGAGGAGTCCAAGGTTCGAGAACAACGAATGAACATTCCTCCCCAGAGGGGACCTAGACCAACCCGTGAGGCTGGGAGTAAGGTGATGTTGAACCCCGATAAATTGTGAGACACCCTGACAGTCACCAGCTCTGCCTCATGGAGTGGACAAATCAGAGCTTAAAGATTTCTTTCAAAATTATGGGACTGTGGTGGAGTTGCTCATTAATCGTGGTGGGAAATGACCCAATTTGGGTTTTGTTGTGTCTGATGATTCTGAGCATGTCCAAAAGGTCCTTAGCAACAAGCCCATTGTGTTCAGGGGTGAGGTCCGTCTGAACATGGAAGAGAAGACGACTCGAGCTGCCCAGGAAGGGGACCAGCAAGATAATCGCCTTCAGGACCAGAGGCCCTCGAGGTGGGCTGGGTGGTGGAATGAGAGGCCCTCGCCAAGGAGGCATGGTGCAGAAATCAGAATTTGGGGTGGGAGGGGGAATTGCTCCAAGGCAGTGAATTGCTCTTCACTGGTCTCCATGCAGCAGTACAACCCGTTCCTGCAGAATGGTGAATTTCTTCAACCACCCCTTGGTATCTTGCAGTATGACCCTGGTCTCTAATAAATTGCTTAAGTTTGTACAGTTTTACTTTTTGTGTTAATGGTGTGCGCTCCCCCTTCTTTTCCCTTACCTCACCTTTTAGTCCTTCCAATTTTGTGGAATGATATTTTAGAAAAAGTGGATTTTTAGAGAAGGAAAAAAAGACTGAATTTCCTTGCTTTACTTTGCATATACAGATTGGATTTTTTTTTTTTTTTTTTTAACAGCCATTTTTCCAAAGGAATGTGTCTTGCTTATTACTGACATTTGGTATATTTCATTCATTGGAATATTTCTTACTTATTTTCTACGTGTTTCAAAAGCCTTTGAGAAATACAGGATTTGAGAAACATTTTGAAGGCAAGAAAAACCCAAATTGTTTCTTCTTTTGAGAGTCATGACTTCCTTCTAGTGTGGAGGAACTGCCATTGGAAAAATTGACAATTTTGATTCTTGGTTAAAAACTGAATAAAATATGTTAGTAAAGTTTTCTTCTTTTGATATGTGATCGCAAAACAATTATAAAAGTCACTATTTTTACCATTGAAATTTAAATCATGAGATATGTTTAAATGTCTATAATTTAACTGATGTGATTTTCTTGAATTGTTAGGTTTTTTGAAGTAGAATTTATTTTCATGTTTAATTTGTATTTGTAAAAAAATCAAAGACCAACATCCCCCCGCCCCCCGCCCCAATCCGAATAACACAAAACCAGAGCAAAACTGCTGTGCCTTCTATTTATCTTTGATTCCAGTCTTGGCAATTGTTTGAAGGAAAAAAATAAAAGTCTAGAAAAACAACATCAACAACAGTAGCCCCCTTTCTTTTGACAGTGAAGATGAAAATTAATAAGTATAAATAGTTTGAACTTTGTTTCAAAGAGCATATGGGGTGTTTTCAAAAATAACATTTTGTCTGTTATAAAGAAAATACAAATGCATTATAGAAAATTTAGAAAACAACAAAAAAATTTATTAAGATAAAAACAAAGCCAGACATTATAGGCATGTCATTTAGGCAGCTTTGACAGGAAACTGCAATTTCACACTCCCCAGGGATCCAACAAAGGGGAGATAGACCTGTGCCCAGTAAAGTTGGGGGTGTAGAGAAGGTGCTTACTGTCAGTCACTTCTGGGAACAGATATTATTGGCCAGAATGGGCATGGTCACTGCAAGCCCTTGGAAATGTGGGAATACATAATCCCCTAAACTAGTGGTTCTCAACCTTCTTAATGCCGTGACCCTTTAATACAGTTCCTCATGTTATGGTGACCCCCCAACCATAAAATTATTTTCACTGCTACTTCATATCCGTAATTTTGCTACTGTTATGTCTTAGGCGACCTGTAAAAGGGTCATTCGATCCCCAAAGGGGTTGCAACCCACAGGTTTAAGCTAAACAAAGAAATTCACTGTCTTGGTTCTCTTGGGACTCATGTTGCTTCAGGACCATAGGGACCCCACACACAATGGACTGCAGCACAAAACAAAAGCTAAACATAGGCAGTAAAATTTCAGACATCTCATGCAGCAGTATTTTCACTGATACATCGCCTAGGGCAAGGGAAACAAAGGAAAAATAAACAAATGGGACTACATCAAACTAAAAAGCTTCTATACAGCAAAAGAAACCATCAACAAACTGAAAAGGGATCCTACTGTATGGGAAAACATTTTCTCCAATGATACATCTGATAAGGGTTTAATTTCCAAAATATACAACACTAGGAAGACAAATAATACAATTTAAAAAATGGGCAAAGGTCCTAAATAGACACTTCTCCAAAGAGGATATACAGATGACCAATAAACACATGAAAAAATGCAGAATGTCACTAATCATCAGAGAGATGCAAATTAAAATGACAATGAGGTATCACCTCATACTTGCCAGAATGGCTGCCATCAATAAATCAACAAATAAACACTGTGCTGGTGATGATATGGGGAAAAGGGAACCTTAATACACTGCTGGTAGGAATGCAGACTGGTACAGCCACTGTGGAAAACAGTATGGAGGTTCCTCAGAAAATTTAAAAAGGATCTGCCGCCCTGGCCAGTTTGGCTCAGCGATTAGAGCATTGGCCTTTGGACCGAAGGGTTTCAGGTTTGATTCTGGAAACAGCCCAAGTGCCCATCAGTAGATGAGTGAATAAAAAAGTTGTGATACATTTACACAATGGAACACTATGCTGCTGAAAAAAAGAAAGATTTCTTATCCTTTGAGACAGCATGGATGGACCTGGAATTTATTATACTAAGCAAAATAAGCAAGTTAGAGAAAAACAAATATCACATGATCTCACTTATAAGTGAAATCTAAAGAACAAAATAAAATGACAAACAAAATGAGTTCATAGGTATGGATGCGTGAAACAGAATAACAGATCTCAGTGCGGTAGAGGTTTGGGGGGAGAAGACAGAAAGAGATTAACCAAAGAATATATATGCATATAGGCATAACCCATGGGCACAGAAATAGCATGGGGAAGGCTTGGGGTGGGGCGGAGGTTAAGTGGAGGTGGGAAAAAAGAGAGAAAATGGGAGACATCTGTAATACTGTCTCCAATAAAATAAATTTTTTAAAGAATCACTATTCTCTAATCAAGTTTTTAAAAGGCTTCTCATTCATAAATAACAAATATTTAGGAATATGAAATATTTCAAACATAGAATAACATAAAAACACCCATGTTTCCATGAACTACTTAAGCAAACACAAACATCAAGTTTTATGGAAAATTCCTTTGCTATTCTGTATATAGAATTAGAAGATCCCACAGATCTAACTTCTAGAGTCATTCCCTTCGTTGTGACCTTTCGTTCTGACATCCCAAACCATCTGCTCTTCACTAATTACAAACCGGAGGCAGCTACAACTAACTCAGCAAGTATGATCCTCCTGCTACCCGCCTTTAAATCCTGCTCTGTTGCACGATGGTCAACATGTGGACTAAAAGAGTCCTGATTGTCCTCAATATTACTAATATTTCATGGAACTAGGTGAGATTCCACTTTATTTAGAATTAGCCAGCCATGACTTGGTCCATTCTCTTAACTCCCGAGGTTCAAATGAAGCATGATGGCTAGTAAATACACACGCTGGAGAAAGGAGGGCCTTTTTGGGTAATCTCCCAGGGCTGACTTAACATTAAAATGCAAATCAGACTTTGTCTTATTAAGTGTCCCTGAATGATGGGAAATCCTGACTGGATTTCAGATGTGCACATGCATCACTGTCACAGCATCTTGTTGACTCCAGTACACCAGACCTGAGTTAAAAATCACACCTCTGCTACTCTCCAGCTGTGAAAGGAATCACAAATTATCAAGCCCCTTCCCTAAGCCTCAGTTCCCTCCTAAATTGGAGATAGTAAGTCTATCACCTGCCTCTTAACAGTTCTATTGATTAAATGAAACAATCCAAGGAAAGTGCTTAGTTCAGGGCTTGGCACAAAGAAAGCATTCAGTATGTGTTACCATGGTCATCACCAACATCAGCGTTCTGAGGCAGCAGGAAATGGAGCTCGGAAAATAGGTCAGACAGCGGAGATGGCAAGTTAGAGAATGTCGGACAGGCCTGGACAGCAGCTGAGAGGCTGGGCATTTGAAGCTAGAACTTGGATTGATGAGGACTACGATCTCTCTTCTCCATTTGAATTCTAACTAGAAACAAAAGATACTGACACTAACAGCATCAAAGAAGCTGAAGGAAGAGGGTACAGGGATCTGAAATGCTTTGTAGTTCTTTCACTGTGGAATAGTCGAACTTAAACCAGCTTTAATATTAAATATTTTGTCCAGACCATAGGATCCTGCTTAATCTATGTAACTATTTAATTTCTTAAAACTAATAAATATCACTCCTTAGTAATGCCATCTGGAGGCATAAAACATACCATATATAATACACACAGAAACACCTGACAACCATATGCATGAAGACTAAACACATAAAGACCATACACATAATCTGAGTTATTACTTTTTATAGAAAAGACGTGAGAATTTTCTCATTTGCTTTTGATGACTTTTTAGAAAATGGAAGAAAGTTCCTAAACACCAAGCAAGAAGACCTGTTGAAACTCAATAAAAACATCAAGGGCCGCCTGGCCAATGTGGCTCAGTGGTTGAGCGTCAACCCATGCACCAAGAGGTCGCTGGTTTGATTCCCAGTCAGGGCACTTGCCCAAGTTGTGGGCCAAATCCCCAGTGGGCGGCATGGAGGAGGTGGCCAGTCCATGTTCTCTCTTATCGATGTTTCTGCCTCTGTCTCCCTCCCCTTTCCTCTCTCTAAAATCAATGAAGAAAAAATACTTAATGATTTTTTAAAAACCCTCAAGGGCTGTGAATGAGCAGTGAAAACAAAGAAAGTCCTGGCTCCGATCTAAGGAATTAAGCAACAGGAGAGAGCCGGGCTAGGTTCTTTTTTTTTCCTTCTCTTTTATAAACCTAAAACTTTTGTAGCCTTTATAACCTCTTACAGACCTTTCTACAACTTTCACAAACCTTCTTACCCATTCATAAATAACTATCCTTAGAAAAACTCACATTCTTCCTTTTCCCTCAAAAAATGAATCTCCATACCTCATGCCTTCTATTACCAAAATCATCTAATTTCTTTCCGATTTCAGGAATTTCTAACTTTTAGAAACCTCAGTTTTCAATGATAACCAAAAAGTAAGCAACCAGTATTCTCTAGACTGACTTTTATGAACACATTCCATAACCTTTGGAAACAGTTCCCTCTATTGACAAACACACCTCTAAGAAACACACCTCGGACAAAACATTAGACGTTTATTAACAGCTCCAAACATACTCCACGGCCTCTGCAACAAGAGCCCAGGCAGGCGGACCCGAGACCTGTCTAGCAGTGTTCCAGTGTTTTATGTTACTTCAAAATATCTAGACATTTAATAACTTTTATTACATTTAAAAAGGAATAGCTGAAATGAGTTAAGTTGATTTGTTTAGATGGCTAAGGTTTTTTTCTCCTTTCAATAAGGATTACCTCCCAGAAACTTGCATTTTAAAAGATGGCCCAGATAAGATCTGGTGGCTTTGCATTGTTTCTGGAGCCACTGCTCTGGTCCTGTGAAGACTGCACAGTAAAACAAGGACAGTACTTTATTTTGTTTTGTTATTTATTTATTTATTTATTTATTTATTTAACATCTCCACAATGGACTGACAAATGCACTCACCCATTTTTTAAATGTTTCTTCCCATTTGGATTTTTTTTCTTCTTAATCCTCACCTGAGGATACTTTTCTATCCACCTTCAGATACAGTGGGAGGGTGGAAGAGAGAGAGAGAGAAATATGGATGTGAGAGAGACACATCTACTGGTTGCCTCCTGCACAACCCCAACTGGGACCGGGGATTAACCGCAACTGAGGTACGTGCCCTTGACTGGAATCGAACCGAAGATTCATTGGTCTGTGGGCTGATGCTCCAACTGCTGGGCCAAACCAGCCAGGGCTGGATATGTTTTTTAGTTTGCAGACAGCACATAGCTTAGGGTCGCCTCTGAGAGCCATAAAGGCTTGGTTGGATATTTGGCACCTCTGGCCACGTCCCTTGGGAATGGTAGAACAGGTGTGGCTGTAGCATCAGCTAAATAACTTCCTTTTGCTTCCATGGTGGCAGTTTTAGAATGTCCTGGAATTTTGATAATTGCCAATTATTTAAATGTTGTGTGTGACATCTAATAATTCTGCAACCTGTTTTTCTTTATGGGCTGCCTTAGAAGATTAAAAAGTTGAAATTGGACAACAAACAGGTCCGGGCCTCTTGTCATTACTAAAGCCAATTAAACAAAGACAAGGTTGAATCCTTTATGTGTGTTTATTCCAATACGCCAGCAGCATGGGCAAGCAGGGTCATCCTGTAATAATCTGCTCTCCACACCCCCATAAGCCAACTGTTTATATTGGTTAGAAGGACAAACTACCTGGAGAAATAGGCCAAAGGAACGACGACGAGTCAGCCAGTTCCAGATCATAGCAGGGGAAGGAATGCGGCTGGGGAACGCGAGCCGGGGGCTATGAAGGGCTGTCTCCAGGCCACCGCCTCCAAGGCTCCAAAGTTGGTCTTCTTTCCATCATGAGGGGCAGTTCTCAGATAAGGAGAATGGACAGCATTCCCGAGGTCTTCTCCCAGGGTGTGCAGCTCCCAGCCAGGTCAGAACAGGCTTTCTTTAATCAGAACAAAGCAATCATGATGAACAGAGCAAGAATGATTAGCATTTCTTATAACTATGGCTAGTCCCCCACTATAAATAGTTCTCTATTATTCTCTCATGCTTCTTTCAAAGTCTTGCTGCTTCTACAACATTTTTTTAAAATCTCACCCAAGGATATATATATATATTTTTCTATTTCTCTTCAAATAGAGTGGGAGGGAAGGAGATAGAGAGAGAGAGAAATATCAATGTGAGAGAGATACATTGACTAGTTGCCTCCCGCATGACCCATCCAGGACCAGGGAGGAACTGTAACCAAGGTGCATGCCCTTGTCTGGACTCGAACTCCTGATTCATGGCTCTGTGGGCCGAGGCTCTACCACTGAGCCAATCTGGCCAGCTTCTACAACATTTTAAAGGTGTGAGTTACACCAAAATCATAGCTATTATCTGTGTAAATATTGACTATTTGATTTTGGGCCAATTGAATAATTAGCCAAAGTCCAAATTAGAATAATTAGGCTTGTTGGGCAGATCTTATTCAGGTAAATAAGAACCTTCAATTATGTCCCTTTACAGCTAGTTGTTGGAATAGGTATATTGTGTTCTTTGGGGAGTTCAGTAATTTTCTAGAGCATAAACAAAGTCACCCATGGGTAGGATTAGAGTGGACTATCTAGGAAATTTAACATTATTTAAATTAGCTTTAAGTATCTAAGACAGTAAGTGGGACTCCTTGTATATCCCTGGGCATTATTGTCCAAGGAAACTTGTAATCTTCTCAGATGAAGGCAAAGAGGCATTGACTGTCTTTTTCTACTGGGATGCTGAAAAAGACGCTATATAAATCTTACTGAAAAACACTGGCAGTCACAGGAATGGCTGATAATAAGGTGTGTGGATTTGGAACCACAGGATGTCTGGGAATAACTAGCTTATTTATAGCTCCGAGATTTTGTACAAATCTCCATTTTTTTTCTTCCATTTTGTTTCTTTACTAAAAGGATAGAATTACAGAGACTCATACATGAAATTATAAGCTCCCCTTATATGGTAACTTTAATTTCCCCTAAACTATTAAGAAGGAGGAGGGGAAACATCTTCGTGTGATGCTCAGAGCAGCCCTAGGCTTGTTTCTGGGGGTTTTTCTAAATCCCATTTCAGGTTCCTATAATCCTTAAAGTAGACAGACTGCCCTACAGGAGTTTTCTTGTGAACTTTAATACTTCTGTTGTTTTTGCTCCCAGAAACCAGTAGGTATATTAATTGGAATAAGTTAAAATAGCCAAGATTAAATGTTCTACCAGTTAAATTTCTTTGTGAGCCCATCAGGGTCCCAGATAAAGTCGGGAACAATTGCTGGTGTCTCTCTGGCTGAGACCAGCTTTTCTCCAAAGGGGGCTCTTAGAATTCCTGTTCTTCTTTCCCCCAGTCAGTAGGGGTGGTAGTGGGGAGACGGAAGGGGAGGGAGGAGGAGGGGAGGGCCCGTCTGCACCAGGAAGCTCAGGGAGCGAAGGACGCAGTGGAGGAGGACAGAGGGGAGGAATGGGTATGGGCAATTAGCTTCAGAGGAGTTCAGAGACAGTCTCTAAAATTTCTTATTAACTTCTTTAGGAATTTATCTGTGCTTCTCCTAGCTTCTAATTTCCAAATCAAGATACGCTTTCCATTTATTTATTTAGTTTAATTTTAGAACTAGCATTTTTTTAAAGCTTTGCATGCAAAATAATTAATTTAGGCACCAAGACAACTGCATTTTGGCCATTTTTAGTTGATATTTCCCTTTTTTTTTTTATCCTCACCTGAGGACATTTTGCATTTATCTTCAGATAGAGCGGGAGAGAGAGAGTGGGGGAGAGAGAGAGAGAGAGAAACATCAATGTGAGAGAGACACATCGACTGGCTGCCATCCACACGACTCCAACCGGGGCCGGGGACAAACTGCAACCGAGGCACGTGCCCTTAGCGGGAACCAAACCCGGGACTCTCTGGTCCGTGGGCCGATGCTCTAACTGCTGAGCCAAACCGGCCAAGGCTAAGTTGATATTTTCTAGTTAAATGTTCCCATTTCTGCAAATCACTTGCAAGTACAAGCTTTCTGTAGGGAATATTTTTTATTTATTTATTTAATTTTTTTTTTTTTTGGTACGTGCCCCTAGCGGGGACCAAACCCAGGACTCCCTGGTCCACAGGCTAGCTCTCCAACTGCTGAGCCAAACCGGCCAGGGCTCTATCAGGAGTATTAATGAGGGCTGGGGTCTGGGGGTTCCCAGCCTTGGAGGCACAATTTCCCATGTCAATTTTAGGTTGTTTTTTTCTTTTACATCTGCAGAGTCTGAGCAAATGTCCTAGGGATGCTGTGTAGTGGTCAGAAGTGTGCTGCTTGTGGGTTGAGCTCCACAAGGCTCTCACCCTTTGAGTTTCCTTCAACCCTCTTATGCGCCTGAGTTTCTCTCCCGGCATCTAACACAAACAGAAGGTCTCAGGACACAGCTGACCAAACCTTCTGGATGCTCCCCTAAGTGAGCCAGTCAGTGAACTACAGCTGAGCTGGAAATCCCTACGGGGCTCCTGCTCGTCTTGAGGAAGGACCTCTGACACCCCCACAAAGATTCTGAGCCGCCCAGAACACCCGAGATTCGGGCTGGAGGGAGGGCTTGCCCCTTATCTTTGGAGTTGAGTGAGTTCAGCTCTCATTTATACAGCGAAGGTTTTTGTTCAAACTCTCAGAAAGCAATTCCAATTGAAAAGCCAAAGTTAAAAACCAGCCATGTATTTTCTTTCCTCTCTTGCCTTCGCCTGGGCTCTGTCGACCCTTAACCCTTAACCTCGAGAATTTAAAAATACAGCTCTAAAAAGGTTAGATCCTCTACCACAAGCCAGGGAAGGTCCTGGATCCAAGAGACAACTCACTGAAGTTCACCCACTGGGCCCGGAGCTCAGTGGGCCCTTTGCTGGAACCTAGCACTGGTCCTGGTCCACAGGGTGGTCCTGGGTGAGCTTCTTTGGAATCCTGCCACCCTAGTGTCAGCATAAGAAACATTCATTCAACAATAAAAGAAAAAAGAAACATTCAAACCTGTGAAGAATTGTTATGAGTTTATTTGAGCCAGAACTGTCAACAATTGCCAGGAAGCATAATCTCAACAGACTGAGATAATGCTCCAGAGAATGGCAGTTTTGCACTTAGTTTACACATTACAGTCAAAGAGGAGACATAAGTAAGTAACATGAAGTCCATTGGTGATAGATTAGGAAAAAAGCAAAGCAGTGGGAACCTCTGGGATTGAATAAAAAGTAAAATGATAGACACATAGTCTTTTATACAGGTGGGGACAGGATGGTTAACAGCAATTATCTCAGTAACCATGAGGGGACTTGTGGTCTCCGCAGAGCGGGGCCTGTGCTTCGAGGGGTCTGGGAAAAGAAAAATGACTTTGACATTCCAAAGATATGTTATCATAGATGCAGAAAGACCATAGACAGGCTCAGTGAAGGTAAAGATTGACCTTGGTCAGGGAAGATGCTGGCCTAGAACATGACCACCTGCCATAAACTGCTTTTAGTCAAAAAGTTTCACTTCAGACCATCCTCTGTGGTTACTTAGGTCTGAGTGTGCAAGGCCGCCACGCAGGCCTCCCTGAGCTTGTCAGGTTAGCACGTGGCCCCTTTTCATCCATACTTTAATTCCAAATGCAGGGTCCTATTTCCTCGGGAGGGGGAGGGGGAGCTTTGTATGACAAAGAACACAGATTCTCGCTGAAAAACCTACGGTGAATATGGAATTAGAAGTTTTTGAGATCCACTGGATTTGCATTTGGAAGTTAATATATATTTGCTTATACGCCATTCTTAACATGTTTTCCAAAATTTCACTTTTTAATTGTTATCTTTACTCATTCACTTCCCTATAAGTTACAGAAATACAAGCATGGTTCTCTGCACTTCTGGCCCTCTGCTAGGAGAGAAAAGAAGGCCTGGTCTGGTCCACAGCTGAGTCCTGGGACTAGCCCAGCCTCTTTATATATGAAGAACGGAGAATGTCACTGGGCCAGTTTGAACTGTGCCAGGTCCCAGGTTACCCCAGCTCTCATCTTCTGTTGCCAACATTTTTCTTATTAAAAGTGCAGGAAGCCTGTGGGAGGCAAAGGCGCTGCTGCTGCACCATTGAGACCCGGGCCTGGGCCCGCCCCCTCGCCAGGCCTCCCCCAGCGCCTCACCACTTTGAAAATGTGTTGAAAGTTATAAAATATCTCATCTAGAAAAAGGCTGGCCAAGGCAGAGTGGAGTTTGGAGCCAAGTCAGCAGCCAGTTGTGGACTCTGGAATGTTGCAGAAGTGTGGGCCTTCGCCGGAAAGCCAGGCACTGCTTTGTAGGAGGTCCCCGAACTGCAAGCCCAGGAAGGCGGCCGGACGGCTGCAGAGCAGCAGCTGCTGGGGAGAGTGCCCTTCAAAGGGGCCTCGCTGCTGGCACCGGTGCCCTGTGCAAGGAGGGGTCGCCCCGAACCTCCTGCGAAGGCTGCCAGCAGGAACCTGGCAGGAGCCACACACGCCCTGTGAATAACTGAAGTAGGGCTTCAGGTAAACAAGTCATACGAGTCCACAAAAGAACATCCAAACCCACTGAAAAATTGTATACGAGTTTATTTGAGCAAAAATCTTGATGACATGCCCAGAAGCAAGATCTCAGCAGACTGAGAAAATGCTCTATAAAATGGCAATTTTGCTGTTTATTTGATGCATTAGAATCGAAAGAGAAAACATAAGGAATCTGTCAGTTGTAGATCGAGGAGGTGGGATAAAGCAAACGGGAAAATCTCTAGAACTAGATAAAAAGCAACATGGAGACACACATGCTTTTACATCAGTGGGTGCAAGAGAGTTAAGATTTAATATTTACAGCACACAGAGATGGTATGTGAGCAACAAGATAACAGTGCAGGGCTCTGCAGACCTGTGTCTGGTGCCCGAGGGTGGTTATGCCTTCCCAGGGAAAGAAAATTACTCTGACATTTGAAAGGTATGTTATCCTAGATGCAGAACAGTGGACAGGGCTCACTTACGGCAAAGACTGACCTTTTGCTAGGGAAGCTACAAACCTGAGATGTGACTGTCCAGTTAGGAATTTATGATCAGACCATCCTACGCGGTCACTCTGGGTCACTGGGCTTGTCATGCTTGTTGAGTAATCCCTGAACTTGTTGGGTCTGCAGTGTTGCCCCCATTTTGTTCACATGGGGTACCTGGAGGGACAGGGCAGGCTGTCAGGTGGGGACAGACAGTGGACCCTTTCCTGCTCCTACACAGCCCAGGCGGGGTGCGGTGTGGCCGCATCCTGCCTAAGGCCCCACACTTTGATATTGACGATTCACTCACATGACATAAGAAGCCCTCTGAGGGCAGATTTGGCCCATGAGCCCTGAGTTTGTGATCTCTGCTATTTTTAAGTAAACCTTTTATTAAAGTGGAATAAGCATGCAGGAAGCCAATAAAGCCATTAAAAACTTTTTAAACAAAATAAAAGAATAGGTGGTATTTGGGTTTTTTCTATGGTTAAATGTGACTTCAAAATAAATCTCTCTTAGTGTTGAAGTTAATTTTTAAAAATGAAAATAGCCTTGGATGGGGAAGGTGGCAAGGGCCAGACCAGAGGGAGGGTGAGTGTGAGAGAGTGAGCGAGTGTGTGAGAGAGTGTGAGTGGACGTGTAGGTGGACGACCAAACCAAGCAGTGCAGAGCCGCGGAGCAAAAGGTCCCTGTGCTGTGGATGGAGCAGCTGGCTACACGGTGAGCAGCCCTTCAGGGTGCTTCTCCCTGCGCCGCAGGGAGGCCCCATCATTTTGGAAGATCCCTGGTCATCCCTGGGAGGAGGTAGTGGGAGCGGGTGGGGCCCAGTAACCTGAGCCCACCAGTGCACCTGGCACCGTCCGACCACTGGACACCCTGTGTCAACACAGACTGGTGCACAGTAGTGGAGCTCCCAAGGTGCTGGTCACAGAAGCCGCAAATGGCCAGGAACCCAGGACCATCCCCCGCAGTAGTAGCCCGATCAGAGTCAAGATATACCCCCAGCAACAGAGGCTGGTGAGCAGAATCCATCCCTAGGCAACAGAAGCACAGGTCAGCAGCTGAGACCCATCCCCCAAAAACTACAGCAAAGGCTGAGCAGGAGCTGAGCTCCATGGGGCAGCAGCACTCCCCAGCCGTCAACAGTGGGACCTGGGGCTCCACAGAGGTCGATATGACCCAACAGTCCACAAGAGCAGTAGGAAGCCGGGGCTCGAGAGGAACCAGTGTGATCCAGCTGCCCGTGGGACCTGTGGGGTGCTGGGGCACCAGAGAGGTCTGTGTGACCCAGTTACCCACAAAATAGGCATGGAGCCAGGTCTCCAGAGGGGGCTGTGCAATCCAGCTCCCCACAGGATCAGCGGGAAGCGGGAGCTCTAACGGGGCCTGTACAACCCAGCTGCCCACAAGATCAGTGGGGTGTCAGGGCTCCAGTGAGGCCTGTGCAACACAGCTGCCCACAGTATGGGCAGGTAGCGTGGCTCCAACAGGTCCTGAGCTATACAGCTACAGGTGGCACCAGCAACCAGCTGGGAACACAGCTCTAGAGGGGCCCGTGTGATCCAGCAGCAGCACCTACCATGACACACAAATACCAGACCCCAGTAGTCAATTCTCCAGGATCCACAGCAGGCAGAAGGCAACACACAACGAAACAGTCTGGGAGGCACAGTAGCCTTATTTGATATACAGTGAGCTGCCTACACATCCAAACATCCCTCAGCAGGTCTAGAGCTACCAGACAGCTAAAATGGGGAGACAAAGAAACAACACCCAAAGGAAAGAAAAAGAGGAATCACCAGAAAAGGAACTACAGAAAATGGAAGACAGCAACTTGTCAGATAAAGAATTTAAAGCAATGATTTTAAGGGTGCTCAAACAATTTGGTGATAACAACAAGCAACTTAATAGGAATTATGAACAGCTCACTGGGACCTACTTCAGCTTAAAAAAAAGAGGTAGAAGCTATGCATAAAAAAACAAGAGGAAATAAAGAATGACATAGCAGTTATGAAAAATACCTTAGAAGGGTTCAATAGTAGATTAGAAGAAGCTGAAGACTGAATCAGTGACTTAGAAGACAAGGTAGAGAAAAACACTCAAATAGAGCAGCAAATGGAAAAAAATTTTTTAAAGCAGGAGTATAGTTTAAGGGAGCTGTGGGACAATACAAAACGTAACAACATTCACATTGTAGGGATACTGGAAGGAGAAGAGTCAGAGAAAGGAATAGAGAATCTGTTTGAAGAAATAATGACATAAAACTTCCCTAAACTGGTAAAGGAAAAAGTCACACATACCAGGAAACAGAGCGTCCCAAGCAAAATGAACCCCAGAAGACCCACAGCTAGACACATCATAATAAAAATGGCAAACATTAAAGACAAAGAAAGAATCTTAAAGAAAGCAAGAGAGAGACAGAAAGTTACCTACAAGGGAGCTCCCATTAGACTGTCAGCTGATTTCTCAGTAGAAACACTGCAGGCCAGAAGGGAGTGAAATGAAGTGTACAAAGTAATGAAAGGCAAGGGTCTGAATCCAAGACTACTCTATCCAGCAAGCCTGTCATTCAAAATTGAAGGAGAAATAAAGAGCTTCACAGATTTAAAAAAAAAGCTAAAGGAATTTACCACCACCAAACCAGACCTGTAAGAAATGCTGAAGGGACCATTGTAAGAAGAAGAGAGAGGGAGAGAGAGAGAGAGGAAGGAACACAGGCATAAAATTAAAATGGCAACTAATAACTATCTATCAATATTTACCTTAAATGTAAATGGCTTAAATGCTGTAATCAAAAGACATATGGTAGCTGATTGGATAAGAAAACATGACCCACATATATGCTGTCTACAAAAGACCCAGCTCACAACAAAAGACTCACACAAAATGAAAGTGAAGGAATGGGAAAAAAATTTCCAAGCAAATGACAATGGAAAAAACCTGGTGTAACAATACTCATATCTGATAAGATAGACTTCAAAAACAGGGCCATAACCCTGGCCGGTTTAGCTCAGTGGTTAGAGCGTCAGCCTGCGGTCCAGAGAGACCCAGGTTCGGTTCCCACTAAGGGCACGTACCTCGGTTGCAGTTTGTCCCCGGCCCTGGTCGGTCTTGCAGGTGGCAGCCACTCGATGTGTTCCTTTCACATCGATGTTTCTCTCTCTCTGTTCCTCTCTCTCCCTCCCACTCTACCTGAACAAAAAATGGAAAAATGTCCTCGGGTGAAGATAAAAAAAAAAGAAGGCCATAATAAGAGACAGAGAAGGTCACTAAATAATATTAAAAGGATCAATCCAGGATCCTCAAAATGGCGGCAGAGTGAATGGAAGCTACACAGACTGTCTCCCAGGACCAAACTGGAATTACAACTAAAACACAGACAAATCGACAGGAAAAAGCAACAGAAAAGCAGATTGTGAGGACCATATGAACAGGGACACTGACTTGATCCTGGTAGAATTGCGAAGGCGTGAGAGGGGGACTGGGAGCCCACAGACAGCAGCGGCCTTAGCTGTGACCCGTGCCCTCGGGTTATACTCCCAAGCAGCTCCACAGTGCAGAGCCGGGACAGAGGCTAAAATAGCCACAGCCACTCACATTGGGCTCCGGCAGAGGGAGGGCAGACTGGACTAGAATTGTGTTGGGACACTCGGGATTTGGAGGGCGCTCAGAGCTTTTGCTGAGTTGTAGCCACGCAGGACGGTGGCCATATTGTTCCTTCCCAGAGCTCTGGGGAGAGGCAGCAGTCCCTCCCTTGGAGATTCAACCCCACCCTGTGGGCCACTGAAATGCAAATTGAGGCTTACTAACAACCAGCATCTGTCCCACCCTTGGGAAATCCCCTTAAGCTAAGCACCTGAGGGAGTTTTTCAATCAACTAACAATCCAAAACTCTTCAAGTAACCTGGACTGCTAGCCTCCAGGCAAAAAGCTAGAGGATAACAGTACCATTCCTGGGCTAGCAACTCTAACCAGGAAAGTAAGACTTGACAGTGGTGTTTAACGTGGGTCTTCCCTCACTCATCTAAACCCAGGAGAGGGAGCCACAAAAAGCAGAACACCAACACCCACAGGGAAAACTTGGCAGGCTCCAAAGTCCACTGTGATAGCCAAAATGGTGAAACACAGAAACAAAAGCCAAATGAAAGAACAAGAGACCTCCACCAAAAATGATATCAATGTGGAGCAGTTAGGCAAGTTAACAGAGCTAGAATTCAGAGCCATGATCTTGAGGAAGCTCAACAGCATGAGTAAGGACATAGAGATGCTGAAAATAAACCAATTGGAAATTAAAAACCACCAAAAAGAGATTAAGAGTGACATATCAGAAGTAAAGAACACATTGAAAGGTCTAAAGAGCAGAGTAGAGGAAGCTGAGGACCAGTTCAGTGAATTAGAAGACAGGGTAGAAAAAAATCAACCAATCAGAAAACCAAAAGGAAAAATCGATTAAAAAACAGGAAGACAGCTTAAGAGAACTGTGGGACAATTGGAAACGTAATAATATTCACATCATAGGAGTCCCTGAAGAAGAAGAAAATGAGCAAGAGTTAGAGAATATATTCAAAGAAATAGTGACAGAAAACTTCCCTAATTTGGTGAAGAAAGAAGGCATTCAAGTTCAAGAAGCACAGAGAGCCCCAAGTAAGAAGAACCCAAACAGGCCCACACAAGACACATAGTAATTAAAATGCCAAAAATTAAAGACAAAGAGAGAACCCTAAAGGCAGCAAGAGATAAGCAACAGGTTACCTACAAAGAAAACCCCATAAGGCTCTCAGCTGACTTCTCAACAGAAACACTACTCTACCCAGCAAGGCTGTCATTCAAAATAGAAGGTCAAATAAAGCGCTTCCCAGACAAAAAAGGCTAAGGGAATACATTAGCACCAAACCGGCACTATAAGAAATGTTTAAAGGACTGCTGTAATTAGTAGAAGAAATAAGAAGAAAAATATAACCCAACTAAACAAAAATGGCAATAAATAAGTACATATCAATAATCATTTTAAATATAAATGGACACAGAATAGCTGATTGGATAAGAAAACATGACTCATCTATATGTTGTTTACAAGAGACCCACCTCACAACAAAAGACTCATATAGGTTGAAAGTGAAAGGTTGGAAAAAATTTTTCCAAGCAAATGGAAAGCAAAAAAAAGCTGGCATAGCAATACTCATATCTGATAAAAATAGATTAAAAAATGAAGACTGTAACTAGAGACAAAGAAGGCCACTACATAATATTGAAAGAATCTATTCAACAAGAAGATATAACCTTGATAAACTTATATGCATCCAATATAGGAGCACCAAAATATATTAAAAATCTTCAGGAGGACTTCAAAGAAGAAATCAAAAGCAATACAATCATAGCAGGGGACATCAACACCCCGTTGACACCACTGGATAGATCCTCTAGACAAAAAATTAGCAAGGAAACAGAGACGCTAAATGAAGCACTAGATCAAACGGATTTAATAGATAGCTTCAGAGAATTACACCCCAAAACTACAGAATTCACATTCTTCTCAAGTGTACATGGGACATTCTCAAAGATAGACCACATAATAGGACACAAACTAAATCTCTACGAGTTCAAGAAGATTGAAATCATATCAAGCATCTTCTCAGATCACAATGGCATGAAACCAGAAATCAATTACAACAAAAACATGCAAAGACATTTGAACACATGGAGGTAAAATAGCGTGTTATTAAACAATGAATGGGTTACTGAGGAGATAAAGGAAGAAATTCAAAACTTCCTGGAAACCAATGAAAATGAACACACAACAACACAAAATCTATAACATGCAGCGAGAGCAGTTCTGAAAGGAAAGTTCATAGCACTTACAGGCCGACCTTAAGAAACAAGAAAAATTTCTAATTGACTGTCTAACCTCACAACTTTAAGAATTAGAAAGGAACAAAAAGAAAACCCCAGAGCAAGTAGAAGGAAGAAAATAGTAACGATCAGAGCAGAAATAAATGACATAGAGACCAAAAAAACAGTTCAAAGGATCAATGAAACAAAGAGCTGGTTTTTCGAAAAGATAAACAAGATTGATGGGCCTTAGCTAGACTCACCAAGAAACAAAGAGAGAGAACCCAAATGCACAAAATCAGAAATGAAAGAGGAGAAATAACAACTAACACCACAGAAATACAAAAGATCATTAACAGCTACTATGAAAAACTATATGGCAACAAATTGGACAATTAAAGTGAAATGGACAAATTTCTAGAAACACACAGTCCCCAAAACCGGAACGGGAAGACATAGAAAACGTGAACAGACCAATAACAACTAAGGAAATTGAAGAGGTAATCAAGACTCTCCCAGCAAACAAAAGCCCAGGCCCAGATGGCTTCATGGGGAAGTTTTACCGAACATTCAAAAAAGAACTAACACCCATTCTCCTCAAACTATTCCAAAAAATTCAAGAAGAAGAAAGACTTCCTAACTCATTTTATGAGGCCAGCATAATTCTAATTCCAAAATGAGAAAAAGACATTACAAAAAAAGAAAACTACAGGCCAATATCCCTGATGAACATAGATGCCAAAATCCTGAACAAAATACTAGCAAATCAGATCCAGCAATACATAAAAAAAATTATTCACGATGACCAAGTGAGATTCATCCCAGGGATGCAAGGCTGGTACACTATTCGCAAATCAATAAATGTGATACACCACATAAACAAAATGAAGAATAAAAACCACATGATCATATCAATAGATGCTGAAAAAGCATTTGACAAAATCCAGCATCCATTTCTGATAAAAATGGTCAGCAATGTGGAAATAGAGGGATCATATCTCAAAATAATAAAGGCCATACATGAAAGACCTACAGTCAACATCATACTCAATGGGCAGAAAGTAAAAGCATATCTCTTAAGAACAGGAACAAGACAGGGATGGTTACTTTTGCCACTCTTATTTAACATTGTACTGGAAGTCTTAGCCACAGCAATCAGACAGGAAGAAAAAATAAAAGGGATCCAAATTGGAAAGGAGGAAGTGAAACTGTCATTATTTGCAGATGACATGATATTATACATAGAAAACCCTAAAGACTCCATCAGACATCTACTAGACTTAATAAATGAATTCGGCAAAGTAGCAGGATACAAAATTAATGTCAAGAAATCGATGGCATTCTTATACACCAATGATGAACTCACAGATAGAGAAACTGAAAAAACAATCCCATTTACCACTGCTGCAAAAAAATTAAGATATCTAGGAATAAACTTAACCAAAGAAGTAAAGGACCTATTTGCAGAAAACTACAGGACATTGAAAAAAGAAATAGAGGAAGACATAAAAAAGTGGAAGCACATACCTTTTTCATGGATTGGAAGAATTAACATCTTTAAAATGCCCATATTACCCAAAGCAATCTATAGATTCAATGCAATCCTCATCAAAATACCAATGACATATTTCACAGAACTAGAACAAAAACTTCAAAAGTTCATTTGGAACCAAAAAGACCTCGAATAGCCACAGCAATTTTGAAAAAGAAGGACAAAATAAGTGGGATCACAATACCGAATATCAGGTTATACTACAAAGCCACTGTAATCAAAACAGCCTGGTACTGGCACAAGAACAGGCAGATAGACCAGTGGAACAGAATAGAGAACCCAGAAATGGACCCAAGGCAATATGTTCAATTAATATTTGACAAAGGTGGCAAGAGCATACAGTGGAGTAAAGACAGCCTCTTTAATAAATGGTGTTGGGAAAATTGGACAGCTACATGTAAAATAATGAAACTAGACCATCAACTTACACCATACACAAGAATAAACTCAAAATGGATAAAAGATTTAAATGTGACCCTTGATGCCCTGGCCGGTTTGGCTCAGCGGTTAGAGCGTCGGCCTGCGGTCCGGAGAGACCCAGGTTCGGTTCCCGCTAAGGGCATGTACCTCGGTTGCAGTTTGTCCCCAGCCCTGGTGGGTCGTGTGGGTGGCAACCACTCGATGTGTCGCTTTCACGTCGATGTTTCTCTCTCTCTCTCTCCCTCCCACTCTATCTGAACAAAAAATATCAAAAAAAAAAAAAAATGTCCTCGGGTGAGGATGAAAAAAAAATAAATGTGACCCGTGAATCCATAAAAATTCTAGAAGAAAATTTAGGCAACAAAATTTCGGACATCATACGCAGCAGAATTTTCACTCATACATCACCTAAAGCAACAGAAACAAAGAAAAAAATGAACACATGGGACTACATCAAACTCAAAAGCTTCTGCACAGCAAAAGAAACAACCATCAAAATGGAAAGGCAACCCACTGTATGGGAGAACATCATTGCCAATGATACATCAGATAAGGGGTTAATTTCCAAAATATATAGAGTACTCACACAACTCAACAAAAGGAAGACAAAGAACCCATTAAAAAATGGGCAGAGGACCTAAATAGACACCTCTCCAAACAGGACATACAAATGGCCAAGAGACATATGAAGAAATGCTTAACATCATCAATCATCAGAGAGATGCAAATTAAAACAACAATGAGGTATCACCTCACACCTGTCAGAATGGCCACCATCAACAAATCATCAAGCACGTGTTGGCAAGGGTGCAGAGAAAAGGGGACTCTAGTACACTGCTGGTGGGAATGCAGCCTGGTGCAGCCGCTATAAAAAAACAATATGGTGTTACCTCAAAAATTAAAAATTGAACTTCCATTTGACCCAGTGATCCCACTTCTAGGAATATACCCTAAAAAGCCTGAAACACCAATCAGAAAGAATATATGTACCCCCATGTTCATAGCAGCACTATTTACAATAGCTAAGATCTGGAAACAGCCCAAGTGTCCATCAGTAGACGAATTGATAAAAAAGCTGTGGTACATATACACAATGGAGGGTACATATACACAATGGAGTACTATGCAGCTGTAAGAAAGAAAGATCTCTTATCCTTTGAGACGACATAGAGGGACCTGTAAAGTATTATCCTAAGTGAAACAAGCCAAGCAGAAAAAGACAAATACCACATGATCTCACTTATATATAGAATATAATGAACATAACAGTTTGAGGAATAGGGTAGACCTAGAAACATGGAAGGAGGGTACAGACTGACAACCCTCAGAAGAGGGGGTGGTGGGGAGTTGGAACCACAGAACTTATATGCATGTATCCATAACCAATGGACATGGACAGCAATGCCAGGGACGGGGCGGGAGGGATGGAGAGGAGGGTGTCAATGGGGTAAAAAAGGAGAAACATCTGTAACAAAAATAAAATTAAAAAATAAAAATAAATAAATAAATAGAATAAAATAAAAGGATTAATCCAACAAGAGGATATAACCATGGTAAACATATACACACCAAATATATTTTAAAAATTCTGGAGGACTTCAAGGGAAAAAATCAATAGCAACATGATCATAGTGGGTGACTTTAACCTGCCACTGACACCACTGGATAGATCTCCTAGACAAAAAATTAACAAGGACATAGAGTCCTTACAAAATAAACTAGATTAGTTGGACTTCATTGATATTTACAGGACATTTCACCCCAAAGCTGTAGAATATACATTCTTCTCAAGTGCACATGGGTCAGTCTCAAAAATAGACCACATGTTAGGACACAAAGAAAGTCTCTACAAATTCAAGAAAATTGAAATCATATCAAGCATCTTCTCAGATCACAGTGGCATGAAACTAGAACTCAATTTCAATAAAAACACACAAAAACACTCAAACACTTGGAGGCTAAATAGCATGTTATTAAGCAACAAATGGGTTACTAATGAGATCAAGGAAGAAATTAAAAACTTCCTGGAAACCAATGAAAACTATCACACAACAACACAAAATCTATGGGATGAAGCCAATGCAGTCTTGAGGGGGAAGTTCATAGCACTTCAGGCCTACCTCAAGAAACAAGAAAAATTTCTAATTTACATTCTAACTCTACAACTTAAAGAACTAGAAAGTAAACAAAAAGAAAAACCCAGAGCTAGTAGGAGGAAGAAAATAGTAAAGGTCAGAGAAGTAATATGACATAGAGACTAAAAAACCAATTCAAAAGATCCTTGAAACAAAAAGCTGGTTCTTTGAAAAGATAAACAAGGTCGATGGACCTTTAGCCAGACTCACCAAGAAACAGAGAGAGAGAAACCAAATACACAAAATCAGAAATGAAAGAGGAGAAGTAACAACTGACACCACAGAAATATAAAGGATCATTGAAACATACTATAAACAATTATACGCCAACAAATTGGACAATCTAGGAGAAATGGACAAATTTTTAGAAACACACAGCCTCCCAAAACTGAACCAGGAAGAGATAGAAAACTTGAACAGACCAATAACAACTAAGGAAATTGAAGAGATAATTAAGACTCTCCCAGCAAACAAGAGCCCATGCCCAGATGGCTTCACGGAAGAGTTTTATCGAACATTCAAAGGTAATCTGTTACCATTCCCCTCAAACTATTCCAAAAAATTCAAGAAAATGAAACTTCCAAGCTCATTTTATGAGGCCAGCATAATCCTAATTTCAAAACCAGATAAAGACACTACAAAGAAAGAAAACTACAGGCCAATATTCCTGATAAACATAGATGTCAAAATCCTTAACAAAATATTAGCAAATCAGATCCAGCAATACATCAAAAAAATCATTTATCATGACCAAGTGGGATTCATCCCAGGCGAGCAAGAATGATACAATATTTGCAAATCAATAAATTTGATACACCACATAAACAAAAGAAAAAATAAAAACCATACAATTATATCAATAAATGCTGAAAAAGCATTTGACAAAATCCAGCACCCATTTCTGATAAAAACGCTCGGCAATGTGGGAATAGAGGGATCATATCTCGACATAATAAAGGCCATATATGAAAAACCTACAGCCAACATCATACTCAATGGGCAAAAACTAAAAGCATTCCCCTGAAAAATGGGAACAAGACAGGGATGCCCAATTTCACCACTCTTATTTAACATAGTACTGAAAGTCTCAGACACAGCAATTAGACATGAAGAAAAAATAAAGGGGATCCAAATTGGAAAGGAGGAAGTGAAACTATCATTATAGGCAGATGACATGATATTGTACATAGAAAACCCTAAAGATTTCATCAAAAATCTACTAGACTTAATAAATGAATTTGGCAAATTAGCAGGATACAAAATTAATGTCAAGAAATAGACGGAATTTTTATACACCAATGATCAAGTCACAAAAAGAGAAACTAAAAAAAAATCCCATTTACCATCGCAGCAAAAAAATTAAGATATCTAGGAATAAACTTAACCAAAGAAGTAAAGAACCTCTTCACAGAAAACTACAGGTCATTGAAAAAAGAAACAGAGGAAGATAAAAAAAAAAAGTGGAAGCATATACCTTGTTCATGGATTGAAAGAATTAACACCATTAAAATGCCTATACTACCCAAAGCAATCTATAGATTCAATGCAATCTCCATCAAAATACCAATGGCCTACTTCACAGAACTAGAACAAACACTTCAAAAGTTTATACGGAACCAAAAAAGACCCCGAATAGCCACAGCAATCTTGAAAAAGAAGAACAAAGTAGGAGAGATCACATTATATAACCAGATTTCAGGTTATACTACAAAGTCACTGTAATCAAAACAACCTGCTACTGGCACAAGAACAGGCAGATAGATCAATGGAACAGAATAGAGAACACAGAAATTGACCCAAGACAATATGCTTGATTAATATTTGACAAAGGTGGCAAGAGCATACAGTGGAGTCAAGACAGCCTCTTCAATAAATGGTGTTGGGAAAATTGGACAGCTACTTGCAAAAATATGAAGCTAGAACACCAACTTACACCATATACAAGAATAAACTCAAAATGAATAAAAGATTTAAATGTAACTCATGAATCCATAAAAATTCTAGAAGAAAATGTAGGCAACAAAATTTCGGACATCATACACAGCAGAATTATCACTCATACATCACCTAAGGCAACAGAAACAAAGGAAAAAATGAATACATGGGACTACATCAAACTCAAAAGCTTCTGCACAGCAAAAGAAACAACCATCAAAATGGAAAGGGATCCCACTATATGGGAGACCATAATCGCCAATGACACATCAGATAAGGGGTTAATTTCCAAAATATATAGAGTGCTCATACAACTCAGTAAAAGGAAGACAAAGAACCCAATTTAAAAATGGGCAGAGGACCTAAATAGACACCTCTCTAAAAAAAGCATACAAATGGCCATGAGACATATGAAAAAATGCTCAACATCACTAATCATCAGAGAGATGGAAATTTAAACAACAATGAGGTATCACCTCACACCTGCCAGAATGGCCGCCATCAACAAATCATCGAACAACAAGTGTTGGCGAGGGTGTGGAGAAAAGGGGACTCTAGTACACTGTTGGTGGGAATGCAGACTGGTGCAGCTACTGTGGAAAACACTATGGTGTTACCTCAAAAAGTTAAAAATTGAACTTCCATTTGACCCAGTGATCCCACTTCTAGGAATATACCCTAAGAAGCCTGAAACACCAATAAGACAAAATATAAGTACCCCTATGTTCATAGCCACACTATTTATAATAGTTAAGATCTGGAAGCAGCCCAAGTGTCCATCAATAGAAGAGTGGATAAAAAAGCTGTGGTACATATACACGATGGAATACTATGCAGCTGTAAGGACCTGGGGAGTATTATGCTAAGCGATACAAGCCAAGCAGAGAAAGACAAATATGACATGATCTCACTTATGTGTGGAATATAATGAACTAAACAAACTGATGAACAAAATTGACCCAGAGACATAGAGATGGGGTACAGACTGACAAGCCTCAGAGAAGTGGGATTGAGGGAAAGAGATAAACCACAGAACTTATATGCATGTATGCATGACCAATGGACATAGACGACAAAGCTGGGGATGGGGGGGGGGATGGGGAGGAGGGTATCAATAGGGGAAAAAGGAGAAACATCTGTAACAAAAACAAATTAATTAAAAAATAATGAAATTAGCCTTTATAAAAATTATGAAAGCAATATCAACTCATTTTAGAAAAATCTTTTAATAGAGACAAGTATAAAGAGGATAGTGTTCTATACCTGGAATAAACACAATGTTATAGATCAATTATACATCCACTAAAAAAAAGGAGATGGTAGAAATCAAAGCAACATGTCCATGAGAGATGCCCAAAGGTGTTAGAATGTAAAGAACCAGACAAGGAGATCAGGCTTTCGAGCCAGAGGAACCTATGTTTGGTTTAAAGAATTACAAAAGTTCTTAAAGTTAAATTTTCTCCTGATTCCAGATGTTAGAATTCTAGGGGGAAATAGGAAAGAATTTCTGAATAATTTTTAGGTTTATGACCAGTGATGACTAATCTATTTTGATGAAGTTTATTTTTAGTTTTAGTTTTTAGTTTTGAGACACATTTTTCTTCTTTTGGAGGGAGGGCTATTAACTTTAACTTCGTTAAAGGAAATTAATATATATACCACAGTGGTTATTTCCACAATAAACTTATGACAAATACAGTAAAGAAAGATACATAGTTCCTAACATCAGAGAAACAGCATTTGAAATATGATATTCATGCGGGGAAAGGATAGGATTCTGTTGTTATGATTATGACAGACTATATACTGTTTTGAAATATGTCCAGAGATTCCTTGACATCCCTCTCCCCAAAGGTGTCGCCCAATTCCCTTCCACCTGAGTGTGGACAGACTAAGCAACTCTTTTAACTCACAGAATGAGGAAGAAAATGGCACGGTGTGACCAGTGACACTTAGGCACAGCGTCATGGCAGCTTTTCCTTGCTTCCTCGTGAAGCACTCGCCTGGGGGAGCCACCACCATGTGTGAGGACACCAAAGGCCCCAGCCACTCAGCCGCTCCCAGGCCACCCCGTCGCTAAGGAGGACGATGTGTGCTTATAGTTCCAGTGGCTGAGTTTTGAGTAATTGGTTGTGGGGCAGCAGGTAACAGACACACTGGCCGTACCCTGTGAAAACTCCGCCAGCATCAGACACGCCCACAGCACGGCCCCAGAAGAGACACTTCCGGTCTCGTGTTGTTTCAGGAAGTGACCTAAATAAGAAGTATTGTCTTCCTTCATTTTCTGTCTCCCTTATTCTGTCTGCAGGGCACACACCCAGATAGACAGAAGCCACAGTTCAGAAGAGAAGACATCCATATTCATTCATTTGTCCATTCAACAAAGACTTTCTGAGAATCCGATGTGTGTCTGACACATTTTCTTTTGAACTACAAATACAAATAGCTGTATTGAATCTGGGGTGGGGGTATAAGGTATGAATATTCTTATAACTTCCATTTTCTGCTTTATTGACCAGTGGGACTGTCTCTGAGGCGACCTTTTTGCCCCTAAGCAGATCCTCGAGGCTCTCTGAACAGGAGTAGTTCAGAGGAGGCCAGGCCATCTGCCACCACCAACCTGGGCAGAAACTCCATCTCCATGTCAACACCAGGGGCTCTGTCCACAACCCTGTGACCCCAGGGGTGAGCATCCAACAGACGAATGCATAACCTGCCTGAGACCACCAGGAGTTGGGGTGGAGCTGGTCACCTTCAGTGTGACAGCCCAGGGTTCCAGGTCACCCAGAGCCATTGCAGAGGTGTTTCCCTCATTCTCCTGCTCAGTGTGAGCAGAAGGCTGCCAGAGACACTCTGTGGACCTCACTATGGAGTAGAGCCTGGCTAGACCCCCTCGCTCCCCTTTAAAAAGTGTACTTCCTTGCCCTGGCTGGTTTGGCTCAGCGGTTAGGGTGTAGGCCCACTGACCAAAACTCTTTGGTTCAATTCCAGTCAAGGGCACGTACCTCGGCTGTGGTTCCATCCTCTCCTTCGCCCTCCCTCCCTCCCACACTATCTGAAAATCAGTGAAAAAATATCCTTGGGTAAGAATTTTTTTTTTTTTTTTAAAGTGTGCTTCCAAGTAACATTTCACTTATGCGAAGCCTTCTATGAACTAAATAGGGGCCAGCTGGGTCAGTCCCTTCCATCCTGTCACCTGTCTGTGCAACAAACACGCTTTATCTGCATCATGTTGTGGGTACAAAGTGGAGCAAGGTCAGGGTCAAACACACTCCTGTCAAGGCAGGTCATGAAAAGTGCTTCTTTAGTCCAAAATACCGACTCCTTGTTGCTGGGCTCACCCTGGGCACCCCTGATGTCACATCCTGGTACAGAACTTGATCGTGTGACCTTATATGGCAAAAGAGATTTTGCCAAAGTGACTAAGTTACAAATCTGGAGATGGAGATGTAATCCTGGATGGCCCGGGTGGGGCCTGATGTAACTACCTGTGCCGTTACAAGAGGACAGAGGTACTTTGATGTGAGGTGAGATGTGACCACAGAAGTGGGTGTTGGCTGCAGTGTGGTGGCCAGGCGCTAGGGAAGGCAGGCCTCCGGAAATGGACGAGGAGTGAGTCCCTGGGGCCTAAGGAAGGAACGACCTTGCCAACAACCCAGTGTCAGCCCAGTGACACTGATCTCAGACCTCTGCCCTCAGAACTGTCTGAGGGTAAGTATGTGTTGCTTTAAGGCACTGAGCTTGTGGTGATTTGTGCAGCAGCCCAGGAAACTTATCCACTCCCTCCGGCCAGCATCCCACCCTCAGTTACAGCCTCCAGGCATGTGTAAGTGGTGCATACCTGGCCCACACCTGGCCCGCACCTGGCCCACTGCAGGCCTGCACCTGGCCCACACCTGGCCCACCAGCAGAACTGCAATCAGTGCAAAGCTGGTGGAAGTTCACATGCCACCTGACTGCTCTGCTGCCTTTTACCCCCCATGGGACCCTCGGCCACACCGCCTATTCCTCAGCGTGGTGTCACCTCACCACGCCCCTTCCCATCTCATCTAGACTGTTTTTAAAAACCTGGTTAGAATGAAATGCAGAGATGGTAAAGTCAATGAGGGTGAAGATTTAGTCCTTTTGTGTTGAGTTTAGGTTTTGTAGCCATTGAGAATCTAGGTGTATGTGTATGAATGTACACACACATATATACACATATTTCCCCTTAAATCAACGTTGTGAACATGTAAGTCACATGATGAACTATTTTAAGGTGCAGTTTATTGAATTTTGAAAAATATCTGTACTTGTGTAGCCACCCAGCAGTTTCCCTGTCTGTTCTGCAGTCAGTTCGCCCTGACTCTGACCCCAGGCAATCGCGGACCTGCCTTCTGGCAGAGTCACCTCTCGACATATTGGGTAAGCGATATGTTTGTCATCTTTTTTTGTTTTGTTTTAATCCTCACCCGAGGATATTTTTCCATTTATCCTCAAATAGAGTGGGGGAGAGAGAGAGAGAGAAAGAAACATTGATGTGAGAGGGACACATCAATTAGTTGCCTCCCATATGACCCTGACCAGGGCCGGGGTCAAACTGCAACCGACGCTCTAACCACTGAGAAAACGGCCAGAGCATGTTTGTCATCTTTAAGGGAATCTGGCATATTAAAACACCTGGCAAAATAGGTTTTCCTTTTTATGTAAAATGTGTAATCAATTTTAGACTTGTCGTTAAAAAGTTTAAGAACATATGACTAAGTGTGTAAAGGATATTGGAGTGCGTACAAGAATTTGAAAGTATCTATAGTTATAACTTTGATTTATTAGAGTTTTAAAAGAGTTGTTACAAATATCAGAAGAAAATGTTTAAAAGAAAAAAATTTGAGATAAAGGATTTTATTTAATAATACTAAAGCACTAAATAAAGTATTAATAGGAGGGACGAGAAGAGAACTAATCTCATCAGGTTATTTTTTTAAAGAATGTTTGAGTTGCATCCACAGTTTTTATTCTAGATGTTCTCATCTGAAAAAGCTATGATCTAGCCACTTACTAAAGATCAGAGAAAGCCAGGGGATATCAGAATATTCTAACTTGCTATTTTTACACACACCTCCCCCCCTTTAATGTAAGGTATCCTTTTTGTCAGTTTCTTGGGGGAAAGGAATAACTCAGCAAAATAGAATTTGAAAAAGAGAACATGATTCTATAAGAGATGATGCAGAATTTAAAGGTGGACGTGGGCGCTGTGAATACAGTGATGTGTGACCTTGACTTCTACAGTTGCAGGGCCAACTGGATGACTGGGTTTCTGAGTGCAGGGAGGCAAGAAAGTAAATGCCATGTATACTGCATATTAAAAATAATGTGTATAAACATAACAGGTAAATAAGCTTAGGGATAAAAAATATATACTTTTAAATTGAGAGGAAATAGTTTCAGGGAAGTTTCCAAATAATTAACAGGTTAAAAAAAATATATCTGGAATCTGGCCCAAAGGGAGAGGTGGTTTTTATTTCTATTGACATTTGAACGCTTACAATGATGGGTTGGACAGAGAGCAGCCTTTCCCACCTCTGCTGGGAGGAGAAGGAGCCCTGACTCAGGGCCACCAAACCCTCAAAAAGCAGCACCATGTAAGATGTGCTTTTTTTTAAAACGTGAATTGAACTCAGAACACTCACCTGCAAACATACCATAGGCTCTATTGCAGAACTGTACTTCTCTGTGGACTGGCTGTAGGGACTTGGACCTAATTTGACATCCTCGCCAGGCTCTGAGTGGGCCAAGCAGACTGTGGTCAACTGCACAATACTGGCCTCTTCATGACGTATAGGAATAAAATCCAATTTTAAAATGCAAAATCTAAATGCAGTTATAGTCCCACTCACACCAACCCCAATCAAGATCAAATTGTGGTCTGAAAAAAAGCTTCTCATCGTTATTAACAGTCTCCAGGGTAGAACCTAAGGACCTGGACAAGTTTCCCACTCACACAAAGAGCTGCACTTCCCCTGTCTGATAACTGAGACTGCATTTTCTAAATGACCACGGCTTCTCTGTCACAGTGCTGTTCACACTGGGACTCTCTAGAGGCCCTTCTCAGCCAGGAGAGCGCAACCTCACTCCCGAAGCCCGAGGACCCCCTGCGTGTGATGGCGACCTTCTCTCCCGGCATCCACACTGGCAGTGCTTATGCACTAGCCCTGGGAGAACTGACTCAGCAGTCACTCAGATATTCTCAGGAGGGCTCACCTCCTGCTCCTTGTCCATCTGTCTGAGACAGGCTGCAGGTTGCGTATGGAAAGCGAGCCCACACCACAGCTCATTAATGAACTAGCTACTCACATTAGTCAGTCTTTTCATCACAAAAGAATCATCAAACAATTAAAGGAATTAATAAAAACAAATGGATCAATTGCCGGTGCAGGTTGTTTTGCTGCATAAGGACTAACTACAATCAGTGGCTGTTGGAGGTGAAAAGGGACACGAGGACCAGACTCGGCATCAGCACTGCGCACAGGCTCAGCCACTGGCTGAGACGAACTGCGTGTGTGCAGGACAGAAATTCCCTCATCTTTTAGCCACACCCCCCCACACACACACACACAAAGAGCCTCGCCTGTCACAGCAGCCATCCACGCGGTGACAGTCCCCGGCACGCGCATGAAATCACACAAGCACTCACCCAGGAGTGAACCCAGACACTTTTATTTACACGTTAGAAAGCAAACGGGCTGCCCACAGAGAAGGCGAGGAGCCAGGAGAGGTTCCCGGGGACAGCTAACAAGGGGCAGTGCCTTCTCTCATCTGGGGAGATACTTTTTCTGGCAACAGCTGTTAACTCTTAACCTCCCATCCAAAAACTTTAAGTATTTGAAAGGCACCTGAGAGACTTCCTGCTTTTATTTTATTTGGTACGTTCTCTAGTAATTAGCTGACTCACGAAGTCAAAGCAGTGCTTTTAAAATAAATTTCAAATCTTTCCTAGTGGGAAATGGGACAAATAGTCAGCATTTGGTCAGTATCCACATGACAGGAATACATTTCTTTTCTGTTTTCTGAAGGAGAGGAAGTGGGGGAAGTAGGCCTATCTGTACAAGTCAAAGCAGCAAATAGGATTTCGAAACAGGCACAGAGACTGCCTGCCACGTTATTGACTCCTCAGCTGTGAAAAGGGCTCTCGCTGGGGCTGCGTCCCCACCCGCGTTCCTGCCGGCCGCCTCGCGCCCTCGCCACACGCTCTGCCGCTCGTCCCACTTGTCACGCCGCCTGCGCTTGGGTGTCCTGGACTTCACGCGCGGCTTCAGACTCAAATGACACTACCTAGGCTTGCTCTCAGTCCCCTTTAGGTGCAGTTTGGCGAATACCCCAATGAACTCCGACTCAGAGTTAAAGTGTCAAACAGAGAGAGGGCTGAGTGCAGCTGTGGCCTTCTGAGCGGCCCAGAGGCTCGGGGAGCTCAGGACAGAAAACCTAGTGGCAGAAACGGAAGTGACTGCAGGCACCTGCCTGTCACCGCAGAACAGTCCCCCACAGAGACAGAGACACCTGAGAAGGTGGCTGGGTTCTGGGCTCTTGGGTGGCTGTGAATATCATCATTACAGGCCATCGGCCCTGCACCCCACTTTGCCCGCCCCCATGGAGAGCAGGAGTCCCCCCGGGCCCCTCCAGCACTAGGGCAGCAGCCCTGACAGGAAACCTGGCCTCTCTGCTGATCTTCCCCTGCCCCGCTCCAGTGCTCTCTGCACTCAGGTGAAGTGCACTTTGGTTTTGTTGCTAGAAAAGAGGTCATCACAAAGCTGTCTGGAGAGACCACCACTAAATGGCCAAGTCACTGGGTCTGGCCCGACTGCCGCTGCTCTCACTGGCCTTGCTTGACCGTCTGGGGTCTGTGGGGGGCAGAGGTGGCGGGTGCATCTCCACATTGGGGGGCGCTGCCTGCCGCCCCTCCTCAGCAGTCACTGCCAGTCTGCTCTCCCCCAAGGTGCTGCCGGCCCCGTCCCCCAGCAGGACAGGCTCTTTGCTGCCTGCTCTGTCCCCCTGAGGGGTTGGCTGGGAGCTGCCTGGAGGCGTAAAGGAGGAGGATGTGGACACAGGGGGCGAGGCCGTCCTCACAGAAGTCTGCTGTTCGGTCTCCTGGTTGGCCCAGTTCTGCTCTGTCGTTAGAAGGTGGTGGCTGCTGTCGTAGGATTGGTCAGGGTGGCCCTTCCCCTGTGTCTGGGACCAGGCTGCCTTGTGTCTGGTGCTGGCGGAAGGGCCCTGGGATAGGCTGTGGCCATTGCCTGTCCCAGGGAGGAAGCGGAGTGAGTGTAGGAAGGAGGGCACCCCACAGTACCGGTGTCTGTGGCCTAGTGGGAGGGGAGTGGGATCACATCCCCAGATATTGTGACCCCCATCCTGGATTCAGGGGTGTCTGGGCCATAGTGGTTGGTCACACCCTGTTTCAGCTTCTTCCAGCCCAGGTGGTATAACTCCAGCACATTGAGTAAGAGGGACAGGCAGGCCACGACCAGCATGAAGATGATGAAGATGGTCTTCTCCGTGGGCCTGGAGATGAAGCAGTCCACGGTGTTGGGGCAGGGCCACCGGTCACAGTGGTAGAGCGGCTTCAGCTCAAAGCCATACAGGTAGTACTGCCCGATGATAAAGCCCACTTCAAACAGCATCTTAAAGATGATGTTGAAGACATAGGTCCGGAGCAGGGCCCCGGCAATGCGGACCTTGCCCAGGTCGTCCCGCACTGGGGCCCTGTCCAGGCTGTGGGTGCTCTCTCTCTTCACCTGCTCCTCCTCCCGCCCCTTCTTCTTCTGCTCCATGCGCACGATGTGCAGCAGGTGCCCCAGGTAGATGAGGGTGGGCGTGGACACGAAGATGATCTGCAGCACCCAGAAGCGGGTGTGGGAGATGGGGAAGGCTTTGTCGTAGCAGACGTTCTCGCAGCCCGGCTGCCCGGTGTTGCAGGTGAAGCCCGACTGCTCGTCTCCCCACACTGACTCCACGCCGGCTCCCAGCAACAAGATCCGGAAGATGAACAGCACGGTCAGCCAGACCTTGCCAATGACCGTGGAGTGCTCCTGTGCGGTATCCAACAGTCTCCCCAGAAGGCTCCAGTCACCCATGCTTCAGACTTCCAGCCTGTAAGGGAACATGCTCTTTAATATGCAGGTAGGACGGGTGGGCCACAGCCCAACCAGCTGAAGGGGCTGGTGTCCTTGTACATGGGGGTTGGAAAATAGTGTCATTGGGTGGCTGTCCTCCGGATTCCTGTGTGTCCTGTCCTGCAAAGAGCTTCACACATATGTGTGTGAATGTCATGTGTTGTGAGTATACTTGTGTGCATGTATGTATGTGCATTGTGTATAGTGCACGCATGTGTGTACATGCAGGTATACATACAAGTGTACATGGGTATACATTGTGTACCTATCTATGTGTGTTGTGCCACCTGGGTTAAACCAGGTTTACAGCACTGATCTAGTAGTGAACTTTGCTACCTTCCACCAGTGCAGCATAAATGAGACGAACAGGTTATCTAACTCACTTCAGAGATGAGGACATTGAGCAAGAAAAATCAGTGACTCTCCCAGCCTCCTAACTCCACCCTGGGCTCTTGGAGGCTGGGTCTCTGCAGGAGCTCTGGGGCTGCCCGTGAGGCCAGCCAGCTCCTGGTCTCACCTGTCCTGCTCCCATGAGGTTAGAGCAGCCTCCTTCCAAGTTGCGCTGTGCTCCTTCCACCTACATAACTCCCCGGATTAATCTGTTCCCTCCCCCACGCTTTACTTTCCTTCTGACTCTCTCTGCAAATGTTGCATAAACAGTTCACTCAGCTCACACGGATTCACCGCATGTGCCTCCATCTGTAAGGTGGGGCCATGGTCATACCCAGTGAACTGCCTCTGGGACAGGGAAGTCAGGCCCAGGGGCCCACTTCGGGAAGGAGACAGTGCTCCTCGAAAGTGGCGGACCACGCCCGAAAGACGTCCTCTGTGTGGCCTCTGCTCAAACGGGCCAGAAGCTCGGACCTGGAACTGCAGACAGCGCCGCTGCTCCCGGGGCGTCTGTGCAGCCGGAAAGCGGCTCAGCGGGAGTATGCATGAGAACCTATCATGTTGAATCCTAAGAGGCTTAACAATACTAACTTTTAGGGATTGCTTAAAGGCAAATAAACCAACAAGACTTTACTCCCTGGGATCTAAAAAAAATAGGCAATCGTCTCTCTCTCCCAGTTTTTGGGGGAGACAACCAAATTTTTAGTGGCCTTGTTTTGACAAAGCTAAAAAAATAAATAGAAATAAGAAAAAGTAGGCAAATGTTAATCCTCTTTTAGAGTAAGCTTCCAAGTCTGCTTCAGTCATTTGAGCTCTGCAGAGAAATCTCAGTCTCCACTATCCCACCAGCCTCCTTGCCCCGTACTGTGACGGCCATTCTTAGACAGGACAAGTTTTCATTGAGAAACTTAATTCTTGAGCATGAAACAGCCCACCCTCCCTGAAGGATGTCAGAAGTCAGGGAATTATTCTAGGTTACATCCTGCTTCCCCTCCAAGCTATTAATTCTGACTCCTGCACAGACCCCACAGCCATCCAGCTGGGCTTGGAGGGATCCATCGACCCCAGACCGTCACAAGACCCCTAACCCTCCTTGGCGCCAGCCCCTCCCTCCACGCTGCTGGACCCCTGCCTCTGGGGCGCAGGACAAGAGCCAAGGCCAGTGGGCACCACCCAAGAAGACCTGGCCCAGCACTGTGGGCACGAAGCTTCCTGTGCGCCCTGCAACTCCACCTTTGTGCGTGAACACGGGCTGCGTCTTCAACGTAAGCGTGGTCTCCATCCTAAGACCTACCTGCGGAGGCGGGAAAGTTCAGGAGAATGGGGAGCTCTAGAAGGGCAGAGGGACCCCAGAGAGGGGCATTCGTATTAAAAGGTGCAGCCAGGGAGCAGTGAAACTTGAGCTGGGCTTCGGAGACGTGGCTTTGGGTAGAATGGAGAGTAAGGGAGTGCATTTCAGAACAGTGCGAGGTCCCCGTGGAGTGGAGCACGTGTGACCTGTGACTGAGCCGGCGCCGGGTGAGAGGGCTGTGGACTGAAGGGCTGCGGGTGCAGGTGCAGCTGGGCTGTGGCCATGTCTGCACAATGGCGTTCTGTCAGCACTGGGGGTGCACACGAACCAGAGGACTGGGGAGCCACTAGCCCCTGGCGGGGGAGAGAGGTGCTCAAGTGTCGTTCAAGAAAGAAGGGTCCCCCCTCCACAGCCCGCAGGGACTCAGGAAGGGTATGTGACCTTGGAGTGAGTGTCAAAGGCCCGGCTGGATGACAGGAGGGGCGAATGGAAAAGAGGAAGGACAGACAGGAGACACTTTCTGAAGACAAGAATAAAGCAGCGGGTAGTATCTGAGCAGAGCCCGAGGTGAGAGGTACGAAGGAAAGACAAGTCCCAGGTGCCTGGGCCCGGTGAGCAGGACAGTGAGGGGATTGGAAGAGGAGGACGCGGGGACAGGCGCTGGCTGGGGTGGAAGAGGCCGGGAACGCTGGCGTGTGGCTGGATGGGGAGCAGTGCTGGGAGATTTGCGGGCAAGTGTCGGGCAGGAAGCTGGAGCCGTGGGGTAGAAGCAGCTGGGAACAGGGTCTACAGGGTGACTCCTCCGCTCCCGGGTGGGGGCCACCGTGCCAAGGACAGAGTTTAGAGACGACGTCGTGGGAAACGCAGCACAAGAGATGAAGAGGATGCGGAACCAACCCGCTGCCCTGGGTGCCTAAAAGGCGCCGGTGTGGGGGGTGCCTGGCGAAGGGCCGGGATCTGACCAGGGGCTGAGGGCCTGAGACCGAGCAGAGCTGGAGACCACCCTCAGTGTGCGCCTGGCCAGTTCTCACAGAGAGGCCACAGTCTTTAGGTGTTATTAGGGTCTTGGAATTTACGCCCTGAAAACTTGTTTAACCTCTCCTTTTATTTTCATTGTTGTTTCAAACCCTTAGTCTTCTGGCAACGTTCCTTTAGAAAATTCTAACCACAGGAGGAACATGGTCAGGGCAGCCCTGCGTGCTTGTAAGGACCAGCACCACAGGGCCGGCAGGTGCAGGGGACTGGGCGGGGCTGGGAGCAAGGTCACCGGGACCGGGCGGGCAGTCCGACTCCCCTGCCGATGCCCTCGGGTCTCAGAAGGCACATTCTCGTGAGAGCATCATCAAGCAGAGCTGGGGCGGCCCAGACTTGAGGAGGCTTGTGGAGGACTTTGCAGAAGGTGACCAACAATGTCAGGGTGTGTCAGAGCCTTCCAGAAGGATGGAAATGAAGAAGAGGCCCTGTAACCTAACAATATGGAGGCCTCGGATGGTTCTCAAGTGACAGGAGGGGACAAAACCAAAAGCCTGGGCATGGGCCGAGAGAGGCAAATTCAGATTGCTACTACTTTCTTTGGAGTTGTTGTTTATACCTAAGATTGGTCCCAACTCAACTTTTTGTAGTATTATTGGATTTTTGTAGAAGTTAGAATCTCTAGACTGTTTTAATAACATTTAGTACAATACGCACACTATGTGTTACTAATATATTTAGGTGCAATACTGAAGAAAATCCTAAAAATATATACATTTTATTTATTCTCTGTTAACTGCATATTCAAGTAATAGTAACATTTAAAAACCTAATTTTTATTTCAATTCTTTATGTGCAAGAGGTTTTATAAAATGGCTATGATAAATACAGAGAATTCATTTTATGTTACTAATGTATAGTGTAAAAGTTATTTTAGTTAAGAAAATGAATATTACTTAAAATGTAAGTAACATTCAAGGAATTCACTTTCTCGTTGGCAAACCGTGAACTGTTTCACACGCCCTGACCTGAGGCAGCTCCGAGCTGGTTAACCCGTGCCGGTTAACCCATGCTGGTTAACCTACACGGCTCTGTCTAGCAGTTACAGCAGTGGAGCTTCTGTGAATTACTTCACAGGAAATTCTGGGTTCCCCTTATTAGATGCTCATCTCAACGTGCACTAAACGGCCGCACCCGTGGAATATGGGCCAAATGAGCTGATGTTTGCTTTGAACACTGACCTTTGGGAAATGAATCCCCATTTCGTCTCTGAACTTCTACTGTCTGCTTTGCTGTTTCTCAAAGCTGACAATGGACTGCTAGTGAAGTGACACGTAAGTCACCGTCATTCTGAGTTCTTGGGTCCAGGAGACCAACACAGAATTCACGTCTCAGCTGTTTGTATATAACCATTTTTATTTTTATTTTTAGTTACTTATTTATTTTTATCCTCACCTTGAGGACATTTTTGCATTTATCTTCAGAGAGAGCAGGAGGGAGAGAGGTAGGAAGAGAGAATGAGAAACATCGACATGAAAGAGACACATCGACTGGTTGCCACCCACACAACCCCAGCCAGGGCGGGGGACAAACCGCAACGAAGGGACGTGCCCTTAGCGGGAACCAAAGCAGGGTCTCACAGGTCCGCGGGCCGATGCTCTAACCGCTGAGCCAAACCGGCCAGGGCTATAGAACCATTTTTAAGTGGCATATTTTGGCGCTATGGATAAAATAAAAACTGAACTCCCCTTGACTCTAAAGCCCAGGTCACAAATATTTGTCCTAGGAGGAATTCTGTTCACTAGAGCACAGACAGCAAAGCAAGTACATTCATGTCCCTGCCACTAACCCACAGGACAGCCGCTAAAGAAAGGATCACTGTGGTCAGAATAGTGTTTCCCACTCTTGTACTTGAATGTACAGTAACCAGCATATAGGTCAAGAATCAGGTCCTAATCATTAAAGGGTTTCTTCAGACACACACACACACACCACCCACATCATGCTAAAAAGTTTCCTTAGCCTTGGCCGGTTTGGCTCATCAGCCCCTGGACCAAAGAGTCACAGGTTTGATTCTGGTCACCGGCATGGACCTCGGTTTCAGTTCCTGGCTCTGGTCAGACAATCAATCTATGTGTCTCTCTCACATTGATGTTTCTCTCTCTCTCTCTCTCTCTCTCTCTCTCTCTCTCTCCCTCCCTCCCTCCCTCCCTCCCGCACTCCCTTCCTCCTTTCCTCCCTCCCACTCTGTCTGAAGATAAATATTAAAAAAAAAAAAAAAAAATCCTCAGGTGAAGATTTAAAAAAAAAGCAATATTGTTCTTAACAAAACCAAGAAGCTGTGCAGAGAGCCGGCACTGCTGGACCAGCCTGGGGTGACCCTCCTTCCCTCCTTCCTGAGACCCTGTGTCCCTGAGCTTCCAGGGTTGAAGTAATCCTTGGAGCCCTCCAAACTGAAGTTCTAGACTCTAGAATCTAGGGCAATTCCTGCTCCCCCTCCCTCGAGGGAGACATCTCCAGGAAAACATATCCTCCCAGTTTTTGGCAAACCCCCAGGAACCCTTTACTCAGCTGAGAACCGGGTTCTGTGGGAACCTCCAGCATCACAGGAACCTCAGTTACCCCAAAGGGACCTCAGAAAGTCCCGAACCTCGCCCTCCAGCCCTGCTGCTCCCACACTTCCCAAAGATTCCCAGCGGAATCCCAGAGGCCCGTTTCCACTCAGTTGTCCCGGCCGGTTCTGGGGCCCTCGCCCTGGCTTACCCCGCTGCCTGCGCTCCTGGGAACAGCGTCCTGCTGCTCTGGACGAGAACTTTCTCTACCTCCGCCTGAGCCGAGAGTGTCTACCTGTGCCAGGTAACCTCGGGCCCACCACGGCCACACCCCGAGCCCACCCAGCCCCGCCTTCCACATCCTCACACCCACCTTGTGCAACTGCACCCGCATCCCTCCCCCGCCTGCACCCGCATCCCCGCCTGCATCGCTCCACCTGCTTCTTGAGACCAGCCCCAGCCCCTGCTGTGCACGTAGGCGGGGCCCAGCGCCTGGCCCGGTGACTCTGTTCCCCCCACACTGGAGGGAAGGCCATGGGCCCCAGACACTGTTGGCTGTTGTCCCCTGAGGCGCCGGGAGCAGCTGGAGTGGTTCGGCCGCGGGCGGAGCGCTGGCGACACAGCCCGGGGACTCGCAATAGCGCCGCCAGCCTGGCTCCCTTCAAGCGCACTCACTGGGGTCGCGGTCAGAGACGCCCTTGGGCTGTTAAGAACTTGTTCCCCTGCGCTTGAGACCTGGCCCCGCTGAGGGGATAGGGAGGGTCATCGCCGTCGCTGATTCCCGCTGGTCCTGGTGATCGCGAGGGCGAAGCCTAACCTGCTGGCCTCCGGGTAGAGTTGACCGTCGGTCAGAGATGAGCTCCCTGCACTGGACAGGGAACCTGCCACTCAGGCCAAGACCAGGGAAGGACCCGCTGTGACCGTGCCAGCTCGGCTGGCTCGGCTCAGGCCCCTCCGCATTGCACACGGTCGCTCCCCAGGGTCCAGCCCGGGCCTGGCCCGCAGGGTCTTTCACAGGTGTTAGGGGACTGAACTTTGCGGGTCACTCTACACGCTGAAAATGGGCTCAGAGCTGCCTTTAGGAGTGGATTTGTTGTGGGGGTGGGCTAACGAGCCTCTGGTTGTTTTCAAATCCCCGTGGAGCAGCTTCCACCGGCGGCCTTCATCAGGGCTGACATCTGTTCTGATTAGCAGTCTGCCGGCCCTGGAGAGTTTACCTGTCCAGGTGTCCCAGGGAGAAAGAAAACCAAGCGTCCCCGGGCACATCTGGAATCGTTTCTCCTTGTGGAACCCGAGGTGTGTGTGTAGTAAGTAGGTGTAGTTTTGGAGACTATGGTGTTTTTTTAATTGAGAAATATTACTCAAGAAGTTTTTCAAATATTTTTTATTCTCTCTGAGAAACAAAAGAGTAGTTTCTATTTATATATTTTTAATCACAAAACAATTAAAGTTCATTATACTTGTAGTCTTCTTACAACTATTATTGCTATTCCTGGGGTAATAAATGAAAATAAGATATTGCCATTATTTTAAACTTTTCATTGAAATACAGTTAAAATGATCTGCATTACAAAGTAAATACAGAAGCATATAGAGTCAAAGTGGAAGTCCGAATTCTCAGCTCCTCTCAGAGGTATCAGCATGAACATCGCATCGCATTTCCTTCTAGTCTCTTCTATGCCATTGTAACTGTTTCTCCTGGGGACCTTCAGGAACAAAAAGCTGAATCATGAAAGATGGCACTCTTTTGCTAGGAGTATAACGGAGACTAATGGTTTGACCCCTTTCATTTCTTGGAGAAGCTGAATAACCCATGGAGGGTTATATGCCACCTGGTCATATGACGGGATGACCAGTTTCTCAGGTTTAAGGTCCAGAATAGAAGCCAGATTGATAGGAAGCCGCTCGCTGCTGCCACCTACTGTCAGCAAGGGTCACTACAGGGCGCTGCCTCCTCCCCAGCCCCTGGGGCTCCCTCAGGATGGCAGGGCCCTGCCAGCACCAGCCTAGGCCTTCTTAGGACCCTCCTGCACCCGCACAGGCACACCCTCCCCTCTGTGAAACCTCACCACTCATTGCTCCGGAGTTTATGTTTCCAATTTGTAGCTCTCTAGCCATTGCTGCTGAAAATGAAAAACAGAAACACACACAAATGTATGCTGTTTCCTCTCATAAGTGGTGTAATGAGCAACATTAGCAAACTGCTGTAATCTCATGGTTACAGTGAGTGGCTTGTCACCAGGTTCTTAGGTAGGTTTTTTCCTGCGTTTCTATAAGCTCTCTGTCACCTGGATTTTGGAGTCTCACCATCTAGGTTTGTGAACACCACAGTCCAAAACAATATGGTGTTTGCTCAAAAAATTAAAAATTGAACTGCCATTTGACCCAGTGATCTCACTCCTAGAAATACATCCTTAGAAGCCTGAAACACCAATCAGAAAGCATATATGTACCCCTATGTACATAGCAGCACTATTTACAATTACTAAGATCTGGAAGCATCCCAAGTGTCCATCAGTAGACGAATGGATAAAAAGCTGTGGTACATATACACAATGGAGTACTATGCAGTTGTAACAAAGAAAGATCTCTTATCATTTGAGATAACATGGAGGGACCTGGAGAGTATTATGCTAAGCGAAATAAGCCAATCAGAGAAAGACAAATGTTACATGATCTCACTTATTTGTGGAATATAGTGAACAGAACAAACTGATTAACAGAATGGACCTGGAGATATGGATGTGGGGTACAGACTGAAAAATCTCAGAAGAAGGGGGTGGGGGGGAGGGAAGAGATAAACCACAGAACTTATATGTATGTATGTGTAACCATGGACATAGACAACAATGCTGGGTAGGGGTGGGATCAGGAGGAGGGTGTCAACGGGGGAAGAAAGAGAAACATCTGTAACAAAAAAGAAAACAAAGCACCACAGTCTGATGATTTCTTGGCCATCACTCATCTGTGGAGGATCACTTATTTTAAAAAGCATTTAAAATCATCATCTCATTATTAATGCAGCAGTTCTTTAAAGATTCAGTGTTATTTGGCTTTACTTCTCTTATATTGTTAATGGGGAAATAACCCAACATATTCCATTAAAATTTTTCAGGCTCCTTATTAATTGTGAGATCTACTTTTCCAAACCAAAAATAAAGGTTTAGGGCAATTTTGAATCACAATAACTCAAGAAAGCATGGGTTTTCCCATTTTCCTTGCTTTTTCCAAAAGAGAGAGATCTCAGTGTGAACAGATACTTGCACACCCGTGTTCACAGCATTATGAGCCACAATGGCTAGAGGTGGAAGCAACATAAGTATCCATTGATCTCTGCAGTGGTCTATACCCACAATGGAGTGTTATTCTGCCTTAAAGAGGAAGGGAATTCTGACACATGCTACAACATCTGAACCTTGAGGACATTGTGGTAATGAAATAAGCCTGTCACAAGAGGACCGACACTTACAGGAGGCACGCAGACCAGTCAGATTCATAGAGACAGAAAGTAGATGGTGGGTGCCAGGGCTGAGAAGGGGGATGGGGAGTTAGTGTTGAGTGGAGAAGATGGAAAGGTTCTGGAGACAGACAGTAGCAATGGTTGCAGAACAATGTGGATGTTCTTAATGCCCCAGGACCGTACAACTAGTGGATTTTATGTTATGTATATTTTACTGCAATACAGGTTTGAAAATGAAGACTAGGAAAATTAATAAAACAATTGTTTCTTTCTTTTTTTTTTTTTTTTAATCCTCACCTGAGGATATTTTTCCATTGTTTGTTAGAGAGAGTAGAAGGGAGGGAGAAAGGAGAAGGAGAGAAGAGAGACATCAATGTGAGAGAGACACATCAATTGGTTGCCTCTCTAACAACCCCAACCAAAGCCAGGAATTGAACCCACAACCTAGGTACACGCTTTTGACTCAGAAATGAACCGGTGACCCTTGCGTCCATGAGCTGATGCTCTAACCGCTGAGCCAAACCAGCCAGGGTAATCATTGTTTCTTTACACCTGTCATGTTTTGTATTTTCTCTCTTTTTTTTTTTTATCCTCATTCGAGGAAATTTTTCCATTTTTTGTACAGATAGAGTGGGAGGGAGAGAGAGGAAGAGAGAGAGAGAGAGAAACATCGACGTGAAGGGACACATCGAGTGGCCGCCACCCGCACGACCAACCAGGGCCGGGGACAAACTGCAACCCAAGTACGTGCCCTTAGCGGGAACCGAACCCGGGTCTCTCTGGACCGCAGGCCGACGCTCTAACCGCTGAGCCAAACCGGCCAGGGCATGTTTTGTATTTTCTAAGTAGACAACTAAGATGTTCATCATATAATTAATTTTTAGATGTTAAGATTTCCTGCTTCTTCTTTAGCTTCAATAAAGAAATGTTAAGATAATTTCAGCGGAAAATACATGTATATGTACATATACACATATGCCAAACCGATTAGAGCTGATATACCAATTGTAGGTTCCATTCCCATGTTCTAGCAAGATGTTTAGCAAAAAAAAAAAAAAAAAGATTAAAAGGCTCACAGTGAAGAGAGTCCACCCTGCTGCTCTCCGAGCCAGGTGCTTCTCCAGCAGGTGCTCGGCACCACCCTCTCCGCCTTTCTTCTCCCTTCCACCAGCCAAGAAGTGGCTGCTGAGGTCATCCCTAGGCGCTCAGGGCCTGCGCTGCTCCTCGGGCCCACACCGAATCAGAATAAATCTCTGTGCTTTGTAAACACGATGCCAGAGAAGGCAAAGGAAGGAATAACATGCTTGGAGGGATGGTGGGCCTAGTGGGAGCTGTACACAAGTATGAGTAGAGAAGAAACTAGAAAAGAAAATGGAACCCAAAGCTAGCAGTAGACAGGAAATAACAAAGACTAAAGGAAAGATAAACGAAGTAAAAAGTTTTTTTAAAAATGGAGAAAATTAATGAAACCAAAAGTTGGTTGAAAAGGTCAACAAAATAAACAAATCTTTAGCTACCTTGACTAAGAAAAAAAAAGAAGACTCAAAGAACTAAAATCAGAAGTGAAAGTGAGGACATCAAATCTATAGAAATAAAAACATTTTTAAGGGTGTACTATGGACAATTTTATGCCAATCAATTGACTAACCTGGATGAAATGGACAACTTCCTAGAAATACAAATCTGACAAGACTAAATCATGAAGGAATAGAAAATCTAAATAGACCTATAACTACTTAGGAGACTGAAAAAATAATCAATAATCCCTCAACAGAGAAAAGTCCAGTCCTGAACCTGGTGGCTTTACTGGTTAATTCTACCAAATATTTAAAGAAAAAGCAATGTTAATCCATCTCAAATTTTTCCATGAAATTGAAGAGAAGAGAACACTTTGTAACTGCTTTACGAGGCCAGCATTACCCTGATACCAAAGCCACATAAAGGCACTACAGACCAATATACCTGATGAACAGTGTTGCAAAAATCCTCAGCAGAATGCCAGCATACACATTCAGCAGCATGTTAAAGGGATCATATGCCATGATCAAGAGGGATTAATTCCTGGAATGCAGGAATGGTTAGACATATACTAGTCAATCATTGTAGTCCACCACGTCAATGGAATGAAAGGAAGAAAAACCACATGATCATCTCAATTGACACAGAAAAATAATTTGACAAAATGTAACATCCTTTCATGATAAAAACACTTGACAAACTAGGAATAGAAGGAAACTACCTGAACATAATAAGAGCCACATTGAAAAACCCACAGCAAACACGCTAAATGGTGAAAGAATGAAATTTTTTCCTATAAGATCAGAAACAGGCCAGGATGCCTGCTTTTCAACATAGTACTGGAAGTTCTAACCAGAACAATTAGGCAAGAAAAAGAAATAAAAAGTATCCAAATTGTAAAGGAAGAAGTAGAATTATCTCTGTTTGCAGATGATATGATCTTATATGTAGAAAACCCTAAGTATTACACACACACACACACACACACACACACACAAACCCTACTAGAACTAATAAATGAACTACGCAAAGTAGCAAGAAACAAAGTCAACACACAAGAACAGTTGCGTTTCTGTACACTAATAATGAGCAATCTGAAAAGGAAATTTAAAAAACAATTCATTTACAATCGCTTCAAAAAGAATAAAATATTTAGGAATTAACCAAGGTGTTGAAAGACATCCAATGAAAACTACAAAACACTGCTGAGCTCTAGCCAATGTGGCTCATTTGGTTGGAGCATCGCCCCATACACCAAAAGGTGACAGGTTCGATTCCCAGTCAAGGCACATATCCAGTTTGCAGGTTCGGTGCTGGCTGGGGCACATGCAGGAGGCAATTGATCAATGTTTCTCTTCTCTCTCTCTCTCTCTCTCTCTCTCATCAATAAAAAAATATATCAGATTTTTAAAAAATAAAACACTGCTGGTCTTCGGATCCAACAGGGTTGCAGAGTAGACAGAACCTCCGACTACTTGCTCCCAACACCAGAGGGTTTGTGACGAAACTGCTCGGCAACAGGCGTGAAAAACCAACTGAAGTGCAGCTGGTCTGAAATATTGTGAACAGGGAACACAGAGAAGAGACAGGAGGAGCCGGGTGGAGGGTGACCAATGCGTGCAGGTACACAGCTGGGAAGCTGGAGGTACATTGTGGTGGTGGAGCCCCCGCCACCCTGGGAGCATGGGGTCGAAGCCCCACACAGGGATCTCCAATTCAGAAAAACAGAGAAAGGAAGGGGAACCCATGTAGCACCAGGCGGTGGGAAAGAGTGGAGATTTGGTCCACCTTGGAAGCTGCAGCATCCCAGGCAAAGTGATTTCTTTGTTGCAGCACCAGGGACGACCACTCTGATCTGGGCCTGGGAGAGGGGACACGTGGTAAAGCTTCACACTGCAGAGCTCCGCCGTGGAGGGAGCTGACCAGCACACCGCGCAGTGACTCTGAGTGCCACAGGGTGAACGCAGAACGCACCGAAATCTGCGAAGTCATACTCCGCTTGTCTTTCTTTTTATTTCTTGAATATTATGTTGTATATAATCTCTTTATTTTTTAGATTTCACTTTGTTTCTACTTCTCTTTTTCTCTCATATCCCTTACTTATCTCTTTCCTTTTCTCCATCAATTTTTTTCTTTCTCTTTGCTTTTTTGAATTTTTTCTTTTCAGTTTTTCTCTTTCTATTCCATATACTATTTTATTCAGTATTATTATCTTTTTAATTATTTCACACATATATATTTCTCTTCTTCTATTACTTTTTTCTTTCTTTCCTCCACCTTCTTTTTTTGTTTATTTATTTTTGTTACAAATGTTTCTTCTTTTCCCCCAATTGATACCCTACTCCCAATTCCACCCTCCACCCCCAGCCTTATTGTCTATGTCCTTGTTTACCCATACATGCATATAAATTCTGTGATTTATCTCCTCCCCAACATCCACTTCTTCTGAGGTTTGTCAGTCTGCACCCCACTTCCATGTCTCTGGGTCTATGTTGTTTCTCATCTTGTTTTATTCATTATATTCTACAATAAGTGAGATCATGTGATATTTGTCTTTCTCTGATTGGCTCCATGTTGTCTCAAAATATAAGAGATCTTTCTTTCTTACAGCTGCATAGTATTCCATTGTGTATATGTACCACAGCTTTTTTATCCACTCATCTACTGATGGACACTTGGGCTGTTTCCAGATTTAGCAAATGTAAACAGGGAGGCTATGAACATAGGGATACATATATTCTTTCTGATTGGTGTTTCAGGCTTCTTAGGGTATATTCCTAGAAGTGGGATCACTGGGTCAAATGGCAGTTCAATTTTTAATTTTTTGAGGTAACACCATATTGTTTTCCATAGCGGCTGCACCAGTCTGCATTCCCACCAGCAGTGTACTAGAGTCCTCTTTTCTCCACACCCTCACCAGCACTTGTTGTTTGATGATTTGTTGATGGCGGCCATTCTGACAGGTGTGAGGTAATACCTCATAGTTGTTTTAATTTGCATCTCTCTGATGATTAGTGATGTTGAGCATTTTTTCATATGTCTCTTGGCCATTTGTATGTCCTGTTTGGAGAGGTGTCTATTTAGGTCCTCTGCCCATTTTTTTAATGGGTTCTTTGTCTTCCTTTTGTTGAGTTGTGTGAGTACTCTATATATTTTGGAAATTAACCCCTTATTCGATGTATCATTGGCAATTATGCTCTCCCATAGAGTGGGTTCCCTCCTCCATCTTCTTTTATCTCACATTCTCCTCATTCACTTCCTTCCTTCCGCTCTAATTCTTTTTGTCTCTTGTATTATAGTATTCCCTTTTATTTTCTATTCTCCCTTTTCTCTTTTCTTATCCTTTCTTGTTGGTGGTGGGGTGGTTGTGGCTCTTGTTATTGGTTTTTATTGTGTATGTGTGTTGTTTTGAGTTTGGTCATGTTTTATCTTGTCTTGTTCTGTCAGCACCTGTAAAAGAGCTGTCATGATATGGCTGGGGTTGAGCCTCGGAGGCAGCAATCCTGAAGACCAAAACCACCCATAAAAGGGACAACAGCAACCAGGAGCCAATTAAAAAGGAAGATCCACATAAACCATGCAAGGGACATTACTAGAGCACCCAGCTCAGAAGATCAAGGAGACTACACCACTGGGTTCCACAAGACACTCCCTACAGAAGGCCAGCCAACCAGGACTGGAAGACATAGCAAATATACCTAATAAATAGGCTCAAGTCAAAGAGGCAGCCAAAATGGTGAGACAAAGAAACAAGCTCCAGCCCTGGCCAGTTTGGTTCAGCGGTTAGAGCGTCGGCCTGTGGTCCTGAGAGACCCAGGTTCGGTTCCCACTAAGGGCGCCTACCTCGGTTGCAGTTTGTCCCCCGCCCTGGTCGGTTGTGCGGGTGGCAGCCACTCGATGTGTTCTTTTCACATCGATGTTTCTCTCTCTCTCTCTGTTCCTCTCTCTCCCTCCCACTCTACCTGAACAAAAAATGGAAAAATGTCCTCAGGTGAGGATAAAAAAAAAAAAGAAAGAAAGAAACAAGCTCCAAATGAAAGAACAAGAGAATTCTCCAGAAGAAGAGCTAAATGAAATTGAGAAAACCAATCAGATATAGGCTACAGGGTAATGATAATTAGAGTGCTCAGCAGCATAAAACCAGATGTAGAAACTATGAAAACCAGTCAGAAATGAAGAATGGCATAGCAGAAATAAAGAATACACTGGCCCAGCTGCTGTGGCTCAGTAGTTGAGCATTGACCCATGCACCAAGAGGTCGCTGGTTTGATTTCTGGTCAGGGCACATGCCCAGGTTGTGGGCCTGATCCCCAGTGGGGGGCATGCAGGAGGTGGCCAATTGATGTTCTCTCTCATTGATGATTCTAGCTCTCTCTCCCTCTCCTTTCCTCTCTCTCTAAAATCAATAAAGAAAAAATAATAATAACAATTTAAATAAAGAATACACTGGAAGGAATAAATAGCAGATTAGAGGAAGCTGAGGACTGAATCAGCAAATTAGAAGACAAGGTAGAAAAAAAAATCACTCAATCAGAGAACCAAAAAGAAAAACCAATTAAGAAGCAGAAGGAAAGTTTAAGGGAGTTTTTGGACAACCGAGACTGTAACAGCATCTGCATCATTGGAGTACCAGAATAAGAAGAAAGTGAACAAGGAATAGAGAACCTATTAGAAGAAATACTGGCAGAAAACTTTCTTAACCTGGTGAAGGAAAAAGTTACACAAGTTCCAGAAGCACAGAGAGTCCCAAGGAAGAAGAACCCAAAGAGGCCCACAACCAAACACATTATAGCCCTGGCCGGTTTGACTCAGCAGTTAGAGATTTAGCCCATAGACTGAAGAATTGTGGACTTGATTACCTGTCAAGGGCACGTACCTGGGTTGAAGGTTTGATTCCTGGCCCTGGTTGGGGTCATGTGAGAGGCAACCAATCAATGTGTATCTCTCACATCAATGTTTCTCTCTCTCTCTCTCTCTCTCTCTCTCTCTTTCTAGCTCTCTCTCACTCCTTCCTTCCCTCTCTTCTTCCCTCCCTCCCTTCCACTCTGTCTAGAAAATCAATGAAAAACTATCCTCAGGTGAGGATTAAAAGAAAAAAAAAGACACATCATAATTAAAATGCCAAATATTAAAGGCAGCAAGAGAAAAGCAATTCATTACCTACAAAGGCACTCCAATAAGACTGTCAGCTTATTTTGCAACAGAAATACTACAGGCCAGAATGGAATGGCATGAAGTATTCATGGTAATAAAAAGCAGGGGTCTGAAACCAAGACTACTCTATCCAGCAAGGCTACCATTCAAAATAGAAGGTGAAATAAAAAGCTTCCCAGACAAAACAAAAACAAAAACTAAAGGAGTTTATTACTACCAAACCAGCATTGCAAAAAATGTTAAGAGACTGCTGTAATAATAATAAATAGAAAGAGAGAGAGAAACATAGGCATAAAGAACAAAAATGGCAATAAATAAGTACCTATCAATGATAACCTTAAATGTAAATGTCTTCAGTGCTCCAATCAAAAGATGTAGGGTAGCTGAATGGATAATAAAACATGACCCATATATATACTGTCTACAAGAGACCCACCTAAGAACAAAAGACTCACACAGGATGAAAGTAAAGGGATGGAATAAAGTTTTCCATGCAAATGGAAATCTAAAAAAAAAAAAAGCGGGGGTAGCAGTACTCATATCTGACAAAATAGACTTCAAAATGAAGGCCAAAACAAGAGACAATAAAGGTCACTACGTAATAGTAAAGGGATCAATCCAACAAGAGGCTATAACCCTGGGAAACATATATGCACCCAATATAGGAGCACCAAAATACATCAGAAAACTTCTGAGGACTTTGAAGGAGAGAGAGACAGTAATACAATCATAGTAGGGAAATTTAACACACTACTGACACCACTGGGTAGATCTTCTAGACAAAAAAAAGAAAGCAATTACCCTAAATGACACAATAGGTCAGATGGATTTAACTGACATTTACAGAACATTTCACCCCAAATCTGCAGAATATACATTCTTCTTAGGTGTACATGGGACATTCTCAAAGATAGACCACATGTTAGGGCACAAACTAAGTCTCTACAAGTTCAAGAAGATTGAGATATCAAGCATCTTCTCATATCTCAATGGCATGAAACTAGAAATCAACAACTATAAAAAAAAACAAACTCAAAAACATTCAAACACATGGAAGCTAAATAGCATGTTATTAAACAATGAATGGCATACCAATTAGATCAAGGAAGACAACAAAAACTTCCTGAACACAAATGAAAATAAACACACAACACAAAATCTATGGCACATGGCAAAAGCAATCCTGAGATGAAAGTTCATATCACTACAGGACAACCTCAAGAAACAAGAAAAAATTTTAGTAAACTATTTCACCCTACAACTTAAAGATTTAGATGGAGAGAAAAAAAAGTAAGTAGAAGAAAGGAAATAATAAAGATCAGAGTGGAAATAAATGACATAGAGGCTTAAGAAAAAAACAATACAAAAAAAAAATCAATGGAACCAAGAGCAAGTTCTTTGAAAAGGTAAAGAAGATCAATGAATCTTTAGCCAGACTCAGCAAAAAACAGAGAGGACCCAAATAAATAAAATTAGAAATGAAAGAGGTGAATGAAGTAACAACTGACATCACAGAAATACAAAAGATTGTATGAAAATGCTATGAACAAACAATATGCCAACAAATTTGACAACCTGGGCAAATTAGAAAAATCCCTAGAAACATACAATCTCCCCAAACTCAACTAGGAAGATTCAGAAAACCTAAACAGACCAATAACAATTAATAAAATTGAAGCAGTAATCAATAAACTCCTAGCAAACAAAAGCCTTGGTCTGGACAACTTAACAGGGGAGAACTAACACCTATCCTCCTCAAACTATTCCAAAAAATTCAAGAGAAAGGAAGACTTCCAAGCTCTTTTTACAAAGCCAGCATTATCCCAATTCCAAACCATATAAAGACACTACAAAGAAAAAAAAATTACAGGCCAATATACCAGATGAATATAGATGCTAACATCCTCAACAAAATATTAGCAAATTGAATCCAGCAATATGTTAAAAAGATCATACATCATGACCAAGTGGGATTTATTTCAGCAATGCAAGGCTGGTACAACATTTGCAAATCAAGAAAGGTAATACATCACATAAACAAATTGAAAGATAAAAATCACGTGTTCATATCAATAGAACCAGAAAAAACATTCGACAAAATCCAATACCCATTTTTTATAAAAACTCTCAGCAAAGTGGGAATAAAGAGATAATACTTCAACATAATAAAGACTATATATAACAAACCTATAGCCAACATCATACTCAATGGGCAAAAGCTAAAAGCATTTCCTTTAAGATCAAGAATAAGAGAGGAATGTCTGCTTTCACCACTTATTCAACATAGTACTGGAAGTCCTAGCCACAGCAGACAAGAAGAAAAAATAAAAGGCATCCAAATTGAAAGGAGGAAGTAAGACTGTCATTATTTGCAGATGACATGGCTCCTTTGTACATAGAAAACCCTAAAGACTCCACCAAAAACTACTAGATTTAATAAATGAATTCAGCAAAGTAGCGGGATACAGAATTAACATCCAGAAATCAATAGCATTCTTATACACCAATAATGAACTTGCAGAAAGAGAAACTAAAAAACAATCCCATTTATCATTGCAACAAAAAAAATTACGATACTTAGAAATAAACTTGACCAAGGAGGTAAAAGACATGTACTCAGGAAACTATAGGACATTGAAAAAAGAAATAGAGGAAGATACAAAGAAGTGGAAACATATACCATGTTCGTGGATTGGAAAAAGCAACATCATTAAAATGTCCATACTACCCAAAGCATTTTATAGATTCAATGCAATCTCCACTAAAATACCAACCACATATTTCACAGAACTAGAACAAATACTCCAAAAGTTTATATGCAATCACAAAAGACTCCAAATAGTCACAGCAATCTTGGAAAAATAGAACAAAGTTGGAGGGATATCAAGTTATACCACAAAGCCATTATAATCAAAACAGCCTAGTACTGGCACAAGAACAGGCAAATACATCAATAGAAGAGAACAGAGATCCCAGAAATTGACCCAAGACACTATGCTAAATTAATATTTGACAAAGGAGGCAAGAATATACTATGGATTAAAGATAGTCTCTTCAATAAATGGTGCTGGGACAATTGGACAGCAACATGCAAAAAAATAAAAGTAGACCACCAACTTACACCATACACAAGAATAAACTCAAAATGGATAAAAGACTTAAATGTAAGTTGTGAAACCATAAAGATCTTAGAATAAAACCTAGGCAACAAAATCTCAGACATCTCATGAAACAGAATTTTCACCAATACATCACCAAGGGCAAGAGAAACAAAGAAAAAAGTAAATAAATGGCACTACATCGAACTAAAAGGTTTCTGCACAGCAAAAGAAACCAGCATCAAAATGCAGAGGGAACCCCCTGGATGGGAGAATACATTTACCCATGATACATCTGATAGGAGTTAATTTCCAAAATATATAAAGTATCATACAACTCAACAAAAGGAAGACAATCCAATTATAAATGGTCAGAGGACCTGAATAAACACTTCTCCAAAGAGAACATACAAATGGTCAAGACAACCCTGGCCTGTTTGGCTCAGTATTTAGAGCTGTGGCCTGTGGTCCAGAAAGACCCGGGTTCAGTTCCCACTAAGGGCACGTACCTCGGTTGCAGTTTGTCCCTGGCCCTGGTTGGGTCATGTGGGTGGCAACCACTCGATGGGTCCCTTTCACGTCGATGTTTCTCTCTCTCTCTCTGTTCCTCTCTCTCCCTCCCCACTCTATCTGAACAAAAAATGGAAAAATGTCCTCGGGTGAGGATAAAAAAAACAGAAAAACAAACAAAAAAAACAAATGGCCAAGACACATATGAGAAAATGCTCAAGGTCATTAATCATCAGAGAGATGCAAATTAAAACTACAATGAGATACCACTTCACACCTGCCAACATGGCTGCCATCAATAAATCAACAAACAACAAGTGCTGGTGAGGGTGTGGAGAAAAGGGGACTCTAGTACACTGCTGGTGGGAATACAGACTGGTGCAGCCACTATGGAAAACAGTGTGGAGTTTTCTCAAAAAATTAAAAATGATCCTTATGACCCAGTGATTCCATTTCTGAGAATTTATCCAAAGAAACCCAAAACACTAATTTGAAAGAACACATGTACCCCTATGTTCATTGCAGCATTATTTACAATAGCCAAGATATAAAAGCAACCCAAGTGCCCATCAATAAACAAGTAGATAAAAAGTGGTGGTACAGGCCGGGCCAGAGTGGCTCAGTTGGTTAGAGCATCATCCCAAGAACTGGAGTCTCTGGATCAATTCCTGGTCAGAGCAACATACCCAGGTTTCAGGGTTGATCACTGGTCATGGTGCATATGGAAGGCAACCAATCGATGTTTCTTTGTCACATCAATATTTCTCTCTCTTCTTCTCCCTCTCCATTTCCCTCTCCCTCTCTGTGCAGAATCAATGTAAAAACATATCCTCGGGTGAGGATTAAAAAAAAAAAAGTAGTTGTGTATACACACACACACACACACACACACACACACACATACACAATGAATTACTAGTTGGCCATAAAAAAAGAACAAAATCTTACCATTTGTGACAGCATAAATGGACCTACAGGGTACTATGCTCAGTGAAATAAGTCAGTCAAAGAAAGACAAATACCATATAATTTCATTTAATTTTTTTCCTTTATTGATTTTAGACAGAAAGGAAGTGGGAGGGGGAGAGAAACAGAAACATCCATGAGAGAGAACATGGATTGGCGACCTCCCACATGACCCCACACTGGGGGACGGGGCCCACAACCTGGCATGTGTCCTGACCAGGAATCAAACCAGCGACCTCCTGGTGCATGGATCGATGCTCAACCACTGAGCCACACCGGCCAGACATTTTATTTCATTTATATGTATACTCCAAAGAACAAAATAAATGAACAAACACAGTTGAAACAGACTCAGACACAGAGTGAACTGGTGGGTGCCACAGAGGAAGGGGGTTGAGGGTCTGGATGAAAGAGGGGAAAGGATTAAGAAGAACAAGTTGGTAGTTACACAGTAGTCACTGGGACCTAAGTACAGCATAGGGAATATGGTCACATATACTGTGACAGCTATGTATGGTGCCAGTTGTGGTACTGGAACTGTCAAGGGGAACAGTATGTAAAGTATATGACTGTCTTACTAAGCTGTACACCTGAAACCAATACAAAATAAAACTGAAAGGAGAAAAAAAAGGAAGGAGATACTGACATATTCTATGACATGGATGAACCTTAGGACACTATGCTCAGTGAAATAAGCCAGACACGAACGGAGAGATACTGTTTGATTCCACCCACATGCGGTACTAAGATTAGACAAACTCACAGAGACATTTCATTCCATGTGTAATGGTGATTGCCAGAGTCTGGGGGAGGGGGAATGGGGAGTTCATGTTTAATGCGGACAGTTTAGTTTTGCAAGATGGAAGAGTTCTGGAGATGGATGGAGGTGATGGTAGCACAATAAGAATGTACGTAGTACCACTGAACTGGGCCCTTAAAAATGGTCAGTCTTATGTTATGTATATTTTACCACAGTTTGTAAAAAAGATAACAGGACATGTGCACATGTCCAGGAAGAGACGGTTTGGACTTGTGTGCAGGACTTCACGGGGAAGCAATGAAGGGCGAGTTTGGCGGTGTGGGCTGGGACCAGATGTGCCCTGCCTGGGACCACAGAACAGCCTGGCTGTCCCAGGTTGCACTGCAGGTGGCAAGCACAGTGAGGCGCTTTTCCCTGGCAGGGGCTGGTGAAGAGAGGACACAGGGTGAGTGAGCCAGCGCCAGGATGGTGTGTGAGCTGTGTCCAAACACCAGTGAGGCCAGGGGTTGACCTGATGGCCCTGAGGTCTGGGTGGGAAGGGGTGAAGCTGGGAGGGGCACAGGCAGAGAGGCTGGGAATCTCCGAGGGGGTGAGGAGATCTAAGCAAGTGGCAACGGTGAAATCCAGGGGCCCGAGAGCTCTTGGCCTTTTGGGCACATTGACATTGAGGATCATGCCCATGGTGCAGTGCTGTTGGGGGAGGCTGGCATGGCCCAGAGGAGGCCCTTGCCTTCCCAGAGGACCCTGTGCAAGTAATCACAAGGGACAGAGCAGGCCCCACGCTGGCTCTCAGGTGCTGACAAGAGCTGCCAACCTCATGGGGGCGGGGGGTGTCTCCGTCAGAGAGGTGGAGGCACTGACAGTGTCAGCACTGTCAGGGATGAGCCAAAGAAGGGGACAGTGTCCCTAGCACTTGGGGTACTAGCACTGGGCAGGGGCTGGCCCTCACTGTCCAGCCTCCAGAGGGGGTTGTGGAAGTGGCTCTGGGCCCCTCTGAGATGCTGACCACTAAAGGCTGAGAAACCAGGAGGCTCACCTCCCCACTCCCAGGCCCCCAGCCCCTGGCGGCCACCATGACACCTGTCTCTGTGGACCTGACTTCCAAGTGCTCCGTATCTGAATGAGGAAATAAAGGGAGTTCCCTGAAAAGCTCTGGGCTCAATTCTGTCTCTTAGAAGCTCAGCTTCGCGCAATGACTTAGACAACTGACACATTTGTTGCTTTGAGGGTTGCAAGAAAGCAGCATGTCCCCCTCTCTGGCCGGAATCCGAGCAGAGGAGACTGGGCTGCAGGGAGGGAGTGCCATGCTCCTTGTGTGACCATGACCCTGAGGCCGGCAGAGGTCATGGGACATCTACTCTCTGTGACGTCAGGGAGATCATCCGACCACACTGGATGTCCCCAGGTGATGGTCGGGGTCAGATGGACAGGAAGACTCAGAGTCTTCCAGAAATGATGGGACATGAGGTGGTTGAATAAAGGCAACGAGGAAACCCAAGTGGGACCTTTACGGCCACAGTGGGTGACAGAAGAGGTGGCTGTAGACCTCAGCTAGAGAGCACCGGCCTGGTTCTGGGCCAGGTGTGGGAAGTGAGAGGGTCTTTGAGGGAGCCCCGGAGGGGTCTGGTCCCCATGAGGGAGGAGCCATGGGAGGGCTGGCTGGCACCCAGTTCTGGAAGGCACGCACATGGCACACGGGGACGGTCACGTGGGCTCACGCTGTCACTCCTGTCCAGTGCACCTCACTGCCCCACCACTGCCTAGAGAGGCCGTTCCTCAGCCAGCCTGTGGCCAGGTGCCACTGGGATGTCTCCACCCCCCACCCGAGGCAGAGGACCCACTCTTTTCTTTGTTCTGTGGACACAGAGCCAACGACACCTGGCACCGCGTGGGAGGCTGGGCTCTGGTTCTCACCAACTCCCACTTACTCGTAGGTGTCAGGTAGGGCTCGTGGGGCACCCCCGGAGCTCCCTCCCAGGTTCAGAACGAGATGAGAAATGAGACGCAGGACAGACGGATGGAAATCAAATGTCAGCGTTACAGAGGAAGGATAACGTGGCTTGGATACCTCCTTCCAAACGTGGAGGATCAGCTGCCTGCTCATTGACTGCTGGCCTGTCCGGGCACAGCCGCCCGTCCGCGGACCCCCCAGCACAGGCAGGCCAGAGCCACCCGCGGCCACCAGAGGGCGCCGAGCCCCACGGGCCGCTCCACCGCCCAAGCTCCTGGGTGAGCGAGGTGGCCCCTCGTGGAGGGGGGAGGGAGAGGGGGAGAGGAGCAACAGGGAGGGGGGAGGGAGGGAGGAGCACCTTGGGTCCTACTCAGTCAGCAGCACCCTCAGGAGCGCGGGGCTGAGGCCTCCCGGAGTGCCTGCTGCCGCGTGACAGGTGCTGTGTCACTTTTCATCTGGATGGAAGCTTTTCCCAGCAGCACCGTTGTCGGCCTCACCTGGTCTCGGGCATCTCGCGGAGAATTGGCACCTGGTGATGCTCAGTAGGGCTCGAGCACGCAGAATGGAAGTGGGCAGGAACACCTGTCCCCAGAACTTAGGGTTGAGCCGCCCGCATCTCACCTCTGACTGCGTGGGCCTGGGCGTGGGCCCGGGCGCCCTGCTCCCTCTGAGGCCTCAGCCAAAACGTGCTTGAGAGAGTTCCTCGGGGCCTCTGGCCAGGCCTGCTTCTGACCAGGCTCCATGCGGCCTGGACCCTGGCTGTCCCTGGCAGCCTGCAGGTCAGGGCCTCGTGGCTGGTCGGGTCGCCAAGGACTGGAGTGTCCTATGCCTGCCATCGCTCAGGGCCCGGGCACCGTCATCTTCGCTTCCCCAGTCACTCCCAGGAGTCCAAGGCACCAACATGTCATTTCTTCCTCACTGAGGACTCCTCTGCTCCTTCACTGGTGGTGAAGGACGAGGCCCCACGCCCTTTTACAAGCCTGTGCTGCCCCGTCCTGGCTGTGGTTGGGACGGGACAGACTCAGGCGAAGGAAGCGTGCTGAGTCACCGCCACTTCCTACGACACCCAGCAGCTCCCTTCATCAAGGCCTCCTGCCCACGTGGTGAATCACCAGCCTGAGATCAGAAATTAGGAAACACCCCAGGCACCGGGGGTTTAAGGAGCACAGCCCGGTCCCCCCTTTGCGGAGCCCAGAACACAGGCCCTTCCCTGTCTTGCTCTGTCCCCGTGGCTGCCTCCTCCAGACAGCAGGAGGTGAGCCTGTGAGCCTGGTTGAAGATCATCTTCCTTCTGTTTGTCTTGGCACAAGTATTTCGTTTTCAAACACAAGTAGACTTGATGCTGCGACAGGGAGGTTTTTGGAAAATACTTCCCTTTCAAACGAGCTCCAGTTAAAGTCACTGGTCCTACAGCATTTTCAAACCAGAGAACATACTTATGTTGAGTGTTAATTGTTGAAATACTAGGGAAGTTTAAAAAATTAACCAGTTCTAGGAAAGCTGTCTTGGGCTCATCTTCAAATCGAATGAGGCATTTCAAGGTGACAGTAGGACCGAGGTCTGTCAAACCCTGATGTGGCCACTTGTTGGCTGCGTTACTTCAGACAAGCCCTCTGGGTCTTGAAGCCTGATTTGCTCATCTGTGCCATGGGGAAGATCACTTCTGTTTTAGGAGCTTCGTGGAGATGACAGGACGTGCCTGGAGAAGGACAATAGAATCTGCCGAGGCCGCCCCTGCGCTGGCCACTCTGCAGGTGCTGTCTCATACAATATCTTTGTAGGTCAGCCCGAATATTTACAAAGATATGCAACCTTGGTTTTTATTATAAGTTGTTTAACCGTGGGGAAGTCTCTTAATTGCTGTGAACTCAACTTCTCTATCTGTGAACCTGAAATAATTCCAGCAAACTCAAAGGGTTGTGTAAGACTTGCATGAATTCTCCGAGGTAAAGGTGCTGGGCAGAAGTTACAAAAGCTTTCAAAGAGTAGATATTCGCATTGCTGTTGACGATATATTTTTAAATTGCTGCTTGAGAATAAGCTCTACAGTCTTCCATAAGGGGCTATACCAGTCTGGGCAGTGGCATCGTTAATGATGTAGCTAATGACAGAAGATCTGTGTATCCTTTTATCCAACCCAGACTTTAAATACACCCTCTGGTTAGATGGCACCATCAATTTTAAAAGGGCTCAGAGCCAGAACCAACGCGTTGCTGAGCCGCCGGGGCTGCTATTTCATGTATGTTACTTTTGTTTTTAAGACAAAACATGCTTTGGAATCTTTTGTCTTGAGGATCCTAATCCTCGTGAAGGTATCCACTGTTTTACTATTCATTCCACAGTGAATAGTTTGTGCCACATGAAGTCAGCTCAGGAAATTCTGAATCTTCTTGGCAAACCTGAGAGCTGGCCCAGGGCAGGAAGAGGAGGAAGGGAGGGAGAGGGAACAGCAGGGAAGAAGGGAGCCACAGCACTCCAGAAAGGGAGTCCCAGGGGACTGGCTCCTATGGGAAACTGCCTCCCGGTCTCTGCTCCTTGAAAACAAGCCAGCCTCCTCCTGACCCTTGGGTCACTCAGCTGAGAAGTGCGTCCATGTACACAGCGACCGCCAGCTGCCACCATCTTCCTGTCTTCAAGAGGGACCCAAACAGGCCTTGTGTGGCCAGCAGAGTGATTTTCTGGTACTTCTTCCCTAAATGACTTGACCAGACTTGAACATGACTCTTTTTCACGGGGCTGGGAAAGACAGCTGTGTGCTCAGACTTGCCCCACTAGTTTAATGTTTATGGTCTATATATATAGGCGTAGGGATTTATGTTGGTGCATTATAGCTCTAATAAAATAGGATAGAGACATTAACAGTGTTTGATGTGTGCTTGAGTCCAGAATACTTTTTAACACGTTTGTGATCAGTGTCTTTCAATGTTGAGAAAAGAGGTCTATTTTTTTTACTTTAAAAAATAATGGTTAAAATATCCATAACATAAAATGTATCATGTTAACTAATTTTAAGGATATATTCTCACCCTGGCTGGTTTGGCTCAGCAGTTAGAGCGTTGGCCTGCAGACCAAAGGGTCTTAGGTTCAATTCAATCAACGGCACATACCTGGGTTGCAGATTTGATCCCCGCCCTGGTCAGAGTTGTGCAGGAGGCAGCCAATAAATGTGTCTCTCTCACATTGATGTTTCTCTCTCTCTCTCCCTCCCTCCCTTCCACTCTATCTAAAAATCAATGAAAAAATATCCTCAAGTGAGGATTTAAAAAAAAAAAAAAAAGTGTACATTCTCAAAAATATTCACATAATTGTGTAATCACCACCTCCAGAACTTTTTCATTTTCCCAAACAGAAACTCTGTATCCATTAAACACTAATTCTCCATCCTCCTTCCCCTGCCCTGGCACCTACCATCTATCTGTCCCTATGAATGTGACTGCTCCAGGTGCCTCATATAAGTGGAAACATACAGTGTCGGTCCATTTGTGACTGGTTTATGTCACTGAGTATAATGTCCTCAAGGCTCATCTATGTTGTAACCCAGGACACGATTCCCTAACTTTTTAAGGCTGATTAATATTCTGTTGTATGCACAGACCACATTTTGTTTGTCCGTTCATCTGTGGGTGGACATAGGTTTTGTTTCCACATGTGGCCATTGTGAACAGTGCTGAAAATGAACACGGGTGTGCAAATATTTGTTCGAATTGAAATCTCTCCTTTTTGGAAAAATCGAGGCAAATGGGAAAATTTATGCTTTTTTTAAGTTATTGTGATTCAAAATTGGCCTAAACCTATATTGTTGGTTTGGAAAAGTAGATCTCACAATTAATAAGGAGCCTGAAAAATTTGAATGGATTATATTAGGCGATTCCCTCTCTAATAATATAAGATAAGTAAAGTCAAATAACACTAAATCTTTAAAGAGCTGCTGCGTTAATGAGATGATGATTTTAAATGCTTTTTAAAATAAGTGATCCCCCCCCCCCACACACACACACACACACAGATGAGTGATGACCGAGAAATCACCGGACTGTGGAGTTTACAGGCCTAGGTGGTGAGACTCCAAAACCCAGGTGACAGAGAACTTATAGAAACACAGGGAAAAACCTACCTAAGAACCTGGTGACAAGCCACTCACTGTAACCATGAGATTACAGCAGTTTACTAATGTTGCTCATTACACCACTTATGAGAGGAAGTAGTGTATGTTTATGTGTGTTTGTTTTTCATTTTCATGGTTACCCTAACAAAGCAGCAATGGCTAGAGAGCTACAAATTGGAAACACAAACTCCTGAGCAATGAGTGGTGAGGTTTCACAGAGGGGAGGGTGTGCCTGTGCGGGTGCAGGAGGGTCCTAAGAAGGCCTAGGCTGGTGCTGGCAGGGCCCTGCCATCCTGAGGGAGCCCCAGGGGCTGGGGAGGAGGCAGCGCCCTGTAGTGACCCTTGCTGACAGCAGGTGGCAGCAGCGAGTAGCTTCCTATCAATCTGGGTTCTACTCTGGACCTTTAATCTGAGAAACTGGTCACCCAGTCACATGGCCAAGTGGCATATAACCTTCAGTGCATTATTCAACTTCGCAAAGAAACAGAAGAGCCCTGGCCGGTTTTGCTCAGTGGTTAGAGCTTCAGCCTCAGATTCGATCCCCACCTGGTTGGGTCACATATGGGAGGCAAACAATTGATGTGTCTCTCACACCTAGATATCTCTCTCTCTCTCTCTCTCTCTCTCTCTCTCTCTCTCTCTCTCTCTCCCTTCTCTCTCTTTTTCTCTCTCTCTCACCCCCTCTCTGTCCCTCTCCCTCCCTCCCTCCCTCTTTCTCTATCTAAAAAATCAATGGAAAAATATCCTCACACAAGGATTAGCAAAAAAAGAAGAAGAAAAAGAGAAAGAGAGAGGAAGGAAGGAAGGAAGGAAGGAAGGAAGGAAGGAAGGAAGGAAGGAAGGAAGGAAGGAAGGAAGGAAGGAAGGAAGGAAGGAAGGAAAAGGGAAGGGAAGAGGCCAAACTAATTGCTAGTTTCTGGTCTTTTGCTGCCAGAAGACTGCCATCTTTCATGATTTAGCTTTTTGGTCCCGAAGGTCTCCAGGAGAAACTATTTCAATGGCATAGAAGAGACTGGAAGAAAATACGATGGGATGTTCATGCTGATACCTCTGAGCGGAGCGGAGAAATCGGACTTCCACTTTGACTTTGTATGCTTCTGTATTTACTTTGTAATGCAAATCATTTTAACTATATGTCAATGAAAAGTTTAAAATAATGGCAATATCCTATTTCCATTTATTACCCCAGGAATACCAATAATAGTTGTAAGTTACAAGTATTATGAACTTTAGTTCGTTAGTTTAAAAAAAAAAAAGTGTGTGTGTATATATATATATATAGAGAGAGAGAGAGAGAGAGAGAGAGAGAGAGAAACTACTCATATGCTTCTCAGAGAGAATAAAAAATATTTGAAGACCTTCTTGAGTAATATTTGTCAATTAAAAAAATATCATAGTCTACAAAGCTACCACCTACTGCACACACACACACACACACACACACACCTCTGAGTTCTACAAAGGGAATAGGTTCCAGATGTGCCCGGGGACGCTTGGTTTTCTTTCTCCCTGGGACACCTGGACAGGTAAACTCTCCAGGGCAGGCGGACTGCTAATCAGAACAGATGTCAGCCCTGATGAAGGCCGCCGGTGGAAGCTGCTCCACGGGGATTTGAAAACAGCCAGTTTTGCCCCATTCGTGCGATAAACCCACCACTCCTAAAGGCAGCTCTGAGCCCATTTTCAGCGTGTAGAATGGCCAGCAAAGTTCAGTCCCCTAACACCTGTGACAGACCCCGCGGGCCAGTCCAGGCTGGACCCTGGGGAGCGACCTGAGCTGAGCCAGCCGAGCTGGCACGTCACAGCGAGTCCTTCCTTGGTCTTGCCCTGTGTCGCATGTTCCCTGTCAAGTGCGGGGAGGTCATCTCTGAGCAGGAAAGAAGAGGGGCGTTCAACTTCTACCCGGAGGCCCGCAGATCAGGCTTCGCTCCTGCCCGGTCACCAGGACCAGTGGGAATGAGTGACGGCGGTGCCCTCCCTATCCCCTCAGCGGGACCAGGTCTCAAGCGCATCCGAACAAGTTCTTAAATGCACAAGGGCCCCTCTGCCCGCGGCCCCTGCGAGTGGTGAGCTAGCGAGGAGCCAGGCTGGCGGCGCTAATTCAAGTTCCCCGGCTGTGTCCCCAGCAATCGGCCAGGGGCCAGGCCGCTCCAGCTGCTCCCTCTCGTTCGTGCCCCGCGCCTCCCCTCTGCTGTCCGGGAACAGCAGCCACCAAGACCAGGGTTCCCCGCCCCTCTCCGCCCCTGCCAGGGCACAGCAGCCACAAAGACCCGGTACCCTGCTCCCACGTGAGAGGATGGTGGGGGTGGGAGTCCGGGGCTGGTCCGGAAAGGGGCACGGTGGTGATGCAAGCGGAGAGGCAGGCGGGTGGAGGGATGCAGGTGGGAAGGTGCGGGTGCGGGGGCAGGTTGTGTGTGAGGATGTGGAACTCAGGGCGAAGGGTGCGTGAAAGGAGAGCGAAAGGCAGGAGTGGTGGGCGTGGGATGTGGCCCGCACTGGGCCCTGGGTTCCCTGGCGCCACCCGGCGGGAACTGGGACGGACGCTCGGGGACGGGGGCGGGGCGGGGCGCGGCGGGGCTGCGGCGGAGGTCGGGGAGCGGAGCCTGGGGACAGCCGGGATGGCCGCGGGGCGGGGAGGCCGGGCTCTGGCGCGGGGCGCGCGTGTGCAGCCGTAGCGAGCAGGTAGAGGACGCTCTGGTCCAGAGCAGCAGGAGCGCTGTCCCGGGGCGCGGCCAGCGCAGCGGTAAGCACCCGGGGCCCCTACTAGCTCTCTGGAAGCCGGCCTCTGGGGATTCCGCTGGGAATCTTTGGGAAGTTGTGGGAGCAGCAGGGCTGGAGAGAGAGGTTCGGGACTTTCTGAGGTGCCCTTGGGGTAACTGAGGTTCCTGTGATGTTGGAAGTTCCTGCAGAACCCGGTTCTCAGCTGAGTAAAGGGTTCGGGGGGGGGGGGGGGGGGTCGTTCCTATGGGTGTCTCTCCCGAAGGTGGGAGAGCCGGATTTGCTCCAGAACTTCAGATCTGTGGGCTTCAAGGACTGTTTCAACCCCGGAGGCTCAGGGGACACAAGGCCCCGGGAAGGAGGGAGGGAGCGTCACCCCAGGCTGGTCCAGCAGCGCCAGGCTCTCTGCACAGCTTCTTGGTTTTGTCAGGAACGACGTTGCCTTGTACATCCCTCTAAGGAACCTTTTTAACATGATGTGGGTGGTGCGTGGTTTGTGTGTGGTGCGTGTGTGTGCGTGTGTGTGTGTGTGTGTGTGTGTGTGTGTGTGTGTGTGTGTTTAAAGAAACCCTTCAGCGATCAGTTCGAGGACCTGCTTTTTTACCTATATGCTGGTTAGTGTATGTTCAAGTACAAGAGCCGCCAACACTTACCTGACCACAGTGACCCTTTCTTTTAGGGGCTGTCCTGCCAGTTAGTGGCAGGGACGTGCAAGTACTTGCTTTGCTGTCTGAGCTCTAGTGGACAGAATTCCTCCTAGGACGCAGAGCTCCCCCTCATGAGTATTTGTGACCTGGGCTTTAGAGTCAAGTGGAGTTCTCCAGTTTTTATTCTATCGATAGTGCCAAAATACGCCATTTAAAAAATGGTTATATACAAACAGCTGAGACGTGAATTCTGTGTTGGTCTCCTGGACCCAAGAACTCAGAATGACGGTGACTTACGTGTCACTTCACTAGCAGTCCATCGTGAGCTTTGAGAAACAGCAAAGCAGACAGTAAAAGTTCAGAGACGAAATGGGGATTCATTTCCCAAAGATCAGTGTTCAAAGCAAACATCAGCTCATTTGGCCCATATTCCACGGGTGCTGCCGTTTAGTGCACGTTGAGATGAGCATCTAATAAGGGGAACCCAGAATTTCCTGTGAAGTAATTCACAGAAGCTCCACTGCTGTAACTGCTAGACAGAGCCGTGTAGGTTAACCAGCACAGGTTAACCAGCTCGGAGCTGCCTCAGGTCAGGGCATGTGAAACAGTTCACGGTTTGCCAACCAGAGTTTTGACCCAATTTCTTTGAATAATACTTACATTTTCAGTGGTGTTCATTTCTTTTTTAAATACTTTTTTTATTTTTCAATTAGAGTTGATGTACAATATTACATTAATTTTAGGTGTACAATCCAGTGATTACACATTTATTTAACCTATGAAGTGATCACTGCAATAAATCTTGTCACCCATTTCACACCATATATCATTATTAAAATATTGGTGTTCATTTTTTTAACATCTGAAACTTAAAATTAATTCTCTGTATTTATCACAGCCATTTATAAAACCTCACTCATGTAGAGAATTTAACCGATAGTCTTTCAGATGTTACAATTACTTGACATGCACCTAACAGAGATTAAAAAGGATATACATTTTTTAGGATTTTATTTCAGTATTGCATATGATACATTAGTAAACACATTGATTGTGTAATGCACTAAAATATTATGAGAACATTCTAAACAGTGTAAAGGCCTTTGAGAAGCATTTGACCCTGTACAGAAACCCCGGGTTCATCTTGATTATTGTCCAGTCTCCTCCTCCCACCCCTCCAGTGGATCATGGCCACACCAACACTATGTAGCACTTGCCAAATTATATTTTGATTAGTTTTTTTACAAACCTGCTTCTCCCATAGACTGTGAATGAACATCCTGAGGGTAAGAGCCACATCTTAATTATTTTGGTATCCTCAGTGCCACAGACATATAGGTGTTTGATTAATGTTTCCTTAATTGAAGAGGGGGAAATATCCAATACATGTGACTGTACACAGCACACATGTGTCTCTAAAAAACAGTATGTTTTGGCAATTTTAATAAAATAGTGATAACATTCAATCTTAATTTTCATTCTTGCAGTGGTGGAAAATTCCTCATCATGATTTCTAGGTTAGTATTCTACTGCTTACTTTTTAAAATCTCTGTATCTTTGAAGTTATGATATCAACAATTTTTTCACTCTTACAGTTTCTTTAATTTAATTGAAGAATTAGTAGTTTGCTTTAAATTTGCTATTAACAAACTAATGATACTAAATATAAAAAACACTTAATGTTTTCATTCATTATCTTCATGAATTATTGCTTATTTATTCATGAGACTTGATTTCCCATTAGCTTTAAAATGAATCTTTTATCCCAGAACATAGAAGAGATTTCTAGTTATATATTAATAAAAATAGAGTTAAATAAGAAAAGTTAAATTATATGCATATTATAGAAATTGTTATTTCTGCCCTGGCCAGTTTGGCTCAGCAGTTAGAGCATCGGCCTGAGATCCAGAGAGACCTGGGTTCAGTTGTCACTAAGGGCACATACCTCGGTTGCAGTTTGTCCCTGACCCTGTTTGGTCATGTGGGTGGTAGCTACTCGATGTGTCCCTTTCACGTCGATGTTTCTCTCCTCTCTCTCTCCCTCCCACTCTGTCTGAACAAAAAATGGAAAAATGTCCTTGGGTGAGGATTAAAAAAAAGAAATTATTATTTCTGCAAACGCAGAAAACATTTCAACAGATGTAATTTATGTCAGTAATATAGACTAATAAAATACCATAATTATAAGGCTATGAGGGTTTGTTTACTAAACAAGAGGAAAGAGAATATCTGAATTTGCTTTAAACTAGTAATTCCAATTTATACGATGAAGTAACTGGACTGTTATTAGCATATCACTAAGATTTAACAATTTTAATCACTCTGAACTGGAAGAAAGTTGAAAGCTTAAAATATACACTAAAACTTGTTTTCAAACATGTTTTCAAGTGTGGTGGAGATATGACTCAAAAGGCAGCTGTTGTGATCGGAACAGCCGGCCTGGTGTGTGATCCGGCGGTCCCGGGGAGGGGAAGGCATGCCGGCAGCCTCAGATCTGCGAGCTGTGTGGCCTTCGAAGGTCACCACACCCTCTCTGGGTTCCATTTCCCAATCTGTAGAATGAGGAGAATAAAGTAGACCACTTCTGAGGTTCTTCTAGCTCTAAACTGCTTTGATTCCATGTTCCTTCCATGGACAATAAGTAACATTCTTGAAAGATGTAATTTGGATTTATATAGAAAAATTACTTGTAACCAACTTCTGTGCTTATAAAGCCAGTGCATGGCATGCTCTTCAGACCGTCTTATCTGGTGTTGCCGATATGACGAGGTCCTTCTCAGAGCTGGGGTACACCGAAGTGCCCCTGTTATTTTCTTTCTTGTAATTTACCCTTGCCCCAAGCCACCCTTCAGAAAGTGATGTACTAGTAAATTCATTTTTAATTTAGTGATTAAATTAAACTAAGTAGAGATTTTTTAAAATTACTTATTAAAACCGTGAGGACTAATGTTGAATTGAAGTATGTTAAAATGAACACATTAGTGAATTGTCTAAATAACATGTTTAAATACGTGAAAAATTCTAATGGTGTTGGTAGGTCTTTCAGAGAAGTGATTTAAAAACCTCATTAATTTAATGATTGACAGGAGAAACTTGAGGACTGACAAAGTACTTGAGCAGGGACTATATGCGAATGGTTGGAAAGGGAGTCAGTGTGGCAGGAACAGCCTTGGAAGACAGTCACATGTCCAACTACATGCCAGACTACCCACATTTCCCTGTCAGTTGAATTGAAGCTAGCCTGGCTGTTAACTTTCTCATTTAATGTTGAAACACTAACTGTGGAAAGGATGATTTAATACCAATTTCTGGAGGGAATGATTACTTTATTCAAGTAAGTAGTGTTAATTTTGCCATTCTTTTTTTTTTAATCCTCACCCGAGGACATAGATAGAGCGGGAGGGAGAGAGAAAGGAAGAGAGAGAGAAACATCAATGTGAGAGAGACACATTGACTGGCTGCCACCCACATGACCCCAACCGGGGCGGGAACAAATGGCAACCGAGGAACATGCCCTTAGCGGAACCAAACCCAGGTCTCTCTGGTCCGTGGGCCAACACTCCAACCCCTGAGCCAGACTGGCCAGGGCTAATTTTGCCATTCTTGAGTATAAAACATTGAAGACATTTGTTTTTAAACTAACAGAGTTGTTTAAATTGCTTTCAACTTAAAATTAGCTCTCACCAAGCTTTTCAGTCACAGAAGGTTTAACTGATGAGAACTGATGAGTTCTTTCCTTTGACTAAAGAGGAAACGTGTTAATCATGTTTGCCTTAGCCAAATGCAGATATAAGAGCATAAGACTTTTCAGGTAAGCACAAATGATGAAAATCCCCACACGAAAGAGAACAATATAAGGATAATAATAACAATACATGAATGGCAGGCACTATTGTAAGTGCTTTCCATACATTCTTATTTAATAAATAAAATAAGTAGATTAAAAGTAGAATAAAAACTATTTCATGTTTCTGGATATTTATTCTCTGACAATAAAACTGTATAACCCCAGCAGTGCTTTAAAATTATTAATAAAGAACCTGGGAAATCAGTGCTTTATCATTTCACTAACTCAGTTCTGGGTGAAACTGATGTTAACTACCAGATATTAGATTACTGAAAAGTTAAGCAAATAAACCCATCTGTTTTTTCATTTAAAATTAGAGAAGAATGGACTGAGAGGTCCTGGTTGGATTCCAGATCAGAGCACATGCCTGGCTTGCAGGCCTAATCCCCAGTAGGGGGCGTGCAGGAGGCAGCCGATCCATGCATCTCTTACATCAATGTTTCTCTTGTTCTCCCTTCCTCTCACTCTAAAAAAAAAACAGTAAAAACATATTTTTTAAAAAATAAATAAAAACAAATAAAAGACTCATAGCATGTTTTTGTAGATTTATTTATATACTATAAATATACCATATATGATAAGACATTAAAAATAAATAAATCCTAAATTTTTTTTTTATCTTCACCTGAGGAGATTTTTCCATTTTTTGTTCAGATAGAGTGGGGAGGAAGAGAGAGAAAGAGAGACATCGACGTGAAAGGGACACATCGAGTGGCTGCCACCCGCACGACCCAACCAGGGCCCGGGACAAACTGCAACTGAGGTACGTGCCCGTAGCGGAACCGAACCCGGGTCTCTGGACCTCAGGCCGACGCTCTAACTGCTGAGCCAAACCGGCCAGGGTGTAATTTTTTTTTTTTTTTCATCCTCACCCAAGGACATTTCTCCATTTATCTTCAGAAAGAGTGAGAGGGAGGGAGGGAGAGAAAGAAAGAGAGAGAAACATCAAAGTCGACTGGTCGCCTCCCCCACGACCTCAACCAGGGCCAGGATGAAGCACAACCAAGACACGTGCTCTTGACCAGAATTAAACCCGCGCCTCATTGGCCCACGGGTGGGCACTCTAACTGCTGACCCTAACCGGCCAGGGCAGCCCTAACTCTTTTTTAAACATATCAAAGCTGGCTGTAATAAACTTTTAAAAAAACTAATATTTGCCCAGCTGGTATGGCTCAGTGGTTGAGCATCAACCCGTGCACCAAGAGGTCACGGTTCTATTCCTGGCCAGGTTGTGGGTCTGATCCCCAGTGGGGGGCATGCAGGAGGCAGACAATCGATGTTCTCTCTCATTGATGTTTCTTTTTTTTTTTTTTTATCCTCACCCGAGGACATTTTTCCAACCTTTGTACAGATAGAGTGGGAGTGAGAGAGAGAGAGAGAGAGAGAGAGAGAAACATCGACGTGAAAGGGACACATCTAGTGGCTGCCACCCACACGACCAACCAGGGCCGGGGACAAACTGCAACCGAAGTACGTGCCCTTAGCGGGAACCGAACCCGGGTCTCTCCGGACCGCAGGCCAACGCTCTAACCGCTGAGCCAAACCGGCCAGGGCTCATTGATGTTTCTATCTCTCTCTTCCTCTCCCTTCCTCTCTCTAAAAATCAATAAAAAAATTTTTTTAATAAATAAATAAAAAGACTAATATTTTAGAAACCTAGAATAAATAATATCTGGAACCAAACAAAGGAATCTAACTAAAAATACTGTACAGTTTCAATAACAATAAAATACCATGAATAACTTTACGACAGTAAATTTGAAACTTAGATGAAATAGAAACTTTTCTTAAAGTTTGACTTAAGAAATAACAAACCAGTCCAGCTGGTGTGGCTCAATGGATTGAGTGTCATCCTGTGACTGAAAGATCCCAGTTTGATTCCTGGTCAGGGCATGTGCCCAGGTTGTGGGCCTGATCCCCAGTGACGGGTGTGCAGGAGGCAGCTGATCAATGTTTCTCTCTCACATCAATGTTTTTATCTCCCTTGCCCTTCCTTCCTCTGTAAAAAAAAAAAACAATAAAAACATTAAAGAAAAGAAATAACAAACTAAGTTCATTTAAGAAATAGCACACATTTATATGAACAATTAATTAAATTGAATTTATAATCAAGTCTTCCTCCAAAAAACTCTCAAAACGTGATATTAGTCCTCAAACTCTTTTATAGGAGATTCTTATAAAAGCTTATTTAAGGAATTTATACTTTTTCAGGCTAAAACAACTTTCACAGTAAAATCTAATAACAGTACCAAAAAGTCCACATTGTGCTAGAAGTTCTGGCCCATACAAGAAGACAAGAAAAAGAAATAACAGGAATTCGGACGAGGAGAGGAAAACACAAACCTGCCCTTAGCAGCAGATGACATGATGCGTGTCTTCCACAGACCCAAAGGCCTGTCATCACCACGAGAACTAGAAAGGACTTCCTGGCAGTTTGCTGGCTATAAGACTAATATATAAAGATAAGTTTCTATGTTGTAACCAATCAGGAATTATAATACAAAAACTGTTTAGAACAAAAAAATTGGAAAAACTATAAAATATCTAGGAATAAATCTAACACAAGATGCGTGCGGCCTTCAGGGCAGTGTCCTGACGCTCCACCGAAGGGCAGAACCGAAGCTCTGCACCTGGGGACAGAGGTGCTTATTGGTGAGAAACTCGATTGTAAGGAAGTCAGTTTGGTTCATCTACAAACTGATTGCAATTCCCATCCAAATCATGTCTCACATTTTTGGGGAACTTGACAAGCCGTACCTAAATTTCACATGGAAGAATAAAAGGCTAACCTATATTGAAGCAACGTTGAAGATCACAGTGGGAGCCGTGTGTGATCGGTATCACAGGGATCTATAACCGTGGCTGTTGGGCGTCCCGCTGGTGGGTATGATTGTTATGGGGAGTCCTCAGTCCTTTTCTTCTGGAGATGAAATACAAATGCCACGTGTTATTTAATCTGCAAGTTCAAAGGTTGCGTTTTTTTTCTTTTCATGCTCGTCTTTGTGAGTGAACTTTTCCACATACTGTGACTCTTGATGGGTCTCTAAAATCTGTTTTACATCTTGCTTTTTGTTCTTAGTAGCTCAGACAAAGCTACATGTTGGGATCAACTTCACAGAGTAGAAGAAAAAAAGAGTCTTTTGTTATTTTGACACATTTATTTTGAATTATTTTTCCTTTTTCAAGAGTCAGAACAGAATTATGAAAAAAGTGTGAAAATCACATAACACCTTGGGGTGGGTCTCCTGGCATTGGGGAATTACTGTCTTAATGGTGACAGCTTGAAACAGGCAGGTAAGGGATGAGAGAGGCTAATGGAATCTTTCTACTGGCAGAAAAGTTCACTAGATAAGCCCCTTGTAATTGTACCATATTCATGACAAGTTCAGCCTACTATGTTCTTGTAGATTTGTGCCAAGTAAAGGATGGCAAAAATTCACATTTGGGCTACCCGTGCCCCATACTCAACCTCAGCAGATCCTTGATGACCATGGACTTGTGACTCTCAGAACCTACTCCATGTGTTCCAGGTAATCACAAACATTAACAAAATTAATTTGCCTGGCCCTAGTCCACATTATAGGATGTCTAATTTGTAAGTCAAGGAACAGTGGTTTTTTTGTTTGTTTGTTTTTTTATCCTCACCGGAGGACATTTTTCCATATTTTGTTCATATAGAGTGGGAGGGAGAGAGAGAGAGAGAGAGAGAGAGAGAGAGAGAGAGAGAGAGAGAGAGAGAGAAACATCGACGTGAAAGGGACACATCGAGTGGTTGCCACCCGCACGACCAACCAGGGCCGGGGACAAACTGCAACCGAGGCACGTGCCCTTAGCGGGAACCAAACCTGGGTCTCTCCGGACCGCAGACCGACGCTCTAACCACTGAGCCAAACCGGCCAGGACAAGGAACAGTGTTTTTAGTTGTAATATATTGTTACAAAAGGGGGTCTAGTACAATACAAGTCACACTTTTCTTGTTACTCCATTCCAGGGTCTTTCCTAAAACTGACGTTTCCTGAGGGCAGCTCTTTCCAGACTCCGGAGGACACAGGGCTTGGTCTTCAGCCCCCTTATCTTCTCCCCGCCCCTCAGACTATCTCAGGCCAGCATCAGGGTCAGATGATGACCTCCAAATGCTTATCTCCAGTGTCCACACTCACAAGTCTAATAGACGTTTCCAAGGTAACATTTTCAAACAGAGCTCATGATTGCCATCCCGCAAACCTGTATGTTGTCCTCTGATCTCCCCATGTTGGCAAATGATAGTTCCGTTTCTCCAATTCAGGGCAAAACCCTTGGCATTCTCCTCAGCTCCTCTCTGCCCCACCCCGAAACCCCACCCGTCGGCACTTTGTGCTGGTCCCACTTCAGACTATGTGCAGACTTGGCCACTGCGCACCACCTCCTCTGCTTCCACCATCTCCTTTCTGGGTTACGGTTCAGCCTCCTCACCGGGCCTTCTCCTGTCCCATTGCCCTCCCCACCCCCAATTCACCAGAGCCAACCGGGGTGGTCCTGTGAAGATGTGAGTCGGTTATGTCACTGTGCTCAAAACCCTCCGTAGGTTCCCAGCTCACTTGGAGCACAGCAGAAGCAAAGCCTGAGTTGTCACTGCTGTGACCTGCCTGCCTCCCCACCTACCTCTCTGACCTGCTTGGTCACCTGTCCCCTCCTGGCTGGCTCTGCTCCAACCATTCTGTCCTTTCCATCCGGAGCCCTCCCGGTCTGCTCCCTCCCTAGAGCCCAGCTCTGCTGGCCACTCCGCCTCCTATCAGGGGCTCAGGGCTTCGCTGAGAGGTCACCCTCTCAGCCCACCCAGCAGTCCTCTCTGACCCTACACTTCCCTCCATACTCACCCCCAGCTCTCTGTCTGTCCGCGACACTCACAACATCTGGCATCTCTTCCATGGGGCGTCTTTCCCACCAGAGGTACGTTTCTCCGGCCATGTTTCTGTTCTGTTCAGCACCAGGGCCTGGCAGACAGGCCTCCCTCAGCCCTGCTGCAGGGCTTCATCCTGCACACAGACTCGGCCTCTGGGGGAGGGCAGCAGGTGGAACCCAACTCGTTCTCCTCCACCCTGTCCACTCCCTTGTTATGAAACGTGCCTTCTTCTCAAGGCTCAAGTCCTGCCCTTGCCTGAGAACTTGACCTTCCTTGGACTTCACTGAGCAGAGACATGTCAACACTTGGGAGAACTCTGTCCCATGCCTCCGCTCTCACCCACTGCCTGTTCCTCCACTCAGCCTGGCTGCCTGCTGAGCAGCCTGCGCCCTGTCCTCCTCCCGCAGGGTCCCATCCCAGGTCAAACACCCACAGCCTTCTGGATCTTGAAAACACCTCCAACAGGCCACTGCCCTCCCTTCCCCATGTTGTGTCTCTCCTTCCTTTAAGTTCCAGATTCACTGACCAGGGACTGACTCCTGCTTCCACTACTGCCATATGCTGCCTCTTAACCCCGTGCCCAGGCTTTGGGTTTTGTCCCCTCCTGTCACTTGAGAACCATCCGAGGCCTCCATATTGTTAGGTTACAGGGCCTCTTCTTCATTTCCATCCTTCTGGAAGGCTCTGACACACCTTGACATTGTTGGTCACCTTCTGCAAAGTCCTCCACAAGCCTCCTCAAGTCTGGGCCGCCCCAGCTCTGCTTGATGATGCTCTCACGGGAATGTGCCTTCTGAGACCCGAGGGCATCGGCAGGGGAGTCGGACTGCCCGCCCGGTCCCGGTGACCTTGCTCCCAGCCCCGCCCAGTCCCTTGCACCTGCCGGCCCTGTGGTGCTGGTACTTACAAGCACGCAGGGCTACCCTGACCATGTTCCTTCTATGGTTAGAATTTTCTAAAGGAACGTTGCCAGAAGACTAAGGGTTTGAAACAACAATGAAAATAAAAAGAGAGGTTAAACAAGTTTTCAGGGCGTAAATTCCAAGAACCTAATAAAACCTAAAGACTGTGGCCTCTCGCCCTGGCCGGTTTGGCTCAGCGGTTAGAGCGTCCACCTGCGGTCCGGAGAGACCCGGGTTCGGTTCCCGCTAAGGGCACGTACCTCGGTTGCAGTTTGTCCCTGGCCCTGGTTGGTCGTGCGGGTGGCAGCCACTCGATGTGTCCCTTTCACATCGATGTTTCCCTCTCTCTCTCTTCCTCTCTCTCCCTCCCACACTGTCTGTACAAAATATGGAAAAATGTCCTCGGATGAGAATTAAAAAAAAAAAAAAAAGACGGTGGCCTCTCTGTGAGAACTGGCCAGGCGCACACTGAGGGTGGTCTCCAGCTCTGCTTGGTCTCAGGCCCTCAGCCCCTGGTCAGATCCCGGCCCTTCGCCAGGCACCCCCCACACCGGCGCCTTTTAGGCACCCAGGGCAGCGGGTCGGTTCTGCATCCTCTTCATCTCTTGTGCTGCGTTTCCCACGACGTCGTCTCTAAACTCTGTCCTTGGCACGGTGGCCCCCACCCGGGAGCGGAGGAGCCACCCTGTAGACCCTGTTCCCAGCTGCTCCTACCCCACGGCTCCAGCTTCCTGCCCGACACTTGCCCGCAAATCTCCCAGCACTGCTCCCCATCCAGCCACACGCCAGCCAGCGTTCCCGGCCTCTTCCACCCCAGCCAGCGCCTGCCCCCGCGTCCTCCTCTTCCAATCCCCTCACTGTCCTGCTCACCGGGCCCAGGCACCTGGGACTTGTCTTTCCTTCGTACCTCTCACCTCGGGCTCTGCTCAGACACTACCCGCTGCTTTATTCTTGTCTTCAGAAAGTGTCTCCTGTCTGTCCTTCCTCTTTTCCATTCGCCCCTCCTGTCATCCAGCCGGGCCTTCGACACTCACTCCAAGGTCACATACCCTTCCTGAGTCCCTGCGGGCTGTGGAGGGGGGACCCTTCTTTCTTGAACGACACTTGAGCACCTCTCTCCCCCGCCAGGGGCTAGTGGCTCCCCAGTCCTCTGGTTCGTGTGCACCCCCAGTGCTGACAGAACGCCATTGTGCAGACATGGCCACAGCCCAGCTGCACCTGCACCCGCAGCCCTTCAGCCCACAGCCCTCTCACCCGGCGCCGGCTCAGTCACAGGTCACACGTGCTCCACTCCACGGGGACCTCGCCCTGTTCTGAATGCACTCCCTTACTCTCCCTTCTACCCAAAGCCACGTCTCCGAAGCCCAGCTCAAGTTCCACTGCTCCCTGGCTGCACCTTTTAATACGAATGCCCCTCTCTGGGGTCCCTCTGCCCTTCTAGAGCTCCCCATTCTCCTGAACTTTCCCGCCTCCGCAGGTAGATCTTAGGATGGAGACCAGCTTACGTCAAAGATACAGCACGTTCACGCACAAAGGTGGAGTTGCAGGGCGCACAGGAAGCTTCGTGCCCACAGTGCTGGGCCAGGTCTTCTTGGGTGGTGCCCACTGGCCTTGGCTCTTGTCCTGCGCCCCAGAGGCAGGGGTCCAGCAGCGTGGAGGGAGGGGCTGGCGCCAAGGAGAGTTAGGGGTCTTGTGACGGTCTGGGGTCGATGGATCCCTCCAAGCCCAGCGGGATGGCTGTGGGGTCTGTGCAGGAGTCAGAATTAATAGCTTGGAGGGGAAGCAGGATGTAACCTAGAATAATTCCCTGACTTCTGACATCCTTCAGGGAGGGTGGGCTGTTTCATGCTCAAGAATTAAGTTTCTCAATGAAAACTTGTCCTGTCTAAGAATGGCCGTCACAGTACGGGGCAAGGAGGCTGGTGGGATAGTGGAGACTGAGATTTCTCTGCAGAGCTCAAATGACTGAAGCAGACTTGGAAGCTTACTCTAAAAGAGGATTAACATTTGCCTACTTTTTCTTATTTCTATTTATTTTTTTAGCTTTGTCAAAACAAGGCCACTAAACATTTGGTTGTCTCCCCCAAAAACTGGGAGAGAGAGACGATTGCCTATTTTTTTTAGATCCCAGGGAGTAAAGTCTTGTTGGTTTATTTGCCTTTAAGCAATCCCTAAAAGTTAGTATTGTTAAGCCTCTTAGGATTCAACATGATAGGTTCTCATGCATACTCCCGCTGAGCCGCTTTCCGGCTGCACAGACGCCCCGGGAGCAGCGGCGCTGTCTGCAGTTCCAGGTCCGAGCTTCTGGCCCGTTTGAGCAGAGGCCACACAGAGGATGTCTTTCGGGCGTGGTCCGCCACTTTCGAGGAGCACTGTCTCCTTCCCGAAGTGGGCCCCTGGGCCTGACTTCCCTGTCCCAGAGGCAGTTCACTGGGTATGACCATGGCCCCACCTTACAGATGGAGGCACATGCGGTGAATCCGTGTGAGCTGAGTGAACTGTTTATGCAACATTTGCAGAGAGAGAGTCAGAAGGAAAGTAAAGTGTGGGGGAGGGAACAGATTAATCCGGGGAGTTATGTAGGTGGAAGGAGCACAGCGCAACTTGGAAGGAGGCTGCTCTAACCTCATGGGAGCAGGACAGGTGAGACCAGGAGCTGGCTGGCCGCAAGGGCAGCCCCAGAGCTCCTGCAGAGACCCAGCCTCCAAGAGCCCAGGGTGGAGTTAGGAGGCTGGGAGACGTCCATGTCCCTGCAATATCACTGGTCTTTCTTGCTCAATTTCCTAATCTCTGAAGTCAGTTAAGTAACCTGTGTTTGTCTCATTTATTTTTTAATTTTTTTAACTCATCTTTATTGTTGAATGTATTACAGATGTCCCCCCTTTTTATTCCTATTGACCCCCTCCTCCCCAATTGTGTCCCCTCCAGCCTTCCCCACACTATTGTTGGTGTCCTTTGGTTATGCACATATGCATAAAAGTTCTTTGGTTTATCTCATCTCGCCCTCCCTCCCCCTTCCCTTTGAGGTTCATCAGCCTAACAACAAATTTGTACTTCTTAATTCCTTCATCTTTTTTACCCATCCTCCCAGCCCCCACCCATCTGGCAAGCAACAGAAAGTTCTCAGTATCTAGGAGTCTGTTTCTGTTCAGTTTGCTCATTTTGTTTGCAGATTCAATTATTGATAGAGATGTATTAATTGCCATTTTATTGTGCATATTTTTGTTCTTCTCCTTTAAGAATACCCTTCAACATTTCATATAATTCTGGTTTGGTGGTGATGAACTCCTTTAGCTTTTTTGTCTGGGAAACTCTTGAGATGTCCATCAATTCTAAATGACAGCTTTGCAGGATAGAGTAGTCTTGGTTGTAGGTCATTGCTTTTCATCACCTTGAATATCTCTTGCCACTCCCTTCTGGCCTGCAAAGTTTCTTTTGAGAAAGCTGACAGACTTATGGGAGCTCCTTTGTAGGTAAAGAACTGCTTTTCTCTTGCTGCTTTTAAGATCCCTCTTTGTATTTCACCTTTGGCATTCTGATAATGATATGTCTTAGTGTGGTCCTCTTTGAGTTTATCTTGTTTGGGACCCTCTGTGCTTCCTGGACTTGTCTGACTGTTTCCTTCTCCAAGTTCAAGAAATTTTCTGTTATTATTATTTCAAATAGGTTTTCAATTTCTTGTTCTCTCTCTTCTCCTTCTGGCACCCCTATGATGTGAATGTTGGTACACTTGAAGTTGTCCCAGAGGCGCCTTATACCCTCCTCATTTTTTTGGATTTTTTTTTTTTTTTTTTTTTTTGCTGATCTGATTGGGTGTTTTCATTTCTGACGGGTTCATTTTTAAGTTGTTGATATTCTCACTAAGTTCCTTGAAGGTCTCATCAAGTTCCTTGAGCAACCTTATAACCAGTGTTTTTAACGCTGCATCTGATTGATTGCTTATCTCCATTATGTTTAATTCTTTTTCTGGAGTTTTGTTCTTTTCTTTTATTTGGGACATGTTTCTTTGTCTTCTCATTTTGGCTGCTTCCCTGTGATTGTTTCTATGTATTAGGTAGTGTTGCTATGTCTCCTAGGCTTTGTAGGGTGGCCTATTGTTGTAGGTGTCCTGTAGGATCCAGTGGCACAGCCTCCCTGATCCCCCAGCTGGGCCCTCGAGGTGCACCCCTCATGTGGACTGTACCCTCTTCAGTTTTAATTGAGTCTTGATTGCTGTTTGCATGTCAATGAGAGGGATTTACTCGGCTGATCAGCTGCAAGGACTGGCTGTGCTCATTGACCACTGGCCTGTGACTACCTTGGAGGATCAGCTGTGTAGGGGCCACCACACAGAGCAAGACTTACTTCATCAGGGCTCTGGTACCCACTGAGTCCCCTCATTGAGTGTGTCATTTGTGGAGGTGGTTGGGTGGTAGTGCTTTGCAGTGTTCTGAAGCTGTCCACTGGGTGTACTGGCTCTGGGGAAAGGTCAGCCACTGCCTGTGTTCTACCCGGGGCCACCCAGCATAAGCTACAGAGTGATCTGCAGATGGCTGCTGCTTGTGCTGGGCTTGGACGTGCCGCAGCAAAGCCAAGTTGTGAACCAAGGCTGGCTGCTTCTAGTGCCAGGCCTGGGGCCACTTAACAAGAGGTATGGGGCTCACTGAGACCAGATGCTGCTTGTTTGAGAGATTTTAGGAAACTCTGAAGTAGGATCCAAGACACGCCACTCCTATGGTAATGCCACCGGAAACAGTTTGGTGGGCCCGAAAGTTGGGTGGGGCAGGGCCTCAGGGAATCACCAGGGCAGGGCAAACAGTGTGAACCAAGTTGCTGGAGTCCCAGGGAAGGGCTCACCAAACATCAGCCTTCGCCAGCACATCTGTCCAGGAGAAAGCCACCTCTCCAGTCCTCGTCCCAAGGCCAAACAACTCAGTTCTTCCCTGTATGTCTCTGGTGCCCCTCAAGCTGCCTTCCCTCCGAGCTTAGAGGGAGCAAGTCTGAGTAAGTCCATTCGCAGGCCCTTTATTTATTTATTTATTTATTTATTTATTTATTTATTTATTTTTCTTTATTGATTTTAGAGAGAGAAGAAGGGAGAGGGAGAGATAGAAACAATGACAAGAGAGAACATAAATTGGCCGCCTCCTGCATGCCCCCCACTGGAGATTTTGCCCACAACCTGGGCATGTGCCCTGACTGGGCATCAAACTGGCAACCTCTTGGTGCATGGGTCATTGCTCAACCACTGAGCCACACCGGCTGGGCTACGTGCGGGCCCTTTAATAGGAGCTCCCTGGGGCTCCAGCAGCCTCAGCCTCCCTGAGTTTCAGTTCCCACTGGTTTTACAGCCAAAAGTGATGGGGATTCTCTTCCTGGCACTGGAACCTTGAGCTGGGCGCCTGGTGTGAGACAGGGACCCCTCACTTTTCAGGGAGGACCTTCCCAGCTGAGGTGTCCTCCTGATTTTTATCCACCACATGTGGGTGTGGGACCAGCCCGTCCGCCTCCATCCCTCCTACCAGTCTCCATGTGGCTGCTTCTTTAATTCAGTACTTGTAGGACTTCCATTCAGCTAGATTTCAGGTGGTTTTGAATGATGGTTGTTCTGTAGTTTAGTTGTAACTTTGATGTGGTTGTGGGAGGAGGCGAGTTGATCAGAAGTTCCCTGTTTGTCTCATTTAATTTATGCTTGTGTAGGGTAACTACAGTACTATATCGATATTGTAGACTATTATTAATGGTGGGTGGCACGTTAGTGGGCAATATGTACAGATATACAGAGACAGGTATTCATACCACACACATGTATGTGCATATGCACACTCGTACACAAATGAGTACACACACAGATACATGCACATATTTATGTGCACATATGTGGCACATGCACACAGACTCATATGCACACACATGCACATAGATTACAATGTGCACAGGCATACACACGTGAAAGTATTGTGTGTGCATGTTCATGTGCTCTTTGCACACATGACATGAAACATATACACACACATGCACTGTAAATGCATTCAGATACAGTACGTGGACTCACACCAAGACAGGTGTGCACACAGCTTAGATATGTACTCACATGCGTGTGCACATACATTCACATACATGTAACTGCTTGCATGTACAACATGCACACACATTTGTGCCAGAACCTTCATGTGCACATAGGGATAAACACATGTACACACAAACATATTCACATGAACACACAGGGCTTTGGAGAGCTCTGCAGCACATCCCACATTGGAAAGTGTTAGGACAGCCACCCAATGACTGCATTCCACCCCCACGAATGACAACACCTGTCCCTTTGGGCAGTTGGACTACAGCTCACCTGTCCTACCTGAGTATTAACAAGCATGTTCCCTTATAGGCCAGCGATCTGAAGCATGGGTGACTGGACCTTCCTGGGAAGATTACTGGAGAAAGCACAAGAGCAGTCTACAGTCATTGGCAAGGTCTGGCTGACCGTGCTGTTCATCTTCCGGATCTTGTTGCTGGGAGCCGGCGTGGAGTCAGTGTGGGGAGACGAGCAGTCGGGCTTCACCTGCAACACCCTGCAGCCGGGCTGCGAGAACGTCTGCTACGACAAAGCCTTCCCCATCTCCCACACCCGCTTCTGGGTGCTGCAGATTATCTTCGTGTCCACGCCCACCCTCATCTACCTGGGGCACGTGTTGCACTGCATGAGCATGGAGCAGAAGAAGAAGGGGCGGGAGGAGGAGCAGCTGAAGGGAGGCAGCTTGCACCTCACACCTGCTGGGCAGTGCAGGCCCAGCGACCACAGCCAGGACAAGCCCCTTCTGTGGAACATGCAGGGCAAGGTCCGCATTGCCGGGGCCCTGCTCCGGACCTATGTCTTCAACATCATCTTTAAGACGCTGTTTGAAGTAGGTTTCATTATCGGGCAGTACTACCTGTATGGCTTTGAGCTGAAGCCGCTCTACCACTGTGACCGGTGGCCCTGCCCCAACACCGTGGACTGCTTCATCTCCAGGCCCACGGAGAAGACCATCTTCATCATCTTCATGCTGGTCGTGGCCTGCCTGTCCCTCTTACTCAATGTGCTGGAGTTATACCACCTGGGCTGGAAGAAGCTGAAACAGGGTGTGACCAACCACTATGGCCCAGACACCCCTGAATCCAGGATGGGGGCCAAAAAACCTGGGGAAGTGAGCCCACCATCCTCCCACCCTGGTTTAGCCACCAGTACTGTGGGGTGCCCTCCTTACTGTACCCACTGTGCCTCTTCCCTGGGACAGGCAATGGCCGCAGCCTATCCCAGGGCCCTTCCGCCAGCACCAGACTTCAACAAGGCAGCCTTGTCCCAGACACAGGGGAAGGGCCACCCTGACCAATCCTACGACAGCAGCCACCACCTTCTAACGACAGAGCAGAACTGGGCCAACCAGGAGACCGAACAGCAGACTTCTGTGAGGATGGCCTCGCCCCCTGTGTCCACATCCTCCTCCTTTACGCCTCCAGGCAGCTCCCAGCCAAACCCTCAGGGGGACAGAGCAGGCAGCAAAGAGCCTGTCCTGCTGGGGGACAGGGCCGGCAGCACCTTGGGGGAGAGCAGACTGGCAGTGACTGCTGAGGAGGGGCGGCAGGCAGCGCCCCCCGATGTGGAGATGCACCCGCCACCTCTGCCCCCCACAGACCCCAGAGGGTCAAGCAAGGCCAGTGAGAGCAGCGGCAGTCGGGCCAGACCCAGTGACTTGGCCATCTAGTGGTGGTCTCTCCAGACAGCTTTGTGATGACCTCTTTTCTAGCAACAAAACCAAAGTGCACTTCACCTGAGTGCAGAGAGCACTGGAGCGGGGCAGGGGAAGATCAGCAGAGAGGCCAGGTTTCCTGTCAGGGCTGCTGCCCTAGTGCTGGAGGGGCCCGGGGGACTCCTGCTCCCCATGGGGGCGGGCAAAGTGGGGTGCAGGGCCGATGGCCTGTAATGATGATATTCACAGCCACCCAAGAGCCCAGAACCCAGCCACCTTCTCAGGTGTCTCTGTCTCTGTGGGGGACTGTTCTGCGGTGACAGGCAGGTGTCTGCAGTCACTTCCGTTTCTGCCACTAGGTTTTCTGTCCTGAGCTCCCCGAGCCTCTGGGCCGCTCAGAAGGCCACAGCTGCACTCAGCCCTCTCTCTGTTTGACACTTGAACTCCGAGTCGGAGTTCATTGGGGTATTCGCCAAACTGCACCTAAAGGGGACTGAGAGCAAGCCTAGGTAGTGTCATTTGAGTCTGAAGCCGCGCGTGAAGTCCAGGACACCCAAGCGCAGGCGGCATGACAAGTGGGACGAGCGGCAGAGCGTGTGGCGAGGGCGCGAGGCGGCCGGCAGGAACGCGGGTGGGGACGCAGCCCCAGCGAGAGCCCTTTTCACAGCTGAGGAGTCAATAACGTGGCAGGCAGTCTCTGTGCCTGTTTCGAAATCCTATTTGCTGCTTTGACTTGTACAGATAGGCCTACTTCCCCCACTTCCTCTCCTTCAGAAAACAGAAAAGAAATGTATTCCTGTCATGTGGATACTGACCAAATGCTGACTATTTGTCCCATTTCCCACTAGGAAGGATTTGAAATTTATTTTAAAAGCACTGCTTTGACTTCGTGAGTCAGCTAATTACTAGAGAATGTACCAAATAAAATAAAAGCAGGAAGTCTCTCAAGTGCCTTTCAAATACTTAAAGTTTTTGGATGGGAGGTTAAGAGTTAACAGCTGTTGCCAGAAAAAGTATCTCCCCAGATGAGAGAAGGCACTACCCCTTGTTAGCTGTGCCCGGGAACCTCTCCTGGCTCCTCGCCTTCTCTGTGGGCAGCCCGTTTGCTTTCTAACGTGTAAATAAAAGTGTCTGGGTTCACTCCTGGGTGAGTGCTTGTGTGATTTCATGCGCGTGCCGGGGACTGTCACCGCGTGGATGGCTGCTGTGACGGGCGAGGCTCTTTGTGGGGGTGGGTGTGGCTAAAAGATGAGGGAATTTCTGTCCTGCACACACGCAGTTCGTCTCAGCCAGTGGCTGAGCCTGTGCGCAGTGCTGATGCCGAGCCTGGTCCTCGTGTCCCTTTTCACCTCCAACAGCCACTGATTGTAGTTAGTCCTTATGCAGCAAAACAACCTGCACTGGCAATTTGATCTGTTTCTTTTTATGAATTCCTTTGTCTGATGATTCTTTTGTGACCCTATAACAGTCTGTTAAAGAGACTGTGATTCCTGTCCTCAGATTAATGCAAGCAGCTGCTTCCTTCGAGTGTTTTGCTGGCTGTGGCATGGGCCGCACCATCTCCCCGGTGTGAACATCGCTCACTTCCCATTCATTCCTGCAGCCCCTCTCCCGCAGCTCTGGCCTCTCAGGGAGCGTGGGCCATCTCTGGGATATGAGTTATGCCCTTCAACAGGTTCTCACTTCTCTCATACCAAAAGGGTACACCATAACATCCTCAGTAATAATACACATTTCCATTATAATATATTTTAAATACAGTAGATTGAACAAAATTGATTTATGATCAAGCATTTCTCTTTTAATGAATTCTCAAGACTGAGAAGCAATTTTAGCATTACAGAAAGCACTAAGAGACAAATTCCTTAACTACAAAAGCAAGATCACTATCATTGTTGGCTGCAAGACTATGTCTTTTATTACTGCCTTTATTAGACAGAGATGCGGCTAGTTGGGATAAGATACAAAACAGCTGACAAGAATACTGATAATTTGGAATGTATCCACTTTGCAAATCCAGCTAAAGCTGATAAGAGTTCTTTCCTATTCATTTGCGTTGACGATCTCATGAAATTTAAGTCTATTTTTACATGCCCTTTCAAAATTGTCTTGGGAAGCATTCCGTATGAAAAACTGCTTGCACATTAAGCTGCTTTTCAGGGTTTGCTCTTGTGCAAACAGAGACAGTGGTTCCGTAGTTTATGTTAAATATGGAAACTGAGCTCCACTCAGATGTCCAGGCAGTTGTATTCGAGAAAATATGGCATTGAGTGGTATAAGACCGAGCCAAGAACATGCTGCGTTCTAATGCCAGCCTAGCCTCCAGCTTGCCCTGTCAGCTCTACAATGAGTCTGTTGTGGAAGGGAGGGAGGCAAGGAAGGGTAGGAACAGTTAGTGTTACTGCCTAGAAGTAGATAGAAGACTGCTACTCATCACCCCTCTGTACTTCAAGTGGGCTGGAACCAAAACTGCCTGGATTGGGGCTTGGCATGTAGTAGGCACCTGATAGTGACCCAATGACTGAATGAATGAATGTGAATGAATGAATGAAACCTAGGTTCTGCTTGATCACCTGAACTTAATTGGACATAGATTGAAACATCAGTGAACATGGTATCAGAGAAGTATATATATTTGCCAGGGCCGGCTAATTCTGTCCATAAAATCAACTTTATTGAGATATAATTTGTATTTGCCACATGGGGATATGCCAAAAGTGTATCACCACAGTCAAGAATATTTCCATCACACTGAAAGGTCCCTTTTGCTTCTAGTCAGTTCTCCTTCACCACCTTCAGGCAATCACTAATCTGCTATCTGACATTATAGATTAGTCTTTTCCAGAATTTCATGTAAATGGAAACATACAATGTGAACTCTCCTCTGTTTGTCTTTTTCACTTAAATGTTTTCAAAATTCATCTCCACGGTTGCGGGTTTCAGCAGTGTTCTTTTTATTGCTGAGGATTCCAGCAATTGTCTCTTCACCGGTTAATGAACTTTTGGGTGGTATATTAGGGTTCTCCAGAGGAGAGGGAAATATATATACAGTTGATCCTTGAACAACACGAGTTTAAACAGGTACACTTATATGTGGATTTTTTGCAATAAATACTGAAAGTATATTTTCTGTTCCTTGTGATTTTTTAATAACATTTTTTCTCTAACTGTATTGTAAGAATATAATATATAATACATATAACTTATAAGATATGTGAATCAGCTGTTCGTGTTATCAGTAAGGCTTCTAGCCAACAGTAGGCTATCAGTAGTTACATTTTGGGGGAGTCAAAAGTTATATTTTCAGCTGCCCAGGGGATAGGCACCATTAACTCCCATGCTGTCCCAGAGTCGTGTGTGTGTGTGTGTGTGTGTGTGTGTGTGTGTGTGTGTAAAGAAGGAATGTCCTCACATAACTGTGGAGGCCCACAAGTCCCAGGTCTGCAGTCTGCAGCTGGAGACCTAGGGGAGCCGGGTGGTGTAAATTCCCATCCAAAGGCCAGTAGATTTGAAACCCAGAAAGAGTCCGAAGACAGGGAAAAACAATGTCCCATTTCAAAGGCCGTTAGGCAGGAGAACTTTCTCTTACAAGAGAGTCAGCTATTTTTTCTCTTCCCGCCTTCAAATGATGGGGTGGGGCCACCACGTTAGGGAGGGCAATCTGCTTGACTCACTACCAATTCAAATGTTAATGTCATCCAGACACACCCAGAAACAGGCAAGATCAGCTCTCTGGGCACCCCAGGGCCCCAGTCAATTTGATACATGAAATTAATCATCCCGAGGTATGGGGTCCTCGAAGGCTGTAGGCACTCGATGGAGAAGTGGCTCGCCGGTGCCCCGGGCTGCTAACCTCTCGCTGCCTGCATTTCCGCAGCGCGGCCGCAGGACCGTGCTGGCTTCGCGCGTGGCGCGCGGCTCGTGGGGCGCATCACGCGGGGCCGCATGGGCGCCGAGGCTGCAGCCGGGCACGGGGCGCGCCCTCGGGGCCCTCCTGCCGCCCGCACCCGTCTGCCCGGGCTGCCTGGCGGAGCGCTGGTGGCGGCGCCCTGCCGTGCTCGGCCTGGGGCCACTGCTCAGGGGCGGGGAAGGCGACCCCGGGCCCAGGCCGGAGAGGGTGCGGCTGCGAGGCCCGGGGCGGACGCTGGGGCCCCGCGAGCGTCACCAGCCTGTATGAAAACCCTCGGACAATCCCAAATATGTTGTCAATGACGAGAATTGGCTTGGCCCCAGTGTTGGGCTATTTGATTATTGAAGATTTTAATATAGCACCAGGAGTTTTTGCTTTAGCTGGGCTAACTGATTTGTTGGATGGATTTATTGCTGGAAACTGGGCCAATCAAAATTCAGCTTTGGGCCCTGGCCAGTTTGGCTCAGTGGTTAGAGCTTCGGCCTGCGGACCGGAGAGTCCTGGGTTCAGTTCCTGCTAAGGGCACGTACCTCGGTTGCAGTTTGTCCCCGGCCCCGGTTGGGGTCGTGTGGGTGGCAACTACTTGATGGTGTCTCTCTCACATCGATGTTTCTCTCTCTCCCTTCCTCCTTCTCTCCCTCCCACTCTATCTGAAGATAAATGCAAAAAAAAAAAAAAAGGTGTCCTCGGGTGAGAATAAATAAATAAAAATGCATTGCTGTCTAAGGCCCCATGCTCAGTGCTGGCACGGGGGTGGTGTTTGGTAGAACTGCACACACAACACAAATACACAGAAACAAAAATAAATAAATAAAAATAAAAAAAGGTTGCCAGTTCGATTCCCCGTCAGAGCACATGCTCAGGTTGTGGGTCCAATCCCCGGGGGGGGGGGGGGGGGGGGGGCGTGCAGGAGGTGGACAATCGATGTTCTCTCACATCAATGTTTCTATCTCACTCTCTCTTCCATTCTTCTCTCTCTAAAATCAATAAAGAAAAAAAATTTTTTTTTTTTTAAAAATCAGCTTTGGGAAGTGCTCTTGATCCACTTGCTGATAAAATACTTATCAGTATCTTATATGTTAGCTTGACTTATGCAGATCTTATTCCAGTTCCACTTACATATATGATAATTTCAAGAGATGTAACGTTGATTGCTGCTGTTTTATATGTCAGATATCGAACTCTTTCAACACCGGTTAAAACCAACCTTCATCAGCAAGGTAAACACAGCAGTCCAGTTCATCTTGGTGGCAGCTCCAGTTTTCAATTATGCTGATGCATTTGCCTTCAGATACTGTGGTGTTTCACAGTTTCCACCACCGTTGCATCAGCTTATAGTTGTTATCATTATGGCCGGAAACCTGTTCAGGTGATAAAAGGCAGATGAAGGTCATCCCTCATCTCATGAGCAAAGAAGTACTGTGCATCATTGGCGGCAAGGCCAGGAGGAATATACGGGAAGTTCTCTATTTTGGTGTTCATCTTGAAAGGGACTTGTCAGAACAAACCGTATCATCAGCGTTTAACTAATGTGCATTGAAAATAAGCTTGATCATGGGCATATGCAGAATTTCCAATGGAATTTTAAATACAAATAAAACTATCATTTAGAATTTTTTATCTTAGGTTTCTTGATTAACTTACAAGGAACCAATTAATTCCAATTACTGTCAGTCATTTATTAAAATAATAATTTAAAAAAAATAGTCCGAGCATGGAAACTAGGGAATTTCCTAGGTTTAAATATATATAGCCTACACACCTGGGCTACACAATTTTATGTTTGATTTGATTGGTGTACATACTAACAGTTCATGTGGTTAATATTTGATCATTTAGAATAATGAAAATAAAGGTAGCTTAGTTGTAGATGAAGTAAACTTGTAAAGAGATTATAAAGATCAAAATAGAGGGTATTGAAGTTCATGTTCAGTAGTCTTCCAACCTCTGAGGTGCCTAATAGTTTATTTATCAGGATAACAAGTAACAGGGGCAGTTGGAATATGAAAACATATCCATGAGCCTACATCATCCAAGAGGCGGTGAATATATCATGCCTTCCCACGGTATTTCTAACATAGCAATGTTTGTATGATAACTGGAACCTGTACTCATATGTTATGTAAATAATATGACACTGTATTTTTTTAAGATTTTTAAACTTTGAGGAATATTCTTTTGTTCAGATGTTGAAAGAATAAAAATTCTGGGGGAAAAAAATTAATCATCCCACATGGTGTCCAAGTTGTGGACATCTGTGCACAGCTTTTCGTAGAGACGTGTTTCAGTTCTAAGAGGGCAGTGGCTGGGCTTCACAGTGAGTGCCCATCCAACTTTCTAAAGAATCTGTGGAGTGTTTGCCAAAGTGGTAAATAACAGGCTGGGAAATGCCACTAATATCCCTGGCCGGTTTGGCTCAGCGCTTGGAGTGTCAGCCTGAGGACCAGAGAGTCGAGTCCCGGGTTCATTATCGCTAGGGGCACGTACCAAAAAAAAAAAAAGAAATGCCACTAATAGAGTAGAAGAGTTCCAGGTAGAGCTGCCTAAGAACTAGATCAGCAGTTCTAGAAATTTAGCCTGCACTAGAGTCGCTGGAGGTGCTGCTTGTTTTCTTAAAATTTGTATTGCCCAGTACTGTAAGTGCTTGGAAGAGTATATGTCAGCTCCATCTACCCAATATAAGGAATAATAAAAGCTGAAAGCTCAAGTATCCACCATCTGGACTAAAAAATACAATACTACAAACATGTATGAAGCTCCCATTTGCCTCTTTCTCATCACAACACCCTTCCTCCCCAGCAGAGGTAAGCTTTATCCTAAAATTTCATGTCAATAATGCCCTTGTTTGTCTTTATGGTTTTATAATATATGCATGTATCCCTAAACAGTAAATATTATTTAATTTTCTTTTGACAGTTGACCCTTGAGCAACATGGGGGTTGAGCTGCTGACCCCCCGTGCAGTCAAATATCCACATGGCCCTGGCCAGTTTGGCTCAATGGTTAGAGTGTCAGCCCGCAGACCAAAGAGTCCCAGGTTTGGTTCCCACTAAGGGCACGTACCTCGGTTGCAGTTTGTCCCCTGCCCCAGTTGGTGTCATGTGGGTGGCAACCACTCGATGTGTCTCTCTCACATCAATGTTTCTCTCTCTTTCTCTCTCCTTCCTGCTCTATCTGAAGATAAATGCAAAAATGTCCTCGGGTAAGGATAAAAAATAAAAAATAACTTTGTTTAAAAAAAAATCCACATGTAACTTTTGATTTCCCAAAACTTAACTAATAGCCTACTGTTAACCAGAAGCCTTACCGATAACATAGTCAATGAACACATATTTTGTATGTTACATGCACAATTTATTGTATTTTATAATAAAGTAAGCTAGAGAAAAAAAATCATAAAGAAGAGAAATACATTTACAATAATGTATGTATTTATTGAAAAATTTCTGTGTATAAGTGGACCCGCAAACTTCAAACCCGTGTTGTTCAAGAGCTAACTGTGTTTTGGACTTTGTGTAAATAGCATCAGTGTATATTCAGACATGCCCTGCTTACTGATGGGATGCATTCTGAGAAGTGCAACTAGGCAATCTGTCATTGTGCGAACACACAGAGCCACTTATACCAACCTAGATGGTATGGCCCGCTACACACCTGGGCTACATGGCCTAGCCTATTGCTCCTGGGCTATATCCTGTACAGCACATCACTATACAAAACAACATGAGATTAAATCAAGGACAAGATAAAATGATGCAATCAACAGACATGGTAGACACGAGATGTGTGAGGCTGCTGCTGTTGGTACACAGCTACTGTTTTATAGCAAACTTTTTTTATATGTAGAAAGAGTACACTCTAAACTACAAATAAAAAGTATAGTATAGTAGCCCGGCCAATGTGGTTCAGTGGGTTGAGCATCCTCCCATGGACTGAGAAGTCAGGGTTCGATTCCCAGTCAGGGCACATGCCTATTGCAGGTTCTATCCCCAGGTGGGGTGTGCAGGAGGCAGCCGATTGATGTATTTCTCTCACATTGATGTTTCTATCTCTCTCTTTCTTCCTTTCTCTCTAAAAAACAAATTAATAAAATAAAATAAAAATGTTAAGTATAGTATAGTAGATTCATAACCCAGTAACGTCATTTATTTTTATTATTATTATTATTATTATTATGAAGAATTGTGCACTGTATGTAACTGCATGTGCTGTAGTTGCATGGGACTGGCAGCACGGTCTGTTTAAACCAGCATCACCGAAGACACGTGAGTAACGTGTTGTGCTACAATGTTCTGATGACTATGACATCACTAGGAGATAGGAATCTTTCAGCTCTGTTATCATCTTCCAGGACCACTGTGTTACATGTGGTCTGTTACTGACCAAAGTGTCATTATGGGGCGCATGTCTCTATAGTCTTTTGAAACTTGCTTTTTGCTCCTTAAAACTATGTTTCTGAGAATTACCCATATTGTTGAGTTAAACTGGTTTGCTCATGTTTGTTGCTGTGTATTGTATTGCTATATTCATTGTATTCATTACCTGTTCGACTACTGATGGGAATTCAGGTTGTTTTTAGCTTTAGGCTAATGTAACAGTGATGCTGTGAACTTGTACATGTTTCCAGGGATTATGTGGCAGCAAATCTCTACTTTATACACTGAGAGTAAAATTGCTTTTTCATTTACAAGTTTAAGTGCATTAGGCAATACCAAATTGTTTTACAAAATGATCACAAGCTACAAATAAATAGCATTAGTAATGAATGGTAAACACTAAGAGAATATTATGATTAGCTGTATGTCAATAAATTTAAGAAAGTATGTAAAATGAAAAATTCCTCGAAAAATATAATTATTAAAACTGACTCCAGAAAAAAAGAAAACCTGAATGCTCTTATAAATTAAATAAATTGAACCAGTGGCTAAAATCCTTGCCACAAAGAACACACTAGGCTCTGGTAGTTTCATAAGAGAATTCTACCAAATATTCATAAAACATAACATTTTAATTCTATATAAACTTTTTAGATTTCTCATTTCTTTCTTGCATTTCAGAACTTTTCCTGCTTTCTGAAGTATGTACATTAGAACTTTCTCTAGTGAAGCAAACGCTCAGTTTTCATTGCTCTGAAATATCTAATCTCAAGACAGTTTCAATGTATATAGAAATTTAGGCTAATGGTACTTAGAAAATGTCATCCAACTGTCTTTTGACCTCCATTACAGAGGAAAAAGACAACATAAGTCTAATTGTTATAGTATTGAAATTAATTTCTGTCATTTCTGTCATTGCTTTAAGAATTACATTCTCTTTACTTTGATATTCAGCACTTTTATTATAACAAACTCACACAGGGATTTTGGTGTGTTTTTTTGTTTTGTTTTTGGTTTTTTTTTTTGATGGTAGAATTTTATGGTTTTATTAACATAAATACAATGTGTACACAATCCGTCTATTCATTTTCTTCGCTGTGCAGCCTGGCATTGGGATTGGTGACTCTGGTGGCCAGCTGGGCTGCTCTTTCCACAATAGCTTTGCAGGTCTTTGAAGAGACGTTGTGAGCAGTCTCAGCACAGTGAGATTTGTTGCACATCAGCAGCACTTCAAGCTCCTTGACGTTGTGGACCAGAAACTTACAGAAGCCACTGGGCAGCATGTGTTTTGTTTTCTTGTTGCTCCCATAACCAATGTTGGGCATCAAGATCTGGCCCTTGAATCTTCTGCGCACCCCATTGTCAAAACCTCTAGGTTTTCGCCAGTTTCGCTTAATTTTGACGTATCGGTCTGACTGGTGCCGGATGAACTTCTTGGTCCTCTTTTTGACAATCTTGGGTTTCACAAGGGGTCTGAGGGCAGCCATGGTGCCCAGCAGAAGGCTGCGGCCCACTCTGTAGGCAGTCCCGAGGAAGAGAGGGGGAGGTGGCGCGCCATGTGTTTTTTTAAACTCATCTTTATTGTTGAATGTATTACTGATATTCCCACCCTTTTTTCCCCATTGACTCCCTCCTCCCCAATCCCAACCCCTCCTGCCTTCCCCACACTATTCTTGGTGTCCATTGGTTATGCATATATTCATAGAAGTTCTTTGGTTTATCTTTTTCCACCTTCCCTCCCCCCTTCCCTTTGAGGTTCATCAGTCTAACAACCAATTTGTACTTCTAACTGTTTTTTTGGTTTGTTTTTTTTGGTACATGCCCTTAGCGGAAACCGAACCTGGGACTCTCTGGTCCACAGACCAATGCTCCCATCACTAAGCCAAACCAGCCAGGGCCCAATTTGGGCTTCTTAATTCCTTCATCTTTTTCACCCACCCACCCCAGCCCCTACCCATCTGGCAAGCAACAAAAATTCTCTGTATCGCCCTGGCTGGTTTGGCTGAGCGGTTAGAGCGTCCGCCTGCAGTCCAAAGAGATCCCGGTTCAGTTCTCGCTAGGGGCGCGTACGTCGGTTGCAGTTTGTCCCCGGCCCTGGATAGGTCGTGCGGGTGACAACCACTCGATGTGTCCCTTTCACGTCGATGTTTCTCTCTCTCTCCCCCTCCCACACTATCTGAACAAAAAAAATGGAAAAATGTCCTCAGGTGAGGATAACAACAACAACAACAAAAATTCTCTGTATCTAGGAGTCTGTTTCTGTTCTGTTTGTTCATTTTGTTTGTAGATCCAATTGTTGATAGATATGTATTAATTGCCATTTTATAGTGCATATTTTTGTTCTTCTCCTTCAAGAAGACCCTTCAACATTTCATATAATACTGGTATGGTGATAATGAACTCCTTTAGCTTTTTCTTGTCTGGAAAACTCTTGAGATGTCCATCGATTCTAAATGATAGCTTTGCAGGATAGAGTAGCCTTGGTTGTAGGTCATTGCTCTTCATCACCTTGAATATCTCTTGCCACTCCTTTCTGGCCTGCAAAGTTTCTTTTGAGAAATCAGCTGACAGACTTATGGGAGCTCCTTTGTAGGTAAAGAACTGCTTTTCTCTTGCTGCTTTTGAAAACCTTTGGCATTTTGATAATGATATGTCTTTGTGTGGTCCTCTTTGAGTTTATCTTGTTTGGGACCCTCTGTGCTTCCTGGACTTGTCTGTTTCCTTCTCCAAGTTCAAGAAGTTTTCTGTTATTATTGTTTCAAATAGGTTTTCAATTTCTTGTTCTCTCTCTTCTCCTTCTGGCACCCCTATGATGTAAATGTTGGTACACTTGAAGTTGTCCCAGAGGCTCCTTAAACTATCCTCACTTTTTTTTTTTTTTTTTTTGGATTCTTTTTCTTTTTGCTGATCTGATTGGGTGTTGTTTGCTTCTTGGCTTTACTTACTCTACTATTGACTGCCTGTAAATTGTTCTTTATTTCAGTTAGTGCATCCTTCATTTCTGAGGGGTCCTTTTTTATGTTGTTGATGTTCTCACTAAGTTCCTTGGAGGTCTCCTTAAGTTTCTTGAAGGTCTCACCAAGTTCCTTGAGCAACCTTATAACCAGTGTTTTGAACTCTGCCTCTGATTGATTGCTTATCTCCATTTTGTTTAATTCTTTTTCTGAAGTTTTGTTCTTTTCTTTCATTTGGGACATGTTTCTTTGTCTCCTCATTTTGGCTGCTTCCCTGTGATTGTTTCTGTGTATTAGGTAGAGTTGCTATGTTTCCTAGGCTTTGTAGGGTGGCCTATTATTGTAGATGTCCTGTAGGATCCAGTGGCACAGCCTCCCTGGTCAGCCCAGCTGAGCCCTTGAGGTGAACCTTTAGTGTGGTCTGTACACCCTTCTGTTGTAATTGAATCTTGATTGCTGTTTGCACATCAATGGGAGGGATTTACTCGGCTGATCAGCTGCAAGGACTGGCTGTGCCCCTGACCACTGGCCTGTGAGTACCTTGGAGGATCAACTCTGTAGGGGCCCACCATACAGCAAGACTTACCTCAGCAGGGCTCTGGTACCCACTGAGTCTGCTCACTAACTGTGTCACTTGTGGTTGGATGGTGGTGATTCAATGTGGTCTGAAGCTGTCCACTGGGTGTGCTGGCTCTGGGGCAAGGTCAGCCACTGCCCATGTTTTACCCGGGGTCACCTGGATAAGCTACAGAGTGATCTTCAGATGGCTGCTTCTTATGCTGGGCTTGGAGGTGCCCAGGAGAAGCCAAGTTGTGAACCAAGGCTGGCTGCTTCTAGTGCCAGACCTGGGACCACTTAACAAGAGGTATGGGGCTTGCTGAGACAAGATGCTGCCTGTTTGAGAGATTTTAGAAAACTCTGAAGCAGGATCCAAGACAGGCCAATCCTATGGTAAAGCCACTGGAAACAGCTTGGGTGGGTCCAAAAGTTGGGCGGGGCAGGACCTCAGGGAGTCACCAGGGCAGGGCTACCAGTGTGAGCCAGGTTGCTGGAGTCCCAGATATGGAGACTGTCTGCCGCCCCAGGGAAGGGCTCACCGCCAGCACATCTGTCCAGGAGAGAGCCGCCTTTGCAGCCCTCATCCCGAGGCCAAACAGCTCAGTTTTTCCCTGTATGTCTCTGGCGCCACTCAAGCTGCCTCCCCTCGGAGCTTAGAGGAAACAAGTCCGAGTAAGTGCAAGTGCTCATCCTTTAAGAGGAGCTGCCTGGGGCTCCAGCCGCCTCAGCCTCTCTCAGCCTCAGTTCCCACTGGTTTTCCAGCCAGAAGTGATGGAGATTCTCTTCCTGGCTCTGGAACCCTGAGCTGGGTGCCTGGTGTGGGACGGGGACCCCTCAGTCCTCAGGGAGGACCTTCCCAGCCGAGGTGTCCTCTTGATTTTTATCTGTCACATGTGGGTGTGGGACCAGCCCGCCACCTCCGCCCTCCTACCGGTCTGGATGTGGCTGCTGCTTTAATTCCATAGTTGTAGGACTTCTCTTCAGCTCGATTTCAGATGGTTCTGAATAATGGTTGTGCTGTAGTCTAGTTGTAATTTTGATGTGGTTTTAGGAGGAGGTGATGCCATGTTTACATATGCCACCATCTTGACCGGAAGTCTCTGGATTTTCTTTTTTAATTTCTGCTTCTTTTTTTTTTCTTCTTTTTTTTTTTTTTATGAATTTTTATTTATTTTTTTGTTACAGATATTTTACCTTTTTACCCCATTGGCACCCCCCACCCCACCCCACCCTCTCCCCTCCACCCTGTCCCCGGCTTAGTTGTCCATGTCCATTGGTCATGCATACATGCATATAAGTTCTGTGGTTTATCTCTTCCCACCCCCCCACCCCCCATCCCCTCTTCTGAGGGATGTCAGTCTGTGCCCTACTTCCATGTGTCTGGGTCTACTGTATTCCTCAGACTGTTATGTTCATTATATTCCGTATATAAGTGAGATCATGTGGTATTTGTCTTTTTCTGCTTGGCTTCTTTCACTTAGGATAATACTTTCCAGGTCCCTCCATGTCGTCTCAAAGGATAAGAGATCTTTCTTTCTTACTGCTGCATAGTACTCCATTGTGTATATGTACCACAGCTTTTTTATCCATTCGTCTACTGGTGGACACTGGGCTGTTTCCAGATCTTAGCTATTGTAAATAGTGCTGCTATGAACATGGGGGTACATATATTCTTCCTGATTGGTGTTTCAGGCTTCTTAGGGTATATTCCCAGCAGTGGGATCACTGGGTCAAATGGAAGTTCAATTTTTAATTTTTTGAGGTAGCACCATATTGTTTTCCATAGCGGCTGCACCAGTCTGCATTCCCACCAGCAGTGTATTAGAGTCCCCTTTTCTCCACACCCTCGCCAACACTTGTTGTTTGATGATTTGTTGATGGCGGCCATTCTGACAGGTGTGAGGTGATACCTCATTGTTGTTTTAATTTGCATCTCTCTGATGATTAGTGATGTTGAGCATTTCTTCATATGTCTCTTGGCCATTTGTATGTCCTGTTTGGAGAGGTGTCTATTCAGCTCCTCTGCCCATTTTTTAATTGGGTTCTTTGTCTTCCTTTTGTGGAGTTGTATGAGCACTCTATATATTTTGGAAATTAACCCCTTATCTGATACATCATTGGCAATGATGTTCTCCCATACAGTGGGTTGCCTTTCCATTTTGATGATTGTTTCTTTTGCTGTGCAGAAGCTTTTTAGTTTGATGTAGTCCCATAATTTCTGCTTCTTAAATATGAGGATTGCTCTCCCTCATCAACTCTGGAAATTTCTTAGCCATTATCTCTTCAAATAGTATTTTTTTATTTTTGGAACTACAATTAAATTTATATCAGATATTTTATTTTTACTTTTTTTTTATTGTTAACACTATTACAGATGTCCCCCATTTCCCCCCATTTTGCCCACCTCCATCCAGTTTCATCATCCCCTTCCCTCTGGCCATATCACCACACTGTTGTCTGTGTCTGTGAGTTATGCATATGTGTTCTTTGGCTAATCCCTTTACCTTCTTTCACCCAGTCCCTCCACCTCCCTCCCCTCTGACAGGGCATGTATCCATGCCTCTATTTCTATTTTGTTTGTCAGTTTATTTTGTTCATTAGATTCCACATATAAGTGAGATCATATGTTATTTGTCTTTCTCTGATTGGCTTATTTCACTCAGCATAATAATCCCCAGGTTCATTCATGCTATTTCAAAAGGTAAAATTTCCTTCTTTTTATGGGCTGCATGGTATTCCATTGTGTAAATATACCACAGCTTTTTTTATCCACTCATCTACTGTTGGGCAGTTGGGCTGTTTCCAGATTGACTCAGTTTTATCTGTGCCTGATCTGCTATTTAACTCACCCACTTATATGAAGTTTCTAACTTCAAGTATACTAATTTTCAATCCTCAAAGTTCTACTTTATTAATGTTTTGGTCTCATAAGTCCATTTTGACTTCCATATATTAATCTCCTTTATTTCTTTAAATATTCACTTTACATTTTCCCATAGTTAATATATAGTATCTTCAGTTTTTATGGGTCTGTGGTTGTGATTTCTCTCCGCTGACCCTCATTGTTTTCTGTGCATTTACTGACATGTGTTTGGGAAATTTTCTTCTTTAGAACTTTTCTGTTGGAAATTTTTGAGGTCTAGTTTTGAGTCCTGGCGACATTCCTAATTCAGGTACCTTGGTTCCATATTTTGACTTAGGTTTTCTCAGACCACTCACATAGTATAAATTCTGACCGCACACCATGTGAATGAGAGTTTGAGGTTTGTATTTCTCAGGAGAGAGTGAAACAAAGATCTTTACCTTTACAATGTAGTAGGGTGAGGTGAATAATTTAAAAGACATAAAAATGAGAAAATTGAAATACTTAGAATCTGATAAGTGCATGCAAAGAAAAAAAAAGTGCAGCCCAGTAAAGGGATTAGGAGTATAGTGGGGTGGAAAGGTTTGCAACATTTAATAGATTCAACAGGGTACGCCTTCCTAGAAAAGTGACATTTGAGCAAAGCCTTAAAGGGGGTAAAGGATATATAAGTGAAGAGAGAGAACCCAAGGAAACACTAGGGAGGTCGTGGGTTCAATTCCTGGTGAAGGGCACATACCTGGGTTGCAGGTTCGATCCCCAGCCCCAGTTGGGGTCATGCAGAGGCAACCAATTGATGAGTCTCCCTCACATCAATATTTCTCTCTCCACCCCTCCCTCCCTCCCACACGATCTAAAAAATCAATGGAAAAATATCCTTGGGTGAAGATTAACAACAACAACAACAAAAATTATTATTTTATTTACCCTTACACAGATCACAGGTAAAATTAATTATATGCACAAAGAAATGAGGCTTGGTGAGTACAAACAGAAACAACAGCACAAATAGACCTACCAAGTCTTCCAATTTAGAATTATCAGACACAGAACATAAAATAACTATGTTTACTGTTTAAAGAACTAAAAGACAAGACTGAAATATAGAGAACAAGAGGTTCGCTCTGTCTCCAGCTCCATTTTCTCCACCAGGGGCCCAGGATCTCCTGGTGGTGGGAGCAGCTAGTACCTCCAACCTCCCTTCAGAGGCAGATGAACCCGCCAGGACATGGGCAGGGGTCGGAGTGGAGGGAGCAGTGGCCTCTGCAAGTATGGGGAATGAAGTAACCAGGGGTGGGGGGTCAGGCCATGGAGGGCCCCCCTATCAGGGACCAAGGGCTGCTGTTGCCTGGGATTCGTGGGTGGAGAGCCTGGGGGCCCTGGCAAGCCTCACAGTGGTGGAGACCCCGGTGGGGGTGGGGGTGGGGGTCCCAGGAGGTGGAGGGAAACAAGACTTTCAGGGACATTCCACAGGAGATATGACCATCACCAACCAGAGCCTGGAGGAGGGCCGAGAAACACGAGCTTTGTGAGATAGAGCACTGGAAGCCCCCAGGAGGAGGACCCGGCGAATCCCAGCTGGTGGAAATGGACACATGCTTCTGGCTGCAGGCAGGGCTAGGCCCAAGGAAGGAGCAGCATGTCCCCAACAATGCCATCAGACACTAAGACTGCCACAGCAAACGTATCCAGATGCAGCATGTCCCACACCTGGAGCTGGGGGTGAATGAGTGGGCATGTGAGGAGTTCACCAGCCACTGGCACACAGGGACATGGACCACATGATGAATGCCATCCAGGGAACCTCAGCGCCACCTGGACATGGCTCAGGTGGATCCCCTGCTGTGTGGAGGCCAAGCCACTAGGTCATGACATCAATAGCCGTTCACGAGATCCACCTGACATGCTGGGGCCAGGGCTATGGGATTAGCTCTGGGGGAGGCCAAATGTCCAGCCCTCTGGAAATAAGGAGGCTGTGACTTCGTCCTTAGTGACACCCCCAACAGAGGGACCAGGCAGCGTTCACGTTGACACTGCCAACTAATCTTGCCCCTCAGGGCACAGGGGTGGGGTCTCATGAGGTGACCCTTGAAGAGGACACAGGCATCTAGAGGACAAACCCCAGACACAGGAGAAGCACAGACAGAGGGCAAATGGAATCGCCCCTCCCCCACCAGACTCAGAGCTGACGACATGGCGGGGAGGATGAGGTCCCCAGGGAAGGTGAGATCTGGCTCCTCCCCCTTTTTTCCTTTTTTCAGTAGTCCTCTTCTCTCTTCCCCCTCTTTCTTTCTTTTTTTTTTTTTTATTCTCACCCGAGGACATTTTTCAATATTTTGTTTAGATAGAGTGGGAGGAAGAGAGAGAGAAACATCAACATGAGAGAGACACATCGAGTGGCTGCCACCCACACGACCCAACCAGGACCAGGGACAAACTGCAACCGAGGTACGTGCCCTTAGCGGGAACCGAACTCGGATCTCTCCGGACCGCAGGCTGACGCTCTAACCGCTGAGCCAAACCAGCCAGGGCTCCTCCCCCTTTCTTTTTTTTTTTTTTTTTATCCTCACCCGAGTACATTTTTCCATTTTTTGTACAGATAGAGTGGGAGGGAGAGAGAGGAAAGGAGAGAGAGAGAGAAACATCGATGTGAAGGGACACATCGAGTGGCTGCCACCCGCACGACCAACCAGGGCCGGGGACAAACTGCAACCAAAGCACGTGCCCTTAGCGGGAACCGAACCCGGGTCTCTCCAGACCGCAGGCCAACGCTCTAACCGCTGAGCCAAACCAGCCAGGGCTCCTCCCCCTTTCTTACACAAAAGCACACACAACCAAAATCCTATTTTTCAGACCCTTTTCTCTCTGTGTCATACATACATGTAAACTATTCTCTTTCTCTCTCTGTCTCTCATGTTCCCACTCTCCCTCCCCATCCCTTATGGGCTCTTAGAATCCCTAGAGGGCGGGGACGAGCATCTCGCAGATACCTGCCTCGGAGGGACTTCCTGCCACGGTGGGAAACTGCTCACTGGGTTTTATGTTTTTGTTTTTCCAAAGAGAAAGAAACTCTAGGATACATCTGTATTTTTTGTTATTGTTGAGTCTTAATTTTTAATTTAGTTTGGGGAAGTAGATGTTTTAATAAATTTGTTGATTTTAATCTCTCACTGTCCCATATTGAGGGTGGTGGCCAAAGGGGCCATGATAAGAGAAAGGGGAACAAATAGAGCTGGTGACGAGAGCAGCTGGCTCGCCCTGGCCCTCAGGAGCACTTTAGCGGGCACCACCCGCGCAAGGGAGTCCCAGGTGTTCTCCTCTGCTTGCGAAGTCCCAGGTGTTCTCTGCTTGTTCACACAGCTCCTGCTGCATCTGGTATCAAGATGCTGGGGCTCCTTTGGCTGGCCTCCTCTCCCTCTTCCCACAACTCTTGGGCAGGGCTAGAGTCAGTAATTCTGAGGAAATGCCACCTTCCCCTGTGACATGTCCATAAATCTTTTTTTAAAACTACTCTTTACACATTGGAGGGGGAAGTAGGGAGGGGCTTGTTACAGGGTGATAAGAAGCTATGGAAATTCCAGGGCAGGGGACTAGGGAAACTGAGACAGGAAAATGAAAACAAGGCCAAACAGTGTGGGCAATTTGCAGCTGGCCTGCAAGTAACAAGCCAGTGTCTTTCCCTGCCACGGACTCTTGAGAGCAAATGGTTAAAGCCTCCCTAAGGAGAGAACATAGGAAAGGGGGCGGCAAGGGGGGAGTCTTTCTCACCCCTAAACAAAGAAATCAGCCATTTTAAAGAAGGGAAAAGGAAAAAAAGGGCAGTTTTATTTTTTACTTCCTAAGCAGAAAAGTCAGCAGTCTCAAGGCTTGACCAGGTAAAATTGCCAGGTGCTTCTCATGAATTCTGGGAGAACCACAACAAAGTAAAAAGGGACCATGGGAATTAATCTGTACCAAAATGTCTAGCAAAGGAATCCTGAAACCTAAAGACAGGGGGGTATATAACGCCTCAGACCCCCACCCAACTCGCTCTTCAGGTTAGTTGAGAGCATCTGTGCTTTGTAAGCCAGATGTATAAATTTGCTTCTTTTTTAAAAAAATATTTTTTCTTTATTGATTTTAGAGAAAGAGGGAGAGATAGAAACATCGATGAGAGAGAATATCAACTGGCTGCCTCCTGCATGCCCCCACCCCCTGGGGATCAGGCCCACAACCTGGGCATGTGCCCTGACCAGGAATCAAACCAGTGACCTCCTGGTACATGGGTCAATGCTCAACCACTGAGCCACACCGGCCAGGCTACATTTGCTACTTCTTAATAAAATTTGGAATTAAGAATTTGGGATTGCTTTGTTGCTTTAATAAATTGGTTTAATTACAACACAATCATCTAGAGTTTTATCCTATAAATTCATTTATGTGAGAAGGATCAAGGTTAGGGATAGCCCGCTCCCTCTGATTCAGGGGGCTGTCCAGTAACAGCTGTCTGGTGGGGGTGGGAGGTGGGAGGTGGGGGGTGGGGGGTGGGTGGTGGGAGGTGGGGGGCACAGGCAGAGGGCAGTTCTCTCCTCCCTTGGAAACTTGTAGTTTCACAGAAAGAAACAAAAAAAGCAATTTTAAATTAAAAAAACAAAGTCCCTGAGGGGAAAAATAGACAGAAAAAGAAATTATAATGACCAAAAGAAAGTTCTAGAAATGTGAAAGATTATAATTGAAATTTAAAACTCAATGGATAGATTTAACACACCGCTAAAGAGCTGGTGATCTGAACAAGACAGATACAGCTGAGGAAGCTAGTATGTTGCATGGAGAGTGGAAGAACAGGCCGTAGGAAAAAGAGGTTCTGAGACATGAAGAACAGAAAGAAGGTCTCATGGGCCTCTAATCATTATAGAAGGACGGAAACAGAGACAAGACGAAGAAAATGTCTGAAAATCTAACAGCTGAGGATTTGCCAGGATTGATGCAAGATCCTATGTATAGATTAAAAAGCCCAATAAATTTTTAGTAAAAAATATCTACACCAAGATGCATTAAAATGAAAGTACAAACACCAAAGCATGAAAAAAACATAAAAGACATTTAAAATCTCATCACCCAATTAAAAAATGAAGAATCTGCTAAGATCTGGAAACAGCCCAAGTGTCCATCAATAAATGAGTGGATAAAAAAGCTGTGGTACATATACACAATGGAGTACTATGCAGCTGTAAGAAAGCAAGATCTCCTATTCTTTGAGACAACATGGAGGGACCTGAAAAGTATTATCTTAAGCGAAACAAACCAATCAGAGAAAGACAATACCACATGATCTCACTTATTTGTGGTATATAATGAACAAAACAAACTGAATAACAAAATAGACTCAGAGATATAGTAGTAGGGCATTAGACTGACAAACCTCCGAAGGGGGTTGTTGGGGAGGGGAGTGAAGAGATAAAACACAGAACTTACACGCAGGTATGCATGCCATGGACGTGGACAACAATGCTGGGGACAGGTGTGGGGGTGGGATCAGGAGGAGGGGATCAATGAGGGAAAAAGGAGAAACATTTGTAACAAAAATAAATCTTAAAATAAATAAATAAATAAAATATCACTACCTATAGATACCCCCTGCTAACATTTTGAGTTATTTCCTTTGAGGTATTTTCTAAGTGTATACTTATACAAAATTAGGATCCGACTGTGTATTTATTCTGATATTTTTTATTTTGTATATTATGAAAATTTCTGCATGTTATTACAATTTTCTTTCAAATCGTAATTTCAAAGGCTCCATAATGGTTCACCATTGCAGAGCAATTTCTTTAAGCAGAATCCAATTGCTGGACATATATTTCCAGTTTGGGGCTATTTTAAATAATGCCTGTTGTACATAAATCATTTCCACATTCCTGATTGTTTTAGGACACATTTCTAGAAGTGGACTTGCTGGGTTGAAGGATAAACTCCATGCAGACTTTTTGATGCATTTTGATTGCCAAGCTGCTTCCCCAAAAGACTATATACTGATGTAGTCCCCTGTTCGCAGCCGATGGACGCACGTCTCACCACTTGGGAGGACTTCTCACCTAACTTGACTCAAGTAAATTCAGAATAGTTTGGTGGACTTCCTCCCCAAATGTTCAATAACTTTCAATTTTGCATCTATCCCAAAATAAAAGACTCTGATGCTCAGAAACTAGCAGAAGAGCATCAAGTCACATCCCACTTCAGAACCAAAGTAAACACATTTCGTTTTCAGCTATTTCCCAACTTGGCCTCCCTGTTTTCCAAAATCACTGTGTTTCATTTGCTTGAACAAAACATTTTAAAATGCACCGTCATCGATTCTGCACCTCCGAGAGCTAGGCAGCGTGTTTTCCATAAACGGCGCGCTGAGCTCAACCACGTGACGAGAGGGCTTTGCACACACGCCAGCTCTCACTGCGGCCCTAGTCTGGCTCTCACATCCCGTCCTGTGTGCCCCGCGGGCCTGCTTACTGCAGCATTCTGATTGTGCCAGTTCAAAGGGCCAGGGATTGAGCAGAAACAAGGCAGGTCTGAGAATTGTTTTTTTGCCATGTGCCCAGTCCAGCTCGATAGCCAAATGAATAGAAACTATCTGGAATCCAGCCAAAGCCACTGGGTGGAAAACTCCGACTTCCCAAAAGTATTCCTGTTGCTTTTTAAAAGCATCACACTTTGCCCAGGTTGAAAAAGGTCCATAGGTGGCCAGCCACAGAACCCAGGTTTCCTCAAGCTTTCTGTAAAGAACTGGACAATAAATAGTTTAGATTTTTCAAGACAGGTGGTGTCTAATGTAGCTGCTCAATCCTGCCACCATCCCTGGAAAGCAGCTGTGGGTCACATGTGAGCCTGTAAAAACTTTACCCCCAAAATGCCAGGGCAGGACTTGGCCTGCAGGCAGTCGGTGGTCTGCCAATCTGTGTATGTAATCTAACACGGAACCGCTAAGGTCCCTTCCAACTCTGAAATTCTGTCAATCAGTCACTAGGCTTGGGGCTTTGGGGCATGTGGCATTTTGGATTTAGGCTGTCCAATGATGGCTGATATTTGGAAAGAGGGTAGAAGAAAGGAAATTCTGCTAACCTCCAAAGGCAAAGAGATTCAGTCTGTGTGGGTTTTTTTTAATTAATTAATTAATTAATTTTTGTTACAGATGTTTCTCCTTTCCCCCCCACTGATACCCCCTCCCCCATCCTCCCCACCCTGTTCCCAGCTTTGTTGTCCATGTCCATTTTTCATGCATACATGCATGTAAGTCTGTGGTTTATCTCTCCCCCAACACCCCCTCTCCTGGGGATTGTTAGTCTGTACCCCACTTCCACGTCTCTGGGACTACCCCATTCCTCAGACGGTTATGTTCATTATATTCCACAAATAAGTGAGACCATATGATGCTTGTCTTTCTCTGTTTGGCTTGTTTCGCTTAATACTTTCCAGGTCCCTCCATATCGTCTCAAAGGATAAGAGATCTTTCTTTCTTACAGCTGCATAGTACTCCATTGTGTACATCTACCACAGCTTTTTTTTATCCATTCGTCTACTGATGGACATTTGGGCTGTTTCCACATCTTAGCTATTGTAAATAGTGCTGCTATGAACATGGGGGTACATATATTCTTTCTGATTGGTGTTTCAGGCTTCTTAGGGTATATTCCTAAAAGTGGAATCACTGGGTCAAATGGAAGTGCAATTTTTAATTTTCCGAGGTAACACCATATTGTTTTCCATAGTGGCTACACCAGTCTGCATTCCCACCAGCAGTGCACTAGAGTCCCCTTTTCTCCACACCCTCGCCAACACTTGCTGTTTGATGATTTGTTGATGGCGGCCATTCTGACAGGTGTGAGGTGATACCTCATAGTTGTTTTAATTTGCATCTCTCTGATGATTAGTGATGTTGAGCATTTCTTCATATGTCTATTAGCCATTTGTATGACCTGTTTGGAGAGGTGTCTATTTAGTTCTTCTACCCATTTTTTAATTGGGTTCTTTGTTTACCTTTTGTTGAGTTGTAGGGGCACTCTATATATGTTGGAAATTAAATCCTTATCTGATATATCATTGGCAATTATGCTCTCCCATACAGTGGGTTGCCTTTCCATTTTGATGATTGTATCTTTTGCTCTGCAGAAGCTTTTGAGTTTGATGCAGTCTAATGTGTTCATTTTCTCCTTTGTTTCTGTTGCCTTAGGTGATGTATCAGTGAAAATTCTGCTGCGTATGATGTCTGAAATTTTGTTGCCTACACTTTCTTCTAGGATTTTTATGGATTCATGAGTCACATTTAAGTCTTTTATCCATTTTGAGTTTATTTTTCTGTATGGTGTAAGTTGATGGTCTAGTTTGGGGTTTGTTTTTTTTTTTTTTGCATGTAGCTGTCCAGTTTTCCCAGCACCATTTATTAAAGGGGCTGTCTTTACTCCACTGTATGCTCTTGCCACCTTTGTCAAATATTAATTGAGCATATTGCCTTCGGTCCATTTCTGGGTTCTTCGTTCTGTTCCACTGGTCTATATACCTGTTCTTGTGCCAGTACCAGGCTGTTTTGATTTATAGTGGCTTTGTAGTATAACCTGAAATCTGGTAATGTGATACCTTCTACTTTGTTCTTCTTTTTCAAGATTGCTGTGGCTATTCGAGGTCTTTTTTGGTCCATATGAACTTTTGAAGTATTTGTTCTAGTTCTGTGAAGTATGCCATTGGTATTTTGATGGGGATTGCATTGAATCTATAGATTGCTTTGGATAATATGAACATTTTAATGATGTTAATTCTTCCAATCCGTGAACAAGGTATGTGCTTCCACTTTTTTGTATCTTCCTCTATTTTTTTTTTTCAATGTCCTGTAGTTTTCTGCAAATAGGTCCTTTACTTCTTTGGTTAAGTTTATTCCTAGATATCTTAATTTTTTTGCCGCGATGGTAAGTGGGATTGTTTTTCTCAGTTTCTCTTTCTGTGAGTTCATCATTGGTGTATAAGAATGCCGTCGAGCCCTGGCCGGTTTGGCTCAGCGGTTAGAGTGTTGGCCTGCGGTCCAGAGAGACCCGGGTTCGGTTCCCGCTAAGGGCACATACTTCGGTTGCAGTTTTTCCCCAGCCCTGGTTGGTCGTGTGGGTGGCATCCACTCGATGTGTCCCCTTCACGTTGATGTTTCTCTCTTTCTCTCTCTCTCTCCCTCTCTCTCTCTCCCACTCTGTCTGTACAAAAATTGGAAAAATGTCCTCAGGTGAGGATAAAAAAAAAAAAAGAATGCCATCAAATTCTTGACATTAATTTTGTATCCTGCTACTTTGCCAAATTCATTTTTTTTTTTTAATCCTCCCCCGAGGACATTTTTCCATTTTTTGTTCAAGTAGAGTGGGAGGGAGAGAGAGGAACAGAGAGAGAGAAACATCGATGTGAAAGGGACACATCGAGTGGCTGCCACCCGCACAACCGACCAGGGCTGGGGACAAACTGCAACCGAGGTACATGCCCTTAGTGGGAACCGAACCCGGGTCTCTCAGGACCACAGGCCGACGCTCTAACCGCTGAGCCAAACCGGCCAGGGCCCAAATTCATTTATTAAGTCTAGTAGATTTTTGACGGAGTCTTTAGGGTTTTCTACGTATAATATCATGTCATCTGCAAATAATGACAGTTTCACTTCCTCCTTTCCAATTTGGATCCCTTTTATTTTTTCTTCCTGTCTGATTGCTGTGGCTAAGACTTCCAGTACAATGTTAAATAAGAGTGGCGAAAGTGGGCATCCTTGTCTTGTTCCTGTTCTTAAGGGAAATGCTTTTAGTTTTTGCTCATTGAGTATGATGTTGGCTGTAGGTCTTTCATATATGGCCTTTATTATGTCAAGATATGATCCCTCTATTCCCAGATAGCTAAGCATTTTTATCAGAAATGGGTGCTGGATTTTGTCAAATGCTTTTTCAGCGTCTATTGATATGGTCATATGATTTTTATCTTTTATTTTGTTTATGTGGTATATCATATTTATTGATTTGCGAATAGTGTACCAGCCTTGCATCCCTGGGATGAATCCCACTTGGTCATGGTGAATAATTTTTTTGATGTATTGCTGGATTCGCTTTGCTAGTATTTTGTTCAGGATTTTGGCATCTATGTTCATCAGGGATATTGATCTGTAGTTTTCTTTCTTTGTAGTGTCTTCTTCTGGTTTTGGAATTAGAATTATGCTGGCCTCATAAAATGAGTTTGGAAGTCTTTCATCTTCTTGAATTTTTTGAAATAGTTTGAGGAGAATGGGCATTAGTTCTTCTTTGAATGTTCGGTAAAATTCCCCTGTGAAGCTGTCCTGGCCTGGGCCTTTGTTTGCTGGAGAGTCTTGATTACATCATCAATTTCTATTGTTGTTATTGGTCTGTTCAAGTTTTCTATCTCTTCCTGGTCCAGTTTTGGGGGACTATGTGTTTCTAGAAATTTGTCCATTTCACTTAGATTGTCAAATTTGTTGTCATGTAGTTGTTCATAATATCTGTTAACAATCCTTTGTATTTCTGTGGTGTCAGTTATTATTTCTCCTCTTTCATTTCTGATTTTGTGTATTTGGGTTCTCTCTCTTTGTTTCTTAGTGAGTCTAGCTAAGGGTCCATCGATCTTGTTTATCTTTTCCAAGAACCAGCCCTTTGTGTCATTGATCCTTTGAATTGTTTTTTTTTTATCTCCATGTCATTTAATTCTGCTCTGATTTTTACTATTTCCTTCCTTCTACTTGCTCTAGGGTTTTCTTTTTGTTTGCTTTCTAGTTCTTTAAGTTGTGAGGTTAGATAGTCTATTAGAAATTTATCTTGCTTCTTGAGGTAGGCCTGTAGTACTATGAACTTCCCTCTCAGAACTGCTTTCATTGCATCTTATAGATTTTGTGTTGTTGTGTCTTCATTATCATTGGTTTACAGGAAGTTTTTAATTTCTTCCTTGATCTCCATGGTAACCCATTCATTGTTCAATAACATGCTATTTAGCCTCTATGTTTTCAAATGTCTTTGCATGTTCTTGTTGCAATTGCTTTCTAGTTGCATGACATTGTGGTCTGAGAAGATGCTTGATACGATTTCAATCTTCTTGAACTTGTAGAAACTTATTTTGTGCCCTAACATGTGGTCTATCTTTGAGAATGTCCCATGTGCACTCGAAAAGAATGCAAATTCTGCAATTTTGTGGTGTAATTCTCTGTAGATATCTATTAAATCCATTTGATCTAGCACTTCTTTTAGAGTCTGGGTTTCCTTGTTAATTTTTTTGTCTAGAAGATCTATCCAGTGATGTCCGTGGAATATTGAAGTCCCCTGCTCTGATTGTATTGCTGTTTTCTCCTTTGAAGTCCTCCAAAAGATTTTAAATATATTTTGATGCTCCTATATTGGGTGCATATATGTTTATCAAGGTTATATCTTCCTGTTGGATAGATCCTTTCAATATTATGTAGTGGCCCTCTTTGTCTCTAGTTATGGCCTTCATTTTGAAATCTACTTTATCAGATATGAGTATTGCTACCCATCTTTTTTTTTTTTTTTTTTTCCTCTCTCCGTTTGCTTGAAAGATTTTTTCCCATCCCTTCACTTTCAACCTGTGTGAGTCTTTTGTTGTGAGGTGGGTTTCATGTAAACAACATATATGTGAGTCATGCTTTCTTATCCAGCCAGCTACTCTGTGTCTTTTTATTGGAGCATTCAAACCATTCACATTTAAGGTGATAATTGATATGCACTTATTTATTGCCATTTTTGTTTAGTGTGGTTCTGTTTTTCTTTCTATTTATTCTACTAATTACAACAGTCCTTTTAGCATATCTTGCAGTACTGGTTTGGTGTTAATATATTCCTTTAGCCTTTTTTGTCTGGAAAGCTCTTTATTTGACCTTCTATTTTGAATGATAGCCTGGATGGATAGAGTAGTCTTGGATTCAGATCCTATTTTTTCATGACCTTGATTACATCATGCCACTCCCTTCTGGCCTATAGTGTTTCTGTTGAGAATTCAGCTGAGAGCCTTATGGGGGTTCCTTTGTAGGTAACCTGTTGCTTATCTCTTGTTGCTTTTAGGATTCTCTCTTTGTCTTTAATTTTTGGCATTTTAATTACTATGTGTCTTGGTGTGGGTTCTTCTTACTTGGGGCTCACTTTGCTTCTTGAAGTTGAATGCCTTCTTCCTTCACCAAGTCAGGAAAGTTTTCTGTCAATATTTCTTCAAATATATTCTCTAACCCTTGCCCATTTTCTTCCTCTTCAGGGACTCTTATGATGCGAATGTTATTATGTTTCCAGTTGTCCCACAGTTCTCTTAAGCTGTCTTCCTGTTTTTTAATTGTTTTTTCCTTTTAGTTTTCTGATTGGTTGATTTTTTTCTACCCTGTCTTCTAATCCACTGATCTGGTCCTCAGCTTCCTCTACTCTGCTGGTTAGTCCTTAATGTGTTCTTAATTTCTGCTATGTCATTCCTCATTTCCACTTGGTTCATTTTCAATGTTTCTATATCTTTACTCATGGTGCTGATGTCCTTACTCATGCTGTTGAGCTTCCTCAAGATCATGGCTCTGAACTCTACCTCTGATAATTTGCCTAACTGCATTTCATTGATCTCTTCTTCGATAGAGTTCTCTTGTTCTTTCATTTGGGATTTGTTTCTTTGTTTCACCATTTGGGCTATCTCAGTGGGTTTTGGAGCCTGCCAAATTGTCCCTGTTCTGCTGTTTGTGGCTCCCCCTACTGGGTTTGAATGAGCCTGGGTGGGCCCACGTTAAACAACACTGTCAAGTCTTATTTTCCTGAGTATATTTGCAAGCCCAGAAAAGATTCAGTTATCCTCTAGCTTTTTCCTGGTAGCTAGTAGTCTCAGTTACTCAGTGCCTTAGAATGTAGCCCTGGTGTTCTGCATAAGAGGATTTCCAGAGGGTGGGATAGATGCTGGTTGTTAATGAGTCTCAATTTGGATTTCTTTGCCTCACCTGGGAAAGACTGAATCTCCGAGGAGGGCTGCTGCTGCTTTCCCCCACAGCTCTGGGAAGGAGCACACTGAGCACCATCCATTGTGGCCACAAAAACTCTGAGTGGCCTCCAAATCCCAGGTGTTCACACAGAGTTCTGGCCCAGTCTGTCCTCCCTCTGCCGTAGTCCCCAGGTGAGTGGCTGTGGCTATTTTAGCACTGTGTCCCGGCTCTCTGCGTTGTGGAGTGGGCTTGGTCTTTATTCCCCAAGGGTGCTGCTCACAGCTAAGACTACTGCTGTTCATGGGCTCCCAGCCTGCCACCCTCTCACACCTCTGTAGATTCTACTAGTGTCCCTGGTTATATGGTCCTGTCCTGCTGCTTTTCTGTTGCTTTTTTCTGAGGATTTGCCTTCATTTTAGTTGTAATTCCCGTTTGGTCCTGGGAGATCACCTGCGTAGCTTCTATTCACCTGCCTCCATTTTCACATCCTCTAGGCCTATCTTGTGCGCAGCTCGGTCGCACAGGCCTTCCTGGTGCCCCCGCACCCTGCAGGTCCCGCGGGTAACTGGATGGCACAGTCCCTGCTGGGTTGCACAGGCCTCTCTGGTGCCCTCGCACCCTGCAGATCCCACAGGCGGGCAGCTGAATCGCACCAGTCTCTCTTGGGCTCTGGCTTCCCACTGCTCTTGTGAGCTACTGGACTGCACAGGCCTCTGTGGAGCCCCAGATCCCACCGCTGGCGGCTGGGGAGTGCTCCTGCCCCGTGGGACTCAACTCCTGCTCAGCTTTTGTTGTAGTTTCTGGGGATGGGTCTCAGATGCTGGTCTGTGCTTCTGTTGCCTGGGGATGGATGTCTGCTCCCCAGCCTCTGTTGCTGGGGGTATATCTAGACTCTGATCAGGCTGCTACTGTGGGGGATGGTGCTGGGCTCCGGGCTGTCTGTGGCTTCCGTGACCGGCACCTTGACAGTTCCACTACTATGCACAGGTCTGTGTTGACAGTGTCCACTGGTCTGATGGTACCAGGTGTGCTGGTGGGCTCAGATTGCTGGACCATAGCCGCTCCCACTGCCTCCTCCCAGGGAAGACCGGGGATCTTCCTAAATGATGGGACTCCCCACGGTGCAGGGAGAAGCACCCTGAAGGACCGCTTACCTTGGTAGCTGGCTGCTCCGTCCACAGCACAGGGACCTTCTGCTCCACGGCTCTGCACTGCTCGGGTTTGGTCGTCCACCTTCACGTCCACTCACACTCGCTCACACACTCGCTCCCTCTCTCACACTCACCCTCCCTTCGGTCCTGCCCGCCGCCATCTGCCTGACATTCAGTCTGTGGGTTTTAATCCATTTCACAGGCTAGCCTAGACATGTTTCATTAGTGGGTCTTAATAAATAGAAATTAACCTTAACAACAACAACGACGACGGGTAAAACAGAATGGCAGCCCCTCCCCAGTGACAGTATGCTTTAAAACATTTTTAAGGGTGTCACGGTAAACCACAAAAATATTTTATATGATCAAAAGTCCTCTAAGAAACTCCATAAAAACATCAATGTGATACATCAGTGAAAAGGTACATATAAACATAATTGTATTTGCATATACATAATATGAACATATGGACAAGGACCCCATGGAGTAATTTATGTACTATGGGGATGAAATTTCAGATATATTTGTTGTATTAAAATGTTTTCCCCCATGGTTACAATTTAATATTTTTTACCACTTTTAAAAAATAATCTGACCCCCACAATTAAAGAATCTAAAGCAGAATATTTCACAAAGGAGAACAAAAATTGTCTAGAAAGCTGTTATTTAAAAATTCCTAACTCCAGCCCTGGCCAGTTTTGCTCAGCGATGGAAGGATCATGGGTTTGATTCCTGTTCAAGGGCACGTACCCGTGTTGCAGGTTCAACCCCCAGCCCCGGTTGGAGTCTTGCGGGAGGCAACCAATTGATGTGTGTCTCACATGAATCTTTCTCTTTCCCTCCCTACACTCCACTCTATCTAAAAAAATCAGTGGAAAAATATCTTCAGGTGAGGTTTAAAAGCAAAAATCCTAACTCCAAAAAGTGATTAATCCCTCTCTACTTTCTAGGATACAAAAGCGTTTTAGTATCTGCCCCATGCCCTGATCTGCAGTTCACCAGAATGTGTGTCCGTCAGCCCTGCGCTGCGTGCAGCATCAGCGTGTGGCTTTGTGTTGTGGCGGGAAGCTTCACCACATGATTTTCTCAGACGTGTAATTCAAGCTTCTGGTCCACGTCATCAGACTCAGGAGAGAAGAGAATAAAGAATGAGAATTTAGACCTGGCCGGTTTGGCTCAGCGGTTGGAGCATCAGCCTGCGGTCTGGAGAGACCCGGGTTCGGTTCCCGCTAAGGGCACGTACCTCGGTTGCAGTTTGTCCCCGGCCCTGGTTGAGTCGTGTGTGTGGCAGCCACTCGATGTGTCCCTTTCACATCGATGTTTCTCTCTCTCTTCCTCTCCCTCCCACTCTGTCTGAACAAAAAATGGAAAAATGCCCTCGGATGAGGATAAAAAAAACTTTTTCTCTTTTAAGTACTTACAGAGTATCCTTCATGCTGTCTAAAATGGCATCCTCCCACAACCACATCAGAGTTACAACTAAACTACAGAATAACCATCATTCAAAACCACCTGAAATCCAGCTGAACAGAAGCCCTACAACTACGGAATTAAACCAGCAGCCACATCGAGACTGGTAGGAGGGGCAGAGGCTGCGGGCTGGTCCCACACCCACGTGTGGCGGATAAAAATCAGGAGGACACCTCGGCTGGGAAGGTCCTCCCTGAGGTCTGAGGGGTCCCTGTCCCACACCAGGCGCCCAGCTCAGGGTTCCAGTGCCAGGAAGAGAATCCCCATAATCTCTGGCTGGAAAAACCAGCGGGAACTGAGGCTCAGGGAGGCTGAGGCACCTGGAGCCCCAGGCAGCTCCTTAAAGGGCCCGCGCACAGATTTACTTGGATTTGCTCCCTCTAAGCTTGGAGGGGAGGCAGCTCGAGGGGCACCAGAGACATACAGGGAAGAACTGAGCTGTTTGGCACTGGAGCGAGGGCTGGAGAGGCAGCCTTCTCCAGGACAGACGTGCTGTCGGAGGCCTTTGTTCCTTTGGTGAGCTCTTCCCTGGGGCGGCAGACAGCTGCCATACCTGGGACTCCAGCAACCTGGCTCATACTCGTTGCCCCACCCTGGTGATTCCCTGAGGCCCCGCCCCGCCCAACTTTCAGGCCCACCCAAGCTGTTGCCACTTGTTTTACCATAGGATTGGCCTGTCTTGGATCCTGCTTCAGGTTTTCCTAAATTCTTTCAAACGAGCAGCATCTGGTCTCAGCTAGCCCCATACCTCTTGTTAAGTAATACACAGAAACAAACACAGGGAGGCAGCCAAAATGAGAGACAAAGAAACAGGTCGCAAATGAAAGAACAGAACAAAACTCCAGGAAAAGAACTAAGTGAAATGGAGATAAGCAACCTAACAGATGCTGAGTTCAAAATACTGCTTATAAGGATGCTCAATGAACTTAGTGAGGGCCTCAAGAGCATTAAAAAAGACAAGTCAGAAATGAAGGAGGCACTAACTGAAATAAAGAATAATTTACATTGATTCAATAGTAGAGTAGGTAAAGCCAAGAAGCAAACCATTGATTTGGAATACAAGGAAACAAAAAACACCCAATCAAAACAGCAAAAAGAAAAAAAGAATCCAAAAAAATGAGGATAGTGTAAGGAGCCTCTGGGACAACTTCAAGCATGCCAACATTCGCATCTTGGGGGTGCCAGAAGGAGAAGAGAGAGAACAAGAAGTTGAAAACCTATTTGAAACAATAATGGCAGAAAACTTCCCTAACTTGGTGAAGGAAACAGACACACAAGTTCAAGAAGCACAGAGAGTCCCAAACAAGATGAATCCCAAGAGGCCCACACCAAGACACATCATCATCAAAATGCAAAAGGTTCAAGACAAAGAGAGAATCTTAAAAGCAGCAAGAGAAAAGCAGTTAGTCACTTACAAGGGAGTTCCCATAAGACTGTCAGCTGATTTCTCAAAAACAACTTTGCAGGCCAGAAGAGAGTGGTAAGAAATATTCAGAGTGATGAAAAGCAAGAACCTACAACCAAGATTACTCTATCCTGCATAGCTGTCATTTAGAATCGATGGCCATACAAAGATTTTCCCAGACAAGAAATAGTTAAAGGAGTTCATCACCACCAAACAGTTATATGAAATGTTGAAGGGTCTTTTTGAAGAAAAAGATAAAGTATATGAACAAACAAAATGGCAATGAATACATATCTATCGGCAATACAATCTACAAACAAAATGAACAGGCAGAACAGAAACATTTTCATAGATACAGAGAACATTTTGTTGGTTGCCAGATGGGAAGGGGGTTGGGAGAATGGGTGGAAAAGGTGAAGGAATTAAGAAGAACAAATTGGTTGCTAGACTGACAAACCTCAAAGAGAAGGGGGTTGAGGTGTGGGAAGAAATAAACCAAAGAATTTTTATGCATAAAAATAAAATAAACCTGAAAAAAAATATGAACAATAAAATGGTAATACATATCTATCAACAATTGAATCTACAAACAAAATGAGCAAGCTGAACAGAAGAAATGCATAGATCAGGGAACTTTTTGTTGCTTGCCAGATGGGCGGGGGCTGGAGGGATGGGTGAAAAAGATGAAGGAATTAAGAAGTACAAATTGGTTGTTAGACTGATGAACCCCAAAGGGAAGGGGGTAAGGAAGGCGGGATGAGATAAACCAAAGAACTTATATGCATATATGCATAACTAATGGACACCGACAACAGTGTGGGGAAGGCAGGAAGGGAGCAGGACTGGGGAGGAGGGGGTCAATGGGAAAAAAAGGGAGGACATCTGTAATACATTCAACAATAAAGATGAGTTTTAAAAAATAAATAAATAAAATAAAGGCAATGGGACCACAAAAGAAACCCAAAGAACTAAGTTAGATATAAGAGGCCCAAGAACTGAGCTCTGGCACCCCAACTTTAAGAGGTCAGAAGATAAGGGGGATCATAGCGAAAAAACACCAAGAGAAGAGGAGCTATATGAAATAGGAGAGAAATCAGGACAATGTAGAATACTAAAACTAAGTTTAAAGGCATTTCAAAAAGGAGGAACAATCTGCAGTTAAATGCCGCTGATCGGCCAAGAGATATGACAACTAAGAGCTGCCACTGGGCTCTCAACAAGGAGGGCATGGTTGAAATTCATAAGTGCAGTCACTGGAAAATGGCACAAAACTTTCCAAGTTTAAGAGAAAACAGGAGAACAGGGCTTAAGGACCATGAGGATAGGCCAAGGGAAGCAGAGAAATGTGGAGGAAAGTTGAGTTAAATAGAGAATTTTACCATATAATTTCACTTTTATGTGGAATCTAAAGAACAAAATAAACAGACAAAAGAGAAACATACTCATAGGCACAGAAAACAAACTGATGGCTGCCAGATGAGAGGGGGTGCTGAGGGGACTGGGTGAAAAGGGGGAAGGAATTAACAGGCACAAACTAGCAGTTAAAACAGTCATGAAGATATAAAGTACAGCACAGGGAATACAGCCATTAATATTGTAATAACTATGTCTGGAGCCAGGTGGGTACTGAAGTTATCAAAAGGACCACATTCTAAATTATGTGTCAAACTACCATGTTGTGCATCGGAAACTAATGTAATATTTGAATGTCAACTATAACTGAAAAATTTTTAATTAAACTTTTTTTTCAGAAAACTTTTAAATTAAATTTTTTTCAGAACAAAATTTAAAAGACAATTATAAAATAATGAGATCAACAAGACTGTATGCTAATGGAAGCAATTTATATGCTTTAGGGGTGAATACGACATGGGATCAATGACACCCTCTTTGGCTTTAACACTGCACTATTTTCATTGAAGTGGGGAGCAGAAGGCATTTAAGGAGGGTGGGCAAATCACAGGCTGCAGCCAGGTCTTACATCACCTGTTTTGTCACAGCACACTACCCAAGAACAGTTTTTATATTTTTAAATGATTGGAAAATTAATTTTAAAAATTTGTGACAGCCCTGGCTGGTTTGGCTCGGCGGTTATCAAGTTTTATTGGAACGCAATGGTCTTTTTCATCTACATTTTGTCTATAGCTGCTTCTGCATGGCCAGGGCAGTTTAGTCACAACAGAACCATATATGGCCTCGCCTAGCTTCAGGCTGCTACTCAGTGAGGTACCTACGACAGTGTGTCGAGGGCCATGTGTATTGCCTGTACCATTTTATTTCTTGACCAGGGCAAACCTATCACATCAGGTGTTCTTCAACTATCACACCTCTAAAGCAAAGTGGAGTGTGCATTATTTTGTCATGAATTAGGTGGCATTGTGTTTATCACACAATAGCTGTGCTCAAAGATTGCAAAATCCATCAACATACCAAACTGATCACTTAACACACTATTTTCAACTCGCAGGGAAAAATGGTCAGAAAAAATTTTTTAAAAATAGGAATATCTCATTCTAGCAGAATTTCTTCCTAAAATCTGAAAACATTCAAATGAGGCTGCAATCAAAATACATTTCTAAAGGGCTCATTTGTCAGCTGAGTGGGCCATTATCAGTGGTAAATGTACTAGATTCTATCTGACTGCAGCAGCCAAACAGACCTAGAGAAAATAAGCTAAGCCTTTTGGCAAAAAGAGTTGCTCAGAGTTGAGTCACTTAAAAGTTTTAAAACAGACAAATGTTTTCAAGTTGTTTTTCTTAACTCTTGATGGGTCAAAAGATTTATTTATCTATATCTCTTAGTTGTCTTTTCAAAGAGTCAATGCTGTGTTTGAAGTGACTGAGAGTTCATCTCTATGTATAGACTGTGGGTAACAACTATAGGCAAGGATATTTTCGAAGTTGTGAAAACACCAATTCAATAGAACCTGAAAAGTTCTGCGAAGATGGGTGGCAAAAATATGTATGGAGTAGACAAAGTCTTCATTGAAATGTAATGTTCATGATGTTATTCATCAGCGGGTACTTTGTGGTAAATTTTTTAATCTATCACGGGTGAACCAGTAGGATCAAGGGTGAATTTCAGTGCCGTAGACTTAACCATCTTCAGTTGCATTATCAAAGTTCAGTCTTGACAGCATAGTAAGAAGGCAGCATTGTCATGTTCTGAGTTCAAAGCCAAGATATGATTTTGTTGAATGAGAAGAACCATGTTCAACTATTATTCAACAATGAATAACTTTGGAAATTAGCTTTCATTGCAGGCTTCCTCATGCTTCTTAATAAAGTCAACCTAAAATTACAAGGCAAAGTAGTGCTTATGTACAAAACATACTTCAGTTATTTTCCAACAACTAATGTTGTTTGAATCACAAGTAACCTTGAGCTGCTCACACGTCTCCTGCTGCCAAAGGGCAAAAGCAGCACCTCTGTGCCCAGGTGTATTTATAGCATATTTTCCAAGTTCAAACTGCAGCCCAGTATTGTTTTCCAAGTCAGTGCAAGTATGAGGGAAATTTCCATTTTTCAAAATTCTTTTAACAGTACAGTTGAAGAGGTTTCATCTAGTCTTTGAGGGGAAGTGATTAATGTGCAACATGACATACTGAGAGGCAAATGTCAAGGGGAGATTCTAATAGAACCAAGTAATGCTGGTTTGATTAAAATCAATCGCTCCTGACTTGACATCAGCATTTGGCCGTACTTATATTGAAGAGACATTTTCAAAGACAAATACATAAAAGCTAATAAATGAGCATTTGCAATCAATTTTGATGATAGTGAACTTTGAATTCCAGGTAAGCATTGGATAATCCCCAAAAAAGCATTTCATCCATTCTTCTCATTAGTAGACATGCATTAGAAAAAGTTGTACTCAATTGTTTAGAATTTTGTTAATAAAAACAGTGTGTAAAACTTTGTTTTCTCGCCCTGGCCGGTTTTCTCAGTGGTTAGAGCACTGGCCTGCGGTCCAGAAAGACCTGGGTTCGGTTCCAATTAAGGGCGTGTACCTCGGTTGCAGTTTGTCCCCAGCCCTGGTTGGTTGTGCAGGTGGCAGCCACTCGATGTGTCGCTTTCACGTCGATGTTTCTCTTTTTCTTCCTCTCCCTCCCACTCTGTCTGAACAAAAAATGGAAAAATGCCCTCGGATGAGGATGAAAAAAAATTTTCTTTTAAGTGCTTACAGAGTATCCTTCATGCTGCCTAAAATACTGGCTCTGTGGTGGTGTAGAAAAGGCTGGCTGAGCTTAAAGCTGAAGGAAGTGTTAGAAATCTGAGGAGAGTTCAAGGTACGGAATAGGAATCTAGGAAAGCAAGACAATGAATGGACTAGAGCAGGCTGAGCAAGGGGCTGTGTCTGGCACCTGCAACAGCAGACACCCAGGTGCTGGGGCAGGCAGAGTCAAGTGCTCTGCTCTAGGTGTATCTGTTACTGGCCCTGCTAAATCCATCTCCATTTAGCCATCTGCTTTCTATCTTCCAACATTTTGCTGCATTCTCACCTGTTAATTTTTCCTTGACATATGCTTATTAAACATGTTATATCAGTGAAAAACAATTCATGAACAGGGAGAAGTGTAGACTGAAAGGAGTACCCTTTCGTGTCACTAACAGTAAGTGGACAGCAAAGGGGTCAAAGAGCACACATGAGCTTTCCCATAAAAAGACCTGAATTTGAATCACAGCTCACCATTTACTAGTTGTGTGACCCAAGGCATTCTCCAACGTTTAAGTTGGGACAATAGCAGCAATAATATCTCACTGGGGTTTTCACACAGAAATCACTCAACTATTTTGTTTTTGTTTTTTTAGTATGTGCCCCTAGCAGGAACCAAACCCGGGACTCTCTGGTCCACAGGCTGACGGACGCTCCAACCGCTGAGCCAAACTGGCCAGGGCAGAAATCATTCAACTATTGATCTTATTCCCATAACCACTCTTGAAAAAACAAAACAAACAAAAATGTCTGAAACTTAAGGAACATGGACAGAGAAACAGGTCTATCTCAAAAAATCCACATTAGTTTTGACTAGCCACTTACTATGGCAAAATGAAAAGCATTTGTGTCCATAAAATTAAGAAAATGGTATCTGAAAACTAAATGGGTTCAGATTAACAAATCCTTCCATAGATGTGAGCTTTCTTTTAGTTTGACTGAAGAGCGTAAGGAATATATTTTATATTTACCACCCAATATAAGAGTATAAAACACATTTCATGAGGAAAAAACCTTTATTATGTTCTAGTCCATTCAATTCTAGTTCATTTTTTTAAAAAAAAATTGTGGGCCGATTTCTCGACTGTATGTTTTTTCCTTTTTTTAAAAAAATCCTCACCCAAGGATATTTTTCCATTGATTTTCAGATAGAGTGTGAGGGGGAGAGAGAGAAGCATCAATGTGAAAGACACATCGACTGGTTGCCACCCACACAACCGCAACCAGGTCCGGGGATCAAACTGCAACCGAGGTACATGCCCCTGACTGGAATCAAACCCGTCTGTGACTCTTCAGTCTGTGGGCTAACACTCTAACCGCTGAGCCAAACCAGCCAGGGCTCAACTGTGTTTTTAACCCTGGTGTTAAAAATGCAGTTCTCCAGGATCCATTCCAGATGTACTAAGTCAATCTCCAGGGCATAGGTCAGAAATCTGCATTTTAACAAACTTGACAAGTGATTTTTATAATCTGGAACTATATAAGCCATCAAACCCTATATCCTGATCCACTTGGCCCTCATAAAGGGAAGATGACAGGAACAAATCAGATACACACACACAGAAACATGACAAATGTTCAGAGGCACACCAAAATTCAAGTGCACCTGGCTGGTGTGGCTCAGTTGGTTGAGTGTCATCTCATGCGCAGCAGGGGTTTGCAGGTTTGATTCCCGGTCAGGGCACATGCCCAGGTTTCAGGCTGGATTCCCAACAGGGGTGTGCAGGAGGCAGCAGATAGGTTTCTCTCTCCCCCACTCACTAAAAATCAATCATTTAAAAAAAAAAAAAAAAAGTCTGGCACTACTTCATGGATCATAGTCATATTTTCAATATTCTTGAACTTGAAAGTGCCTATAATCATTAATTTACTCAACAAACATTTACTTACTAACACCTAGCATGTGCCTGGGACAGCAGGAAACAAAAATGTTCCCTACCCCCTGAGCTTGCATTCTGGTGAACCGACTCGGCTCTTGCATGACTGATTAAAAACTGAACTGCACCCTAGCCAGTTGGCTCGGCAGTTAGAGTGTCTGCTCACAAGAAGCAGGTTTCATTCCCGGTCAAGGGCATGTACCTGATGCAGTTTCGATCCCTGGCCCCAGTTCAGGTCATGTGGGACACAGCCAATCAATGTGTCTCTCTCTCTCCCTCCTTCCCTTCTATACTATCTAAAAATTAATGCAAAGATATCCTTGGGTGAGGATTAACAAAAAACAAACAAACCAAAAATCTGAATTGAGAACACTAGTAAACCATGAAAGCCTTCAGTGTGAAAGATGTTCACTAATATTTTTCATTTGCATCTATCTCTGCATCCTCAAATAGTTGGCACCTGTTCCTCTCCAGAATGGGAAGCAAATTGGTGTAATACCAATCTGAACCACAAGTGGGCCTTCATAAATTATTTGAGCTGGGTATTGGTTTCTTTAAAATGCAAGCAACTATGTGCAACAAGGCTTAAGTCCCTACCTTACTCTGTGGTCCTATCTCCCCAGTTAAATTAAGTCTTTTCCAGGAGGGCATCTATCCTATTGTGCAACCAGCACCTGGCTTAGTGTGTCTGGAAGAATCACTCAAGTATTTGTTGAATGAATAAACGACTGGCTCCATGACACGACTGCAGCTAGTCATAAAGGTGTTACCATATTTATGCAGAATAATTATGATACCAATAGAGGCAAAATTATAAGTTTCAGAACTCAATAATGGTTCTAGCTCTATTTACATGTATGCCTATTCTAGGCATTCCTTGCATTTTTCTTTCAATATGCAAATTTTACCGAAAGCCAGGAGTTATCTCTACCAAAACTAAGCAGTGAGAAAAAAAACATTAGATGTTCTTATTAGAAGAAAAATACTAAACCCGACATTAGTTGTTTTGTTTGTTTTTTTAATTACAAGTGTGCAATTCCTCACCAGCAATTCTGAGATCCAGAAAGTCTAAAAAATCTAGTTTTTCCTGTTTGTGAGAAAAACTGACCTATAGCCTTAAGTTTACCTCAGTTAATAATACCTGATTTACTGCTGCAGAAATGTTTTGATTATGGGGTGCTGCCCCAGACCCCACTGAGGGTGTTATGTAATTTATTCTTGAAAAGGGGGAAATTTTGAATTCTAAAACCCCAAGGGTTTCTGATAAAGTATTATAGTATAACAGCATAAACCAAGAAAAAAAGCAACTGTGCCATCTGCTGATACCAATTTAGAACTACAAATATGTAATAGAAATGTTTAACTTTGCTTCTGAGGGTTAAGAGCACCATACCCATAACTTAAAAATATATGAGATTCTATTTTTAAAAGCAATTGGTATGGGGGTGGAAAAAGACCTCAGTGGACAGTTTTTAAAAAATATCCAAAATTAGCCCTGGGTGGGTGGCTCAGTTGGTTGGCATGTCATCCCGTACACCAAGTTTGCAGGTTCAACTCCTGGTCAGGGCACATACCCAGGTTGTGGGTTTGATCCCCATCAAGGTGCACAGGAGACAATCAATCAATGTTTCTCCCCCCACCTCTCTCTCTCAAATCAATAAAAAGAAAACCTCAGGTGAGGATTAAAATGGATGGATGGATGGATAGATAGATAGATAGATAGATAGATAGATAGATAGATAGATAGATAGATAGATAAAGATAGATATATAGATGTTAAACAGATAGGACCTTGAATGTTCCAACCACACACCATATCCTAGATGTCGAATTCCTCACCTTGATTCAATGTAGTGTAATACCTACACTATGTAATTCTCTCTAATCCCTTCAGGTGCTATTTTTAACTACTCTTGTAGTAAATTGGTCTAAAAGCCAGAGATGAGGACTGGTATTACCAAAATAGAACCCTTAAAATAATCAGAAATTGCACCACTCACCATTTCTAACAGAACTGAAAGCAGCAATGTCAAGGTTACAGGAATCTAATGTTTTATATAAACACAGATGGCAGTAAATCTATGGAACCTACTCTAGACCACAATAACCTTTTAGTGTATTTCTGAGTGTTCACAGTCTTCCTTGTGGTGAACTATCATGAATATATTTTCTATATGTTCATACAACAGTGAATCTTGTTTATCGCCCATAACTATAAGCTTTGGAACATAGTATCTTCTTCATCTTTTATTCTCTCTTCCTCCGTAATTACCATAGTTGGCAGTAGTAGCACAGAGAAAATATGTAACAAAGATTTGTTGTTTAAGATTTGTGTTAATAAATATGCATGAGTTTATTTCTGAGAAGTTAGACTATTTTAGAAAAGACTGCTCCCCTCTCCAAAGAAATGTACTTCTAAATAAAAGAATTCAAACATAAATCTGTAAAATTTACTACTAAGTCTCTAACTACCATACCAACCATGCTTAATTTGAAACTCAAGAATCAGAAATCCAGGCAATACTTTCACTTCACAGATTAAAAAGTTGAAGCCCAGCCTGGCTGGTGTGGCTCAGTGGTTGGGCATCAACCACACACCAAGAGGTTACAGGTTTGATTCCCGGTCAGGGCACATGCCCAGGTTGTGAGCCCAATACCCAGTGGAGGCATGCAGGAGGTGGCTGATCAATATTCTCTCTCATCAATGTTTCTCATTCTCTCCCTCTAAAAATCAATTTAAAAAAATTATTAAAAAAAAAGAAAGAAATTGAAGCCCAGACAGAATAAAGCACCTAGTGTTCCAGAAAGAGTTCATTGTTCTTTCCACTGCGCTACAACAGAAAACATGCTATTAGTATTCACACTTGTCCTCAATGACTCAGTGACCTCTCAAAGGGGACTCATAAGGTCCATGGCCCTCTCTTTGGTCCTGTTCCTTGATTAAATCTTAATTTCTGTCTTTTTTTTTCCCCCAAAAAAGGCCCAAATTCGTGAATTTGTTCAATCTGCACAGATTCAGGCACAACTTTCTCTTATCCAGGATGTTATTAGGCAGGGGACCACAGTACTGATGTCCCTCTAATATCTAGCTTCTAAGTATGGACAAAAGAACAGGGAGGTATCACTCTAGGTGTTTCTAGTCTCAAGACTCAGACTGATGTGGTTAAATTGTTCTGAACACGAACTTCTGAATTTATAACATTTCATTAGCAATAGTATTTTCAAGTATGATGTACCCAGAAACAAAAAAGTACTTAACACTAGAAAAGACATTAAAAATAGTCTATTCCTAAGAAAAAGGCAGAATGAAATAACTGAAATTCAAATGACTAAGGGAGGGGGAGACACAAAAATACTGTAATTTAGTTAATAAAAATTATTCTAAAAAAAAAAAAAGATATATATATATATATATATGGCCTTGGCCAGTTTGGCTCAGTAGTAAGAGCATTGGCCCACAGACCAATGAGTCGCAGGTTTGATTCTGGTCAGGGGCACATACCTCAGCTGAGGTTCATCCCAGGCCCACGTAGGGATCATGCGGGGTTGATGTGTGTGTGTTTCTCTCTCTCCCTCCCTCCCACTCTATCTGAAGATAAATGGAAAAAAATATCCTCTGGTGAGGATAATATATATGTGTGTGTGTGTGTGTGTGTGTACTTATATATATAATTTTTTAAATTAATTTTTAGAGAGAAAGGAAGGGAGAAGAGATAGAAACATCAATGTGAGAGAGATCCATAGTTCAGCTGCCTCCTACATGCCCCCTACTGGAGATGAGCCTACAACCCAGGCCTGTGTCCTGACCAAGAAGCAAACCTGGACCTCTCAGTCCCTGGGATATCGCTCAATCCACTGAGCTACATTGGCCAGGCTAAAAATATTTTCATGTACACTTTCATGACTTTGGTTGAGGGAAGCAAGGAAATTATCCTACAGTGAATGTTAACTTAGAACATAAGTGACATTATGTATTACAATACATTTTGGACATAACTGGCAAAATAAAAGTGCAGATTTTTATAGTGATTTAAGACTGCAAGTTATTTAAGATCTCAGATGAAATGAACCCACATTAGAGTAGTACAAACCAAAAATTTGTAATTTTATGACTTCTCCAATACTGTCATACTTAATACTATGCATAAACAAGCTACCCAAATCACAATTGGCTAAAACAAAGGGAAATTCCATGAGAAAAAGTGACAAAAGTTTGAATGCATACTACAATATGCATCCTATTCCTATATGAATATGTTTAACACACTGGTAACAACTCCATGTAATAAAAGAAAAACCATGAACTACTACTTAACAAACTGTACTCTTGGCCCCCCCAAAAATACTTGTCTAGAAAAATCCTTTAATATATTACCTAATACAGTGAAAAGCCTAAAATATGTGTTAATGAAGATTCCATTTGCATGCAAAATTCACTTTTCTCAATATGTATAAAAACTTTCTCATCAGTTCATTTTAAATGGCAAAATCTTCAGAACAGAAAAAATACAGCATTTCCAGTAGACATCTAAAGGCAATAAAGTTGTATTTACAGGATGCTATAATCAGCAATCACTAAGAAGCAAAAAGGAACTGTTATCCTTTTTCTCAGCAGTCAGCTGTGACCACACACAGGAGGGAAATCCTGAAACCAATGAAATGTATTCTAGGTGAAATAAGCTTCACAAAACAAACAATTCTCATTATAAATAGTATTTTTTTTCTTTTCACCTGAGAGTCAAGTTACTCAATCCTGGGATTGCAATCAAGACAAAGACAGGAGCTCTAAACTCTCAACTGCATCAAGATCAAAATTATGTAGACATATCTGTTTAGAAAACCTAACATGTACAAAAAAAGGAAATGTAAATAGCAAGATAAGGTGCTTAATAGAACCATGGAAGAAATGTGTGGTATTTGGTAAAATACACATTAAGTGACATTTAGAAGAGACTTTATTGCTCTGATGAACTATAGCACCACTCTTAAGAAAAGACGATTAGGGTTAACCACCTTTCTACTGTAAGATGCATTTATAGGAAAAGTTCTTAAAAGTAGTTCTGAGAAAAATCAGGGATAAAGAAACTTTTGTATTATATATTTTAAATATGTTACCCATTTTTCTTCATTCAACAGACAATGAGCAATCTATTTTAGTAAAGTATCAGATTTGTTACTGTCTGATTATCAAGTCAACAATATAAAATTAAATAGAGGACAAAAACATTATTCAAACTTATAAAACAAGTTAGAATATTGTAGTTTTTATGCCAAAAATATTTCTGATAATTACTGCTTAAATGTGCAGTGATTACACTTATGAAATTTTCTAAATTGTTACTAAGAAAATTTCTTCTTAATGCTAACATTTATCCTAAGGAAGAGAGCAGCATCTAAGGGCCATGCGACATAGCCTAACCACTGTGGAAAAGAGCCCAAATGCGCCCCGCCCAGCAATTTTAGAAAATTAATGTCACTGTGGTGACTGAGGACTTGGAAACAAGAAAACATGACTACACACAGGCCATATGAAGTTAGCCAAAGGATTTCTTTATGAAAATCTGCAGCTAGCATTTTGCTCAGTCTCTAGAAGGTAGGATCTTAAACAAACATTGTTCTGAAAGAAAAGGTGTGAATGGATAAATTGCTATGCAGAAGCACAAAGTTTTTTAATGCAATCTTCTATAAGAAGTAATTAAAATTTAAAAGCCAAACAATCTAACAAAGAATGTGATTTCTTTTGAGATAAACTTCATCCCATCAGTTTCTTTCTCTGTTCATCAATCATCTGAAACATCAGAATCACTACACTGGTAATCTTTATGATAGCATGTGATACCATCTTTTTAAACTAGCCCGACTTTCTCTAACAACTATTTCAGGAGTGGCATTTCTAAAAATAATCTTATCCAATGTACGCATCAGTCATATTTGAGGGCAGGCACGAGAATTCTAATAAAATGGTAAAGTTTTAGAGTACTACACAGGTACTGAAATGATCCATAACCTTAAAGGGGGGGAAGGGACAGAAAAATCAAACTTCTATAAATGAAGGAGATTTTGGATACTTATAGTTGGCATAAAAAAAAAAAATTTTTTTTATACTATCATCAGACATTTTTACAAAGAAAATGTCTCAATGATCATGTTTTCAATGTCATTCTTCATATATATGTAGATATACATACATATACACACATACATATATATACATATATATATTTAAATTATTGATTGGAGTGATGCAGAAAGCCACAAATGAGAAAAGGACACTAAGGTTTTAATAAGGGGAACAAAAGTTGTTTTCACCAGTAGAGATTCACATTACAGTACACCAATATTGAAAGCATTCTCTCGTCTATTTTTTGGTACAGAAGATGGTCTCTCTCTACATAACCTTGTAAGGCTTCAGTAACTAAAACATAAAACAAAACAAACAAATAAAACTCACCCCCCCCCCCCAAAAAAAAACAAAACCAAAAACCCAGCCTATTAGTTTACAGTTTATTTTAAAAATTCTGAAAGACACTGCAAGTTCTAAACTTTTAGTAGTGCTACCCATACACAACCGTGTGGTCAAGAACCCAGTAAAAGAGCCCCCTTCAAGGAAGCATTGCAACAGTAGAATTGTGCAATATGGATGTTTCTTACTACAAGAAAAAAATTATACATGGCACATTCTCATTCATATTTTGTAATGTAAAAAGTTACAAACATACCTAATCAAATAAATAATAATAAAAAAAAATTTGAATGTATTTGTTAAGTATCCTAAAACAACTACATAGAATAATGGCAACTTTCACTCACAGATTATTTACATGGTAATACCCAGTGTGGGTACACTGCTACAAAACTCAAAACAGAAGGAGTAAACTTGAAATGTTTTCCATAATAAAGATCTAGCAGCATGACTATCTAATGCTGTTTTATCCCGAATGCTTCTGAAATGTTCCTTTTTAGTCTGTGTCTTCATCCAGTTCATAATAGTCTTTATCATAAATATCTTTTACTAAGAGAACCCGTACGAGCATATTTTCCAAGGTGTTTCGGTCCAGTGAAGTAGATGTGTACCAGACAGGGCTATCTGTAGAACTAGAGCATTCTGGTTGCAAATAAAAAACATCCATTCTCTGATTAAGATTCTGTGGACTTTGGGAGAAAGGAGAAAGTCAATTTTACAGTATATATACAAAATTCCCCAAAACTTTGTTCTTCTTTCATGAACACTTCCATAAATACAACCATATTATGTGGTCAGACCATATGAACCCCTCATTACCTACATTAAATACTCTATCATTCAGGTATTTTGAAAGTTAATTTCTGTGATAAAAGATTTTCCCATCATAATTTCAATTATGTTCTTCACTGAATCTAAGACACCATTAATCGAAATATTATTTTTAATTATTTTAATATTTCCACTAAACAAGTAAAACACTACCAATTATAATTTAAAAATTCATCAATTATAACATGCATCCCAGTTTCAGAGATGGTGAAATGCAAAAGACATTTCTTAGAATTGACGAAACATGGCAGCACATAAAATAAAAATACTTAACAGCATTACACAATAGAGCTTAATTTTTAAATTACCAACAAGATAATACTAAGATGGGGCTTTCCATATAACAAATAGTTACTAATATGGGAAGATCCTGATTTCGTTTCAGCTAAATAGGGCCACCCCAAAACCATCATCAGAAATATTAACATCATCCTGTAGGTGACATTACTATTTCTGAGTTCTTGAGAGCTAACTTGGGGACCTAACATGAATTTATACAACTGATTATATAAGAAAATACACTGAGTTCATGCTAACCTTTTGAAAAGTACAGGGCATAACTTAAAATAATGGACAAGCATAAAATAATTTATGGTCTTGCCCTGGCTGGTTTGGCTCAGCATTTAGAGCATCAGCCTACGGACCAGAGAGTTCTGGGTTCGGTCCCTACTAAGGGCATGTACCTCGGTTGAAGTTTGTCCCTGGCCCTGGTTGGGGTCGTGCGAGTGGCAACCAGTCAATGTGTCTCTCTCACGTCAATGTTTCTCTCTTCCCCTCAACCTCCTGCTCTATCTGAAGATAAATGCAAAATAATAATAATAATAGTAATAATTTATTGTCTCAAACCATTTCAATGATTTAAAATATTTTTAAATGTCTGTTGGTATTAGACTGGGGGAAAAAGCAGTGGTATATCTGAAAAGTATAGTGCTTTCGTTTTAGACCTTCTTAAAGGGCAATTTTCTCTTAAATATAAGTACTTCATTTTCCTCTCCACCTATCTATCCTACCTTTGAACTTATCTTTCCACCATGGCATGGCAAACTATAGCCCATCACTTGTCTGTGTGAAGTTTTATTGTAACAGAGTCATTACTGTCATTTATATATAGTATATGCCTGCTTTCCAGCTATAAAAGCAGAATTGAGAGGCTACAATAAGAACTATAGCCCAGAAAAGCTTAAAATATTTACTACCTACCCACTTACAAAAAAAGATTTGTGCCCCCTACTTTACACTCATTAGAATTGCTATCATTTAAAAGATAAGAGTAATTTCATTAGTAATGAGTGATTTCTTAACACAAGCTTGAATCCTAAAGCATGAAGTATAAACTGGTATTTTATAATAATGGGACTAAAAATGTTGTAATTGATTGAACTTAGATAATAATTGAGAAGAGAAATCTACAAAAAGATCAGTGGAAAAAGTCACCTCTCGTTAACATTAGGTTCAAGTCAACTAACTTATAAAATTTTAAAAATTAAATATCAATAACATTTACCTTTTAGACAAGTAGCATTCAAACATTTTCACAGGACATCTTGAAGGATTGGCTGTATTTTCAATTTGTTCAAATACTGGCTCATCATCTTCATGTTTTCTTTTTCCAGTAGTAATTTTATCTTAAAAAATAAAAATTATATAAACTTCCTAAGCCCAATCTTGAAGAAAGATAGTACTATCCACTCTATTCAGTCCTAGTGTCTATTATACCAAAGAATGGGACTAGGTATCCTTCAGAGACCTAAGTGTGGCTTTTGGTAATTCATAATTTTGAAACAAAATGAATTGAGATGTTTTAAGGAGACACAGGATGTCTTGTTTTATGAAAATGACAGTCCTCGGGTTCTTAACAAGTGACCTAGGTAGTCTTTAGTAAGCAAGGTTTGGCTGTCTCTGCCACAAACAATCCCCAAATAATAATCTGTTATACTACCTTCATTATCTGTTCCACATAAGGAAGACACTTGGTATCGGAGACATGCTTTGTTTTCCATTGTTAAAGGATTTTTTTTCCAATGCCTAAACACAGTGCCAAAGGAAAGTCTTAAGTGTTGTTCCACTGTTTTCAGGCCAAAATACTTAGTGTTAAAGTAGAACAGGGTATTCAGAAGAGCTACTGGAGAGTGTGAGCCTAGTTGTTTTATCCTCCAGAGATAATCTTCTTCAACTCGAGAAAATATTGACCCTTAAATAGAGAGAAATATTTTAAAAGAATATAATAAAGAAAACAGTTTTCATTTACAATCTAGAAATAGTTAATTTAAGAACAAACTATTGCCATCTTCCATTCACACCAGGTCAAGTGGAATGAATATCGGAATTACCTATGGAGCTCATCAGCAATAAGAAAGAGGTTAGAGAACACGACAGACTATGTTAGCTTCTCTGCTTTAAGGGGCTGGATGTTTGCTTCTGTTTCACAGAACAAGCAGACAATGGTCAGAAAGGAATTTAAATATGTAGAATTCCTAAGAAAATTAGGTGGATTGCATTCATAAATATTTTCACTTCACACATCCAAAATAGAGGTTTAATCTTAGATAAGTTTACATCAGAATCTCCACTAAAGGCTCAAGAAGTAAACATCCAGTTTCTTACTCCAGAGAAAGGTCACATTTATTACAAAGCTCTTCATAAACACTACTTATCAACAATATTCATTACCAATTCAACAAAAGATGAACCACTTAGGTCACAAATAAGTACTCTGAAAAATATGCTAATTTAAATTGTTTCCTAATTATATTTAATATATGTTCTATAAAAATAAAAATCCCAGTAGCAAGTTAGTAACAGCTTTATTGTAAAAGAGCATTACCATCTGGAAGTATGCTTGGTTGCCAACTTCGGAGGATTTTATTCAATTCTTGCTCAAACGTCTGGTATCCTGGATCGATAAATATGTTGTCTTTTCTATTACTACCACACAAGTACTACAAAAAAAGAGAAAATTTTATGAAGGAAAACCAGCTAATTACCGTGAATACATTACTTATATTCTATATTACTTAAGAAAAAAAAATCAAGATGATGTCTAAGAGAAGCACACTAATAAAACAAGAGATTAATGGCTTTCTCTAATTATCTAGAAATCATAGAGAATCACAAGTTACCAATTACTCTGTTGCAAAAAAAAACTTCAAAACTGAACTATACATCCAAGAACCCAGAATGTAAAAACTGGATGAGAACCTACGGTCTGTCAGATAAAAAACAGAATTTCTATCTCCAGTCAGTATTCATTACATAGTACATAAAGAAAACAAAATCAAATTTGAAAGTAAGAGTTATTAAATAAATTTTAAAGAAATTCTGAATGGTGAGGGTGGGAAAAAATGTTACTCTGCAGCTGTGTGAGGGTCTCCTCCAGCACTGACTCTGTTAGGCTGATTCATGCTTTTCTCCTCCTAACTGCCTCTCTATGTTTCACTCTCCTGAGTCAGAACAAATTCATGAATCTTATCATTTACTATGACAAACCTTAACAGTGAGGGTTGTTCAAGGGTGATTTAAACATGAAAGTTTGCAAAGTTCATCTCCAATGGGATTTTTTTTTTATTTTTTTCTTTATTGATTTTAGAGAGAGGAAGGGAGAGGGAGAGAGAGAGAAACATCGATGAGAGAGGGCATCAACTGGCCACCTCCTGCATGACCCCACTTGGGTTCGGGCCCACAACCTGGGCATGTGCCCTGACCGGGAATCAAACCAGTGACCTCTTGGTGTATGGGTAGATGCTCAACCACTGAGCCACACCGGCCAGGTTCCAATGGGAATTTGAAATGAAATAATGTCAAAGTAAAATGCATTACTACAATAGCACAAAGATTGGGAAGCAGGAATTAGGACTGCACTGTTGTTGTAAGGTTCTCACATTACACGTGAAGTAGTACTATAATTTTTGAAGGTAAATAATGATTGAAGATGAATACTGTAAATCGTAGACCACCAGTAAAAACAAATTTAAGAGGCATAAATAATAAACCAATATTAGAGACAAAATGGAATAACAAAAAAATAACTAATGCAAAAGAAAAAAGACAAAAACCAAAGAACAGATATAACAAATACAAAACAACCAGCAGGACGATAAATTTTAATCCAGTGATATCAGTACTTACCGTAAAACCTCAATATAACAGACTAATCTGGAGGAGGGGGTGTCTGTTAAAGCCAAAAGTCTCTTATATAATAAAGTAGGTTTTGCAAATCCTTATGTTAAAAAATTGACAAATTAGTTAGTTTACCTGTTTTTACTTGTGCAGACACGTTTGTGTAATTAAGTATTTATCAAGTTAAATTCACAGAAAAGTTTTCTATATGTATTATTGTAAATTTAAAATTTATTTTAATCCTCACCTGAGAATATTTTTCCATTGATTATTTTAGGTACAGTGGGAAGGAGGGATGGGGGAACATCAATGTGAGAAAGACATATGGATTGGTTGCCTCCGCACAACCTTGACCAGGGCTGGGGTTCAAACCTGCAACCCAGGTATGTGCCCTTAACCAGAAATCAAACCCAAGACGTCCTCGGGCCAGGAGTTCAACCACTGAGCCAAACTGCCAAGACATATCACTGTAATTTTAAATTTATACTAAATAGGTCTAGTAAATGTGTGCATTCACCAGTCACTGTGAATAAACAATGCATGTGGCTGGGACATGGCTTGGTGCACGTCAGAACATTGGCCAGCATGTGTTAAAACTGCTGCGGAAAGTCATACCACCCGACAACAGAACCAGTTACCATGTGCGATACAGTGTGATCTTGTGCTAACCATTTGCCAAACATTGATTATGAGCAGTGACTCTTGGATTTAAATATGTAATATTTATTTATGTCAGTGATATTACTATAATATTTTTCCAACATATGGCCAATTTGCTAACATTTGTTAAAAGTAACAGTGAATCAATAACAAAAAATAACTTATTTATTAAATTATAAGCAAATCTTGGTTAAAAGCATTTTAAAATTATTAGGGTGTTAATTTTCATATATGACATATAGACTGGAAATTTTGTCCGTTAAATCCAAAGTCTGTTAAACTGAGGTCCGCAAAATCAAGGATTTACCGTACATTAAATGTAAAAGGTCTAAACCAGGGTCAGCAAACTAGAGTTCTTAAACCAATTCTGACCTCCTCTCTATTTTTGTAAATAAAGTTTCCTTAAAACACAGACATGCTCATCATTTGCATATTGTCCAAGGCTGCTTTCATACTTCAATGGCAGACTGAATGGTTGCATGACCCAGACAAATATGGCCTGCAAAGCTTCTAAAACATTTACTATCAGGTCCTTTATTTTTAAAAAGTTTGTTGGTCTAAAAACACCAAGACAAATCCTGTCACAGACTAAAGAAAAACAAACAACAACAACAACAAAAAACAAGGCCTACAAGATATCTACTTTAAATATGGAGACACAGAGCGTTGGCCGGTTTGGCTCAGCGGCTGGAGCGTCGGCCTGTGGACCAGAGTCCTGGGTTCAGTTCTCTCTAGGGGCACATACATACATACATATATAAAATATGGAGACACAGATAAGTAAATGGATGAAAAAATATATGCCATGTATATACTAATCAAAAGGAAGACTAGCCCCTGACCAGTGGTTTAGTTGGTTGGAGCACTGTCTCATACACCAAAAAGGTTGTGGGTTTGATTCCTGGTCAGGGCACATACAGGAAGCAACCGATCAATGTTTCTCTCTCACATCAATGTTTCTCTCTTTGTCTCCCCCTTCCTCTCTCAAATCAACAAACATATCCTCAGGTGAGGATTAAAAAATAACAATAATAGCCCTGCCCGGTTTGGCTCAGTGGTTGGAGCATCAGCCTACGGACCAGAGAGTTTCGGGTTCGGTTCCCACTAGGGGCACATAGCAAAAAATAATAATAATAATAATAAATAAATAAATATATAAAATAACAATAATAATAATAATACTAGAGTACTATCATCTGAGTTGACGGATTGTTACTCCTACCTGTCAGAAGGAAGGTTAGCCAGCATAATTTCAAAATGCAGTACAAAAATTCCTAACACCTTTCAAAAAGGATGACAGTTTGGCCAATTAATTGCCTAGCAATCAATGAAGTAATAACAAATGCCAAAAACTACTAAGTTCCCAACTCAGCACTGAAAAGGCTTCTTCAGGCAGTTCATGATAAATTCAAAGATCTGCAGCCCTTATTGCTAGAATGATGACAATATGCTTCATTAGTCATTGTTGTAATATGGGAAGCAATACTATATTACTATTATTGTTCTTAATTCCCATTAAAGGCAGTCCCAATTTACATCTACACACATACTTTATAAACACTTCATCTGCCCCATCATCAGAGCCCTACGACCAATGGGAATCTGGTGAAGAAAAAACAAAGCTGTGGTTCCAGAAACAAAGCAAAGAGAAGCTGTCAGGACAGCAGCACCTTCTAGGAAAAAGTCGCAGAGAAAACAGGCCTGTCAAATTAGCACCAAGTCTAATTTAAAAAGAACCTTCGCCTTAGTGATGTTCAGTGGTTAGAGCACCAGCCCAGCCTGAAGGGTCTCAGATTCGATTCGGGGTCAGGACATGTACCTGAGTTACAGGTTTGATCCCTGGCCCCAGTCAAGGCACATGTGGTAGGCAACCAATAGATGTGTGTTTGTATCTCTCTCCCTTCTACCATCTCTGAAAATCAGTGAAAAAATATCCTCAGGTGAGTATTAACAAAAATAAAAGTAAGTAATAATCTTCACAGAAAGTCTTCAATCACAGAATTACTTGAATTAATAAGTATCCTCTTTTCTAAATATAAATTTCTTTAAAAGGGTAGTTGGTCTCTGATTTTACTTAGATTGCTTTGGAACAATATTTGACAGAACTAGAAATCCATAAACAATTTTAGAATCACTGTATAGAACAGCATTAAAAATATCATTTGATAATAAAATGTATACTATATAAAAAGAAAAAAAAATAAATCATTTGAGCCCTGGCCAGTTTTGCTCAGCGGTTGAGCAACCACCTGCGGACCAGAAAGTCCCGGGTTCAGTTCCTGCTAGGGGCATGTACCACAAAATAAATAAATAAATAAATCATTTGATCCATACATATAATTTAAAATTTTCTAGTAGCCACATTAAAAAAGGCAGAAATACTTCATTTAACGCAATATATCTAAAACATGTAATTTCAATATATAATATAAAAATTGATATTTCACATTTTTTTAAAACTGGAATTCTTAGATATTTTTGTGTATTTTATACTCAATGTGCTTATTTTCAAATTAGCTACTTTCCAAGGGTCCCGTTTTCTTATGATTAACATTGGTAGATAACTATCTACTTAAACAGCAATTCTGGTACCAGTATTTGAGAAGTAGAATGAAAGTCCCATATAATAATAGGAATTTGAAAAGCAAGTATTTTGGAGAATATATTCAGAATATTAACATGTTTGTTTAGATATCCATTGTCAGTAATATGGGAAATATGTAATGTCAAACAACGTTTTGTAAAGCTAGCTAAGCAAGAAACCTATCAAGTGTAATAATATGCATAATAATTTATAAAATGTTGAGACTACAAGACACGCATAATTTAAGAATTAGATATATTTAAGAGATTCTACTTACATTTCTCTAAAATTGGTTGTCTTATTAAATGCTATTTGCATAGTTTCATTAAGAATGTAAACTAACCCACCATTAATTTAGCTACAAATCAGTAGTTCTGCACAATAATTTATTTCAGTAATAATATTCCAGCTTTCGACTGCCTTCCTCTAAGAAAAAAACTATTGAGTTCCGATCTTTAAAAATGCTTAAAAGCTTTTCATGTTTCACCCCGAATAAAAGATGAAGTCTACGCATTTTAACAAGGAATACAGGCCCTTTGTGACATGACCCACTTCATACCCCACCCACCCTAGAGCCTTCCACACTTCTGTTGAAGTTGCTCCTGGAAAACGATGCCCTTTTATATATTTCTCTCTCTCTTTAGAATGCCCCTCTCTTCTTCCCTCATCCTGTCTGCCTAGTGAATTTTTATATATTCTTCAAATCTCAACTTTAAGGTCTTCTCCACTGTTTTATTTTCTCTGATTATATCCTTAGGTAGAATTGAGTAGTTCCAGTTCTGTGCCACTACACCATACTGTGAGTACAGCACTGTTTAGATACTACATAGTTGTGTATTTCAAATCCTTGAGCGGAGAATATTACAGTGACTTAAGGTCAAACTGCTTACCAGATTAGACTCAAAAGGTATAAGCTGTATAACCTCAAATGAGCTGCTTACCTCTACTTCCCTCATCAAAAAATGATGATAATAAGAGTACAGTTGTTGAGAGAATTAAATGACATGCCAAGCACTTAACACAGTGCATGGAAAGGAGTAAGAGTCAAAAGAAGAGGTCGTCTCCAAAGTCTACTCCAATGTTCACTGTTCAGCATAAAGTAGCCCTTTTAACTGTTTCCTGAATGAACCAATGAATGTAGGATTAGCAAAACTCTGAATCCACCACTTCATTTCTGGGAAACATAAGGCAAATTCTTAAGGCCCTTTTAGGTCAAAGAAAAATTTAAAAAGTTAAAAATTATATAATTATAAAAAGAAACTGCCTATTTTAAACAGAACTCAAATTAACGAGCCATGTGAGTTTATATATTTTTTAATTTTGTAAATGGAGTTAACACTCTTCTTAAAAAACAATTTCCTCCAGATAAAAGGCTTAAAAGTGTTAAAATTGAAAACATTGGAAAACATTTTGGGAAAGTGACAAAGAATTACCGTCTATAACAAGGAACTCTCACGAACTGAAAGGGATAGGCAACACAATAGATAAAGGAAGAATTCACAGAAAAGCAAATCTAAATAGTTAATAAACCAAAAGATCCACAATCCTTCTGTAAAGCTCTCTGGTGGTATCTTTTAAAATAAAAAATACACTTTATCTTATCCAATAACCTTTCAGGAATCATATTTCACAGAAATAAAAGAACCAGTTCTTCAGGATAATTATGTAAGATTTGGGGGGAGAAGGGTAAGGAAATGTACACTGTTTATCTATAATAACAAGATTTTATGAAACAAAGGGAATGTTCATCATTGTTGAAATCACTAATTGTGTTATGAATTATTATTCTCACAGTTAAAGCCTGCTCCAGCTGACTGAGACAGACTGCCACCAACGTATGAGGAAATGGAGGAAAGAAAAGTAAAATGCACAAGTGTATAATATGGTTCCCTGTCCTTAGTTGACAAAACTTCTATGTCTTTTACCATATTCATAAAAAGCAGAGCAGTGTACGCACCTAGCTAACATGATGGGGTGGAGAAGATTAAGAAAAAAGGGCATCCACGATTCCACTTAAAATGAATTTGACGAGAGGCATAAGTTCACATATGTAAACGAGTATATGAAACCACGATCATGATTACAGGATTTCATATAATTTTGTTTTCTTCCTCAAACATTTCCATATTATGTAAGCATTTAGAAACAACCATCATTCCTTACACAATCAGGGGGAAAATGAGTTATTTGTTTATGAGGGAGAAAAAACTGGAATATACTCCTCCTTTCACAAGTATCAGTTCAATATCTATAATTATATTTAATTTTTCACTATGCAACACAGAAGTGGCCACCTGCTTCTGGATATAATCACAAAATTTAGTCCTTTCAACTACAGATATTATTCTTTTTACAGACCTATCTAGAGAAATCATACTTCTTATTATTGTCACATGTGAACAAAATCTGTAAATGCAACAAATACACACTCTTCCAAAAATAGCTTCTATTTCTGTACACATCCTTGAAATAACATTAAACAGCAATGGCCTGGCCAGTGTGGCTCAGTGGTGGAGCGTCGACCCATGCACCAAGAGGTTACAGGTTTGATTCCCGGTCAGAGCACATGCCCAGGTTGTGGGCCCAATCCCCAGTGGGGGGCATGCAGGAGGCGGCCAATGGATGTTCTCTCTCATAGATGTTTCTATATCTCTCTCCCTCTCCCGTCCTCTCTCTCTAAAATCAATTAAAAAACAAAACAAAAACAGCAATGATTTCTGGAAAGTATATTTTATTTTTTTTATCCTCACCCAAGGACACTTGTTTTGCATGTTTATCTTCAAATAGAGCAGGAGGAGAGAAGGAGGAAGAGAGAAAGAGGAACATCAATGTGAGAGACACATCAAGTGGCTGCCACCCTCATGACCCAACCAGGGCCGGAGACAAACTACAACCGAGGTACGTGCCCTTAGCGGGAACCAAACCTGGGACTCTCTGGTCCGTGGGCTGATGCTCTAACCGCTGAGCCAAACCAGCCAGGGCTGGAAAGTATATTTTAGATAGTTTATCTTTGCACTGAATAGTCCATTGTTTTTAAAGCTGCTCATACATACCATACAGGCCTTTACAAAAATTAAACCAAGTGTGAAAATATGTCTAATGATGAGAACAAATTATAAAAACAATTTTTTTCAATTGTAGTAAAAATACACAAAACAAAATTTACCATCTTTATTTTTCAGTGTACATAAAGAACCAATTTTATTTTATGTATTTATTACTTTTTTTCAATGTTTTTATTGATTAGAGAGAGAAGAAGGGAGAGGGAGATAAAGATAGAAACAATGATGAGACGGAAATATTGATAAGTTGCCTCCTGTACACCCCCTACTGGAGGTCAAGCCTGCAACCCAGGCATATGCCCTGACCAAGAATTGAACCAGCAACCTCCTGGTGCATGGGACAATGCTCAACCAAATGAGCCACACCAGCCAGGCCATAAAGAACCAATTTTAGCCCTGGCCAGTTTGGCTGAGCGGTTAGAGCGTCGGCCTGCGGTCCAGAGAAACCAGGGTTCGGTTCCCGCTAAGGGCATGTACTTCGGTTGCAGTTTGTCCCCGGCCCTGGTTGGGCTGAGTGGGTGGCAGCCAGTCGATGTGTCCCTTTCACATCGATGTTCCTCTCTCTCTCTCTTCTTCTCTCTCCCCCGTCACTCTGTCTGAACAAAAAAAAGGGGAAAATGTCCTCGGTGAGGATTAAAAAAAAAAAAAAAGAACCAATTTTAACACATTGTTGACCGCCCACAAGTTAACTCGTGTTTTCATGCCCAAACGTTATTGACTGTTCACGAGTTAACTCTTAAAGAAGTTTCTCGGTTTGTTCATATTGACGGGACAAACGAAAAAAATCACATTGGAGGGATTACTAGTCAACTGACCCTTTTGGTTGAAGCTCCAATATTTCCTAAAACTATAAGCAGAATGAGGTTTAAGCAAATTTACATTTTTTCCATCTTAGTGATAATTCACAAAATACATCTAATGAAGACAGACTATAAAATTAAGCCTCTTTGTATTAATTACTTTCTTCCAAAATTTCAGTCTTTGTATGTACCTAAGCAGGAGTTATTCCTAGATGAAAGTGCAGTGAAACCAGATATATTTGCAAAACATGTTGAGTACCATTACACATATGTGATTGCTATACAGTATATCACAAAAAACAAAAAAATTACTAAAATATATATGTATGAAATAAGTAGCAGATATGTAAAAAGTTTTATTTAAATTCATTATGTATAAATAAAGTATACTAAAGTTTATTTAGATCGTTTCACTTTAATATTCAATTACAAAAAAATAGCCGGTGACATTAGATAACTTCTGCGTAAAATTTGCTGGTCAACAATGTGTTAAACAGGAAGACCATTTTGACATGTGCTACAACATTGATGAACTTTGAGGACACTCACTATACTGAGTGCAATAAGCCGGTCACAGAGAGAAATACTGTACGATTCCACTTAATTGAGGTCCCTAGAGTAGTCAAACTTACAGAGACAGAAGGTAAAATGGTGGGTACCAGAGTATAATGGGGAGTTATTGTCTAATAAATGTAGTTTCAGTTTTATAAGAAAAAGAGTTACAGGGATGGATGATGATGCTGTTTGCACAAGATTATCAATGAACCTAACATCACTTAAAAAATAGTTAAGATGGTAAATTTTATGTTACAGGTGTTTTAGAATTTTAAAAAGTTTACTTAGCTCTAGCCAGTTTGACTCAGCGTAAGCATGGACCTGTGGACCAAAGGGTCATGGGTTTGATTCCCAGTCAAGGGCTCTTACCTGGGCCATAGTCAGGAACATGCGCGAGCAAACCAGTCAATGTGTCTCTCTCACATCAATGTTCCCCTCTCTCTCTCTCAACCAGTTGACGTGTCTCTCTCACATCACTGTTCTTCTAATTTCTCTCTCTCTCTTTCTCTCCCCCCGCCCCCTCCCTTCCACTCTGTCTAAAAATCAATGAAAAAATATCCTTGAGCGAGGATTAACAAAATACATAAAAATAAAAATTGCCTGGCTGGTGTGGCTCAGTGGATCAAGCATCATCCCATGGACTGAGAGGTCCCAGTTTCATTCCTGGTCAGGGTACATGTGGGCTCAATCCCTAGTAGGGAGCATGCAGGAGGCAGCCAATCGATATTTCTCTCACATTGATGTTTCTATCTCTCTTTCCCTAAAAAAAAAAACAAAACAAAAAAAACAATAAAAACATATTTTAAAATAAAATGAAATAAAAATAAAATGTAAAAAAAGCTTGCTTAAAGACATACTTTATTATCATAAGAGACTCAGTTCACGTAACAGGAGTGTAAGTTCAGCCAATTCCCTTTACTTAAGGAAAATGAAAATACAACATAAAATAAAACCAATAATCCTTCCGCTAAATCAGCAAAACACAACGTAATAAAGATCATATATGACAAGTCCACAGCCAACATCATATTCAATGGGCAAAAACTATAAACATACCCCTTAAAATAGGGAACAAAACAGGGATGTCTGCTTTCAGCACTCTTATTGAACACAGTACCAAAAGTCATAGCCACCACAATCAGACAAGAAGAAAAAAATGCACAGCCGGTGTGGCTCAGTGGATTGAGTGTTGTCCCATGTACTGAGAGGTCCTGGTTCAATTCCTGGTCAGGGCACATACCCAGGTTGTGGGCTCAATCCCCAGTAGGGGGCATGCAGGAGGTAGCTGATTGGTGTTTCTCAAATTGATGCTTCTAACTCTCCCTCCCTCTCTCTAAAAAATAAAAAAATAAAAAATAAAAAACACATTAAAAAATTTTTTTAAAAAGAAGAAAGAGAAGGTATCCAAACTGAAAAGGAAGTAGTATAACTGTCATTATTTGCAGATGACATGATACTGTTACAGAGAACTCTAAAGATTCCACCAAAAGAAAAAATATATATATATACTAGAATCAATAAATGAATTAAATAAAGAAGCAGGGTACAAATTAAATATCCAGAAATCAGTTGCAGGTTTTTTTTATTGATTTTTAGAGAGAGAGAGAAAGGAAGAGAGAGAGAGAAATATTAATAAGAGAGAACATCGACTGGCCACCTCCTGCATGGCCCCCACTGGAGATTGGGCCCACAACCTGGGCTTGTGCCCTGACCGGGAATCAAACCAGTGACACTCTTGGTGCATGGGTCAATGCTCAATCACTGAGCAACATCAGCTGGGCTGTCAGTTGCATTTTTGTACACCAATAATGAACTATAAGAAAGGGAAACTAAGAAAACAATCCCATTCACAATTGCTTCAAAAAGAAATAAAATACCTAGGAACAAATTTAACCAAAGATGTAAAACACCTGTAGTTGGAAATTATAAGACACCAAAGACAGAACCTGAAGAAGATGCAAATAAGTGGAAGCATACGCTGTGTTCACAGACAACGAAGAATTAACACTATTAAAATGTCCATACAACCCAAAGCAATCTACAGATTCAACATAATTGCTATCAAGATACCAGTGGTGTATATTTCATAGAACTAGAACAAATATTCCAAAAATTTATATGGAACCACAAAAGACTCCGAATAATAACAATGATCTTAAGAAAGAAGAATAAAGTTGAAGGAATCACATTACCTAATATCAAACAGTACTACAAAGCCATAGTTATCAAAACAGCCTGTTAATGCCCTGGCCAGTTTGGCTCAGCGGTTAGAGGCCTGTGGTCTGGAGAGACCCGGGTTCGGTTCCCGCTAAGGGCACGTACCTTGGTTGCAGTTTGTTCCTGGCCCTGGTTGGGTCATGTGGGTGGCAACCACTTGATGTGTCCCTTTCACATCAATATTTCTCTCTCTCTCTCCCTTCCACTCTATCTGAACAAAATATTGAAAAAATGTCCTCGGGTGAGGATAAAAAAATAATAACAAAACAGCCTGTTAATGGCATAAAATCAGACATAGATGAGTGGAACAGAATAGAGCGCCCAGAAATAAATCGAAATTTTTTTTTAATCCTCACCCGAGGACATTTTCACATTTATCTTCAGATAGAGAGAGAGAAAGAAAGGTGGGGGGGAGAGAAAGAGAGAGATAAACATCGATGTGAGAGAGACACATTGAGTGGCTGCCACCCACATGACCCCAACCAGGGCCAGAGACAAACCACAACCAAGGTATGTGCCCTAGTGGGAACTGAATCTGGGCCTCTCTGGTCCACAGGCTGACACTCTAACTGCTGAGCCAAACCGGCCAGGGCTAAGCCTAATTTTTATAGTCAATTAATATTTGAAAAAGAAGGCAAAAATGTATAATAGGCTGAAGATACCCTACTCAATAACTGGTGTTGGGAGAATTGGACAGATACGTGCATAAAAATAAAATTAGGCTGCCAACTTACACCACACACAAGAATACACTCAATATAAATTAAAGACTTAAATGTTGGTCTTGAAGCCATAGAAATCTTAGAAGAAAACAGGCAGTAAAATCTAGAACATTTCTTGTGGCAATATTTTTTCTGACATATCTCTTCATGCAAGGGATACAAAAAAATAAAAATGAACAAATGAGACTACATCAAACTAAGTTTTTGCACAGCACAGAAAACCATCGACAAAATGAAAAGACAATCCACTGAATGGGAGAACATACTTGCGGATACATACGAAAAGGGATTAGTATCCAAAATGTATAAAGAACTTATAAAACTCAACACAAAAAAAATCAAAACAAAACAATCCAATTACAAAATGGGTAAAGGACCTAAATAGACACACATCTCTATGACATTCAGATGGCCAACTGATGTGAAAAGATGTTCAACATCACCAATCATCAGAGAAATGCAAATTAAAACCACAATGAGGTACCAATTGACACACATTAGAATGGCTCTCATCAATAAAACAAACAAGTGTTGGTGAGCATGTGGAGAAAAGAGAACCCTCATGCATTGTTGGTGGGAATGCAGATTGGTGCGGCCACTGTGGAAAACAGTATGGAGTTTCCTCAGAAAATACCCAAAGATTCCACTTCTGGGAATATATCTGAAGAAACCCAAAACACTGATTCGAAAGAATATATGCACCCCTATGTTCACTGCAGCATTATTTACAATAGCCAAGTTTTGGAAGTAGTCCAAGTGCCCTTCAGTAGATGAGTTGATAAAAAAGCTGTGGTAGCCTAACTGGTGTGGCTCAGTGGATTGAGCATCATCCCATGGACTGACAGGTCTCAATTCGATTCCCAGTCAGGGTACATGCCCGGGTTGTGGGCTCAATCCCCAGGGGTGGGGTGGAGGGGGTGTAGGAGGCAGTTAATCAATATTTCTACCTCTCTCTCCCTTCCTTCTCTCTAAAAAAATAAATAAAAACATTAAAAAAACAACAACTCATAGACAAAGACAATATGGTGAAAAGGGGGTAGGAGGAGGTAGAAGAGAGTTAAGGTGAAGGAAATGGTGAAGGAAAGAGACTTGACTTTGAGTGGTGAATATACAATACAGATAATGTATTACAGAATTGTATACCTAAAAAGTATGTAATTTTATTAACCAATGTCACTCCAGTAAGTTCAATAAAAACATTTAAAAATAAATTTAAATGGCTACTCTTTAAAACGTTACATTTAAAAATGATTACCAAAAAAAATACCTTAAATAACAATGCACACGCACAATAAAAAACAGTAGAGAAGAATCGAAGATGATGGCGGAATAGGTGAAAGCGACACTTCCTCCTGGCACCGAAACAAAGTTACAACTAAAATTTAGAGCAATTAACTTGAATTAACAATAAAAGGACACCTGTATAGGAGTATTATATCCAAGGGTTGAAAAAAAGAGCTACACAGAGACTGGTAAGAAAAGCAGAGACAAGGAAAGGGCTCATCCCTGCACCCAAGGGCAGCAGCTGTGAAGCCCAAGAAATACTGTGGCTGAAAAAGGCCCCAAGAGGAAAGTGGGGTCTCAATTTCACACTGGCACCCTCAAACCCAGAACACTAGGGCCAGGAAGAAGAGCCTGCATAACATTTGGCAGCAAAAATCAGCAGGGACTTTGTCCACTGGAAAGAGGAGGGGCTCAGCTTAAATCCCAGGTGATTTCTCCTTACAGCTAATGCACAAGGACTCACTCTAGGGCACTCACCTGGGGCTCTGGTAGAGGGAAAGAGACTCAGGGCATAAGAAAGCTATATAAGGAGAAGATCTGTGTGGCATAATGCTGAAGATTGGTAAGGCAGGCTTTTAAGGTCCCAGTCCTGAGCCAACATCCCACATCACCCTCTGTCACCATCTCCCATGGTCCAGCACTTCTATTCTTACAGCTGTAAAAAGTGCACTAACCATGTCCTCTAAATACTGGCAACACCACCCTGCCAAGCTTGAGTCCAGCATAAAGGACTACTGGTTGTGGACAAAAGGGATCTGAGATGCACTTTTCTTCTAGAGAAACTACAGACATTCTCAAACGAAGATTGAACTGAAGTGGTTTGGAAACAAGAGCCAATCTTTCCCCCTCCCAAGGGTTAGGCAGGCTATCCTATCCCCAACAGAAGGCATCCTGGTCAGGGCCTCAGGCAGCAGGCAGCTGCAGAGCTACGGGGAGGTGTGCACTTTCAAGCCTCCCTTCAGGATGTCTGGTGGGCACTGCTCAGCTAGGAGAGTGGCTAACTCTGCTTCCAAGCACCAAGGGCCTGTGCCACCTCCAACAAAGGGCTGTATAGATTTTATTCCCAAAATCTGCTGCCACCACCAGCCAAGCACAGTCCCACAGGGGGAAGGAAGTGCAACTCAGAACTAGGACATTTGGAGCCACCACCTCAGAGGCCTCCATTAGGGCCTCTTGCAGTAAGCTGCAGAGACACAAGATAGCCACAAGCTCTCTACCCTCTCAAGGACCAGCACCACCCCAAATGGAGGGGGCAGTCTTGATCTATTCCTCCAAGCTCCACCCGCACTTTCCTGCAGATGCAGCCTCTCAGGTAAAGGGGTCAGAATTCAGACCTGAGAAATCTGGCAGGACCACCTTGCAGCGCCCCACATCAGGAGCTCTGGTAGGGCACCAATGAGCCAGAAGGAGAGTGGCTAGCTCCTTCCTGAGGACCAAGGGCCTATATGACACCCAAAACAAAGGGCTGCCAGGACTTGCACTCCCAAAATGCCCTGGCACTGCCTGCCAAGTGCAGAACTGGGACATTTGGAGCTCCCCCTCCATCAAGACCTCTGATAGTGAGCTGCAGAGATAGAAGGGGGCACCCAGCATCTATCTATTCCTCCAAGCCCACCTGCACCTTCCTTCAGGTGCAGCCTTGCAGGGTAAAGGGGTCATAACTCAGAACTGGGAAATTTGGCACAACCCCTTGGAGCCTCCCTTCAGGAGCAGTCAAGTGCCGCTGAGCTACAAGGCGAGCAACTAGCTCCCTTCCTTAGGGCCAAGGAACTGTGCATCCCCAACAAAGGACTGCCTGGATTTGCACTCCCCCAATCTGCTGCTACCACCTGCCAAGCAGAGTTCCAAACGGGCAAAGAAGTACAAATCAGAACTAGGCCATTTGGAGCCACCCCCTTGGTAGTCTCCATCAGGACCTCTGGCAGTGAGCTGCAGAAATAGAAGTGGGTGAGCAGCTTCTTCACTCCCAAGGGCCAAAGCCACCCCAAGTGGAGGGGGCAGCCTTGATTTATTCCTCCAAGCACCACCTGCACTTTCATGCAGGTTCAGCCTCACAGGGGACAGGGGACACAACTCAGAACTGGGACATCTGGAGCAACCCCCTCAGAGCCTGCCTTTAGGAGCTCTGGCGTGATGACGCCAAGCTAGAAGGCAAGCACCTACCTCCCCTGTAGAAGGCTGAGGAATCGGGCCACCTCAATAATAGGGTGGATTGGATTTGCATTCCCAGATCCTGCTGGCCCCATCCTGCTAAACTCATATCCTGTGAGGAAAGGAGGTGCAACTCAGAGCTTGGACATTGGATGTGACTCACTCGAAGCCCTCATAGACACTGCAGAGATAAAAGGAGGTGAACAGCTTTCTCTCCTCCCAAGGGTCAACACCACCCCAAGCAAAGGGGGCAGCCTTGATCTGTTCCTCCAAGCCCTGTCCAAACCTTCCTAGAGGTACAGCACACAGAAGAAAGGGGAAACAACTCAGAACTGGGTGTGACCCCCTCAGAGACTCTCTTCAGAGTTTCAGGCAGGGCACCGTGGACCAAGAAGGCAAGCAGCTAGCTCCCCTCTCGAGGGCCAAGGGCAGTGCCAACCCTTAAATTTAATTTGTATTAAAAAATCCTGGGGGTGCCATCTTGCTAAATTCATTTCCGCGGTGCAAAAATTGATCCTGTCCATAAGTGGGCCAACACCAATCAGCTACTAATTATAATAAGAGGGCTGACCTAACCCACACAAGGACATTACTAGAGCATTCAGCTCAAGAGATCAAGGAAATTGCATCACCGAGTTCCACAGGATACTTACTATATAAAGCCATCTCACAGAGACTAGGGGTCATAGTAGTACTATCTAACACATCGAAACAAATACAAAGAGACAGATAAAATGGGGAGACAAAAAAAAACCACCAAATGAAAGAAAAGGAAAACCATCCAGAAAAATAACTAAATGAAATAGAAGCAAGCAATTTTTCAGACACAGAGTTCAAAATAATTTTTGCAAGGATGTTCAAACAACTTAGTGAGAACTACAAGGAACTTACTGAGAACTACAATGACCTTAGTAAGAAATACGTTAACATGACAAAGCACATAGAAACTATGAATAAAAACTAGTTGCAAATGAAGAATACCATAACTGACATCAAGAATATACTGGCTAAGGAATTTAAAGTAAGCTGGACAAAGCAGAAGATGAAATCAGCAATCTGGAAGACAAGGTAGGGGAAAAAAAAACAAAAAAGCAACAAAAACAAAATTATAAAGAACAAGGATTTCAGAAACTCTGCTACAACATGAAATGTAACAACATCCACATCATAGGGGTACCAGAAGATGATAGTAAGCAACAGACAGAGAACCTGTTTGAAGAAATAATCACAGAAAATTTCCTGACCTGGTGGGGACAGAGAGTCCGAGTCAAGATGAACACAAAGAGAACCTGCAAAGACACATCATAATTAAAATGGCCAAGGCTAAAGACAAAAAGAGAATCTTAAAGGCAGCAAAAGAGAGACAGTGAGTTATCAACAAGGGAGGCCCCATAAGACTGTCAGTGGATTTCTCAATGGAAACACTTCAGGCCGGAAGGGATTGGCAAGAAGTATTCAAAGCAATGAAAAGCAACCTGGCCAGTATTGCTCAGCGGTTAAAGCACCGGCCCGTGAACCAGAGAGTCCTGGGTTCAGTTCCCACTAAGGGCACGTTGCAATTTGTCCCTGGCCTTGGTTGGGATCGTGAGAGTGGCAACCAGTCGGTGTGTCTCTGTCACGTCAATGTTTCTCTCTCTCTCTTCCTCCCTCTCTATCTGAAGATAAATGCAAAGTAATGAAAAGCAAGAACCTGAACCAAGTCTGCTCTCATGGCAAGACTATCACTTACAATTGAAGGTGAGCCCAGCTGGTGTGGCTCAGTGGTTGGGTGCCAACCCATGCACCAGGAGGTCACCAGTTCAATTCCCAGTCAGGGTACATGCCTAGGATGTGAGCTTGATCCCTAGTAGAAGGTGTGAAGTCAGCCAATCAATGTTTTTCTCTCATGGATGTTTCAATCTCTCTCCCCCTCTCCCTTCCTCTCTTTAAAATCAACAAAAACATGTTTTTAAATTGAAGGTGAAACAAAGAGTTTCACAAACAAAAGAAGGCTAACAGGGTTCAATACCACAAAACCAGCACTGCAAGAAATGCTATAGAAACTGCTATAAGAAGAAATATAGAAAGGAAGGAACATAGGCAAAAATTTTTAAGTGGCGTTAAATGAGTATATATCAATAATATACTTAAATGGAAATGGATTCAATGCACCCATCAAAAGACATGGGGTAGATGAATGGAAAAGGAAACATGACCCATATATATGCTGTCTTCAAAAGACCCACCTCAGAACAAAAAGACTCACACAGGATGAAAGTGAAGGGATGGAAAAAAAGATTCCATGCAAAGGAAAAAAAAAAAAAAACTGGGGTAGCAGTACTCATATCTGACAAAACAGACATAAAAATGAAGGCCATAACAAGAGACAAAGAAGATCACTATATAATACTAAAAGGATCAATCCAAGAAAAGAATACTGTATAGCCCTCACAAACATGTATATACCCAATATAGGAGGAGTAGCTAAATATATAGAAAAACTCTTGTTGGACTTTAAGGGTGAGATCAATACAGTCATAGTAAGGTTATTTAACAACCCACTGTCATCAATGGATAGACCTTCTGGACAAAAAGTTAACAACGAAAGAGAGACCTTAAAAGACATGCTAGTGTCAAACCCTGCAAAAAGAGGTTGCTGGTTCAATTCCTGGTCAGGGCACATGCTCAGGCTGTGGGCCAATTGATGTTCTCTCTCATCAATGTTTCTATCTCTCCCCTCCCTCTCTTTCTCTCAAATCAATAAAGAAAAGAAAAATGACACAATAGATGAAATGAATTTAATTATTATTTACAGAACATTTCATGCCAAAGCAGAATAGACATTCTTCTCAAACACACATGGAACATTCTCAAAGATAGACCACATCTTAGGACATAAAACAAGTCTCTACAAGTTCAAGAAGACTGAAATCATATCAAGCATCTTCTCAGATCACAATGACATAAAAGCAAAAATGAAACACAACGAAAAAAAAATTTAAAAAACCCCAAAACATTCAAACACATGGAGGCTAAAAAACATGTTATTAAACAATTAATGGGTTACCAAGATCAAGAAAGAAAGAAAAACTTTCCTGGAAACAAATGAAAACAAACACAATACCCCAAATCAATGGGATACAGCAAAAGCAATTCTGAGAAGATCATAGCATTACAACCTACCTCAACAAACATGAAAAAGCTCTAAGAAACTAACACTACAACTAGAACAATTAGAAAGAAAACAGCAAGAAAAGCCCAAAGTAAGTAGAAGAAAATAATAAAGATCAAAAAGGAAAAAAATGACAGACTAAAAAAGAATACAAAAAGCAATAAAACCAAGAAGAGCTGGTTCTCTGAAAACACAAACAAGATTGATGACCTTTAGCCAGACACACATCAAAGAACTAAGTGAGGATCTCAAAAGCATAAAAAGGGATCATTCAGAAATGAAGGATGCACTAACTGAAATAAGAATAATTTACAGGGGATCAATAGCAGAGTAGGTGAGGCCAAGAAGCAAACCATCAAATTGGAATATAAGGAAGCAGAACACACCCAATCAGAACAAAGAATCCAAAAAAAAAAAAAAGAGGATAGTGTAAGGAGCCTCTGGGACAACTTCAAATGTACCCACATCTGCACCATGGGGATACCAGAAGAAGAGAGCAAGAAATGAAAAAATGACAGAAAACTTCTCTAACTTGGTGAAGGAAACAGACATGAATTCAAGTCCAGGAAGCACAGCAAGTCCCAAATAAGATGAACTCAAAGAGGCCCACACCAAAACACATAATAACCAAAATGCAAAAGGTTAAAGACAAAGAGAGAGTCTTAAAAACAGCAAGAGAAAAACAATCAGTTACCTACAAGAAGCTCCCATAAGACTGTCAGTAGTTTTCCAAAAAAAAAAAAAAAATTTTGTAAGACAGAAGGAAGTGACAAGAAATATTCAAAGTGATGAAAATCAAGAACCTACAACCAAGATTACTCTATCCTGCAATGCTATCATTTAGAATCGACTGACATATAAAGAGTTTCACAGACAAGAAAAAGCTAAAGGAATTCATCACCACCAAACCAGTATTATATGAAATGTTGAAGGGTCTTCTTGAAGAAAATAAAAAATATAAACAATAAAATAGCAATAAATTCACAGCTATCAACAATTGAATCTACAAACAAAATGAACAAGCAGAACAGAAACAGACTCAGAGATACAGAGAACTTTTTGTTGGTTGCCAGATGGGAAGGGGTTGAGTGGATGGGCAGAACAGGAAAAGAGATTAAGAAGTACAAACTGATTGTTAGACTGATGAACCTCAAAAGGAAGGGGCAAGCAGGGTTGAAGAGATAAAGAACTATATACATAACAATGGACACAGAAAATAGTGTGGGGAAGGCAGGAGTGGGAGCAGAGAGGAGGGAGTCAATGAGGGTAGCAGGGGGATAGCTATAATTTCAACAGTAAAGTAAAAAATAAAAATAAAAAATGACACCCATACTGGAAAGGAGGAAGTATAACCATCACTATTTGCAGATGATATAATTTTGTACACAGAAAACCTTACATACTCTACCAAAATACTATTAGATTTAATAAATGAAATCGGCCAAATAGCAGGATACAAAATTAACATCAGAAAATCAACAGCATTTTCACACACCAATAATGAACTCCGAGAAAGAGAAACTAAAAAGACACAGTTCCATTTACCATTGCAAGAAAAATATAAGATAGCTAGAAAGAAACTTAACCAAGGCAGTAAAACACCTGTACTGGGAAAACTACAGGACACTGAAAAAAGAAATAGAGCAAAATACAAACAAGTGGAAGAAGGTACCATGTTCATGGATTAAAAGAATTAACATATTACAAGGTCCATACTAGCCCTGGCCAGTTTGGTTTAGGGTTAGAGTGTCGGCCCGCAGACCAAGAGTCCGGGTTTGGTTCCCATTAAGGGCATGTACCCTGGTTGCAGTTTGTTCCCGGCCCCGGTTGGGGTCATGTCGGTGGCAACCACTCAATGTATCTCTCTCACATTGATATTTCTCTCTCTCTCTCTCTTCCTCTCTTTCTCCCTCCTGTTCTGTCTGAAGATAAATGCAAAAGTGTCCTCAAGTGAGGATAAAAAATAAAATATCCATACTACCCAAAGTAATCTGTAGTTTCAATGCAATTCCTACTAAAATACCAAAAGTACATTTCACATTCTAGAACAAATATTTTAAAAATTTATATGGAACCAAAAATAGCTTCAGCAATCTTGAGAAAGAAGAACAAAGTTGGAGGGATCACAATACTGGAATTAGCTGGGCCAGTGTGGCTCAGTGGAATGAGCATTGTCCCATGGACTGAGAGGTCCCAGTTCAATTCCTGGTCAGGGCACATGCCCACATTGTGGGATTGAGCCCTGGTGGGGGGTGTGCAGGAGGCAGCCAATGGATGTCTCTCTCTCACATTGATGTTTCTATCTCTATCTCTAAAAAATCAATAAATACATATTTAAGAAACACAATACCGGATAACAAACTATAGTACAAAGCCACTGTAACAAAAAAAAGCCTGGTACTGGCATAAGAATGGCATATAGGTCAATGGAACAGAACAACCCCAGAAATCTACCCACACCATTATGGTCAATTAATATTTTTTACAATGGATGTAAGGGCATAAATGCAGTAAAGACAGTCTCTTTCCCCTGACCAGTGTGACTAAGCGATTAGAGCGTCAGCCCATAGGACAAAGGGTCTCAGGTTCGATTCCTGGTCAAAGGCATGCCTGGGTTGCAGGTTCAATCCCTGGCCCCAGTCAGGGTCATGCAGGAGGCAACTAATCGATGTGTCTCTCTCACACTGATGTTTCTCTCTCTGCCTCCCTTCCATCCTATTTAAAAATCAATGAAAGCCCTGGCCGGTTTGGCTCAGCGGTTAGAGCGTCGGCCTGCGGTCCAGAGAGACCCGGGTTCAGTTCCTGCTAAGGGCACGTACCTCGGTTACAGTTTGTCCCCGGCCCTGGTTGGTCGTGCCGGTGGCAGCCACTCGATGTGTTCCTTTCACATCGATGTTTCTCTCTCTCTCTGTTCCTCTCTCTCCCTCCCACTCTACCTGAACAAAAAATGGAAAAATGTCCTCGGGTGAGGATACAAAAATAAATAAATAAATAAATAAATAAATAAATAAATAAATAAATAAAAATCGATGAAAAAAATATCCTCAGGTGAGGATTAACCACACACACAAAAAAGACAATCTCTTCAATAAATGGTGTTAGGAAAATTGGACGGGTATATGCAAAATAAACAACAACAACAAAAAAACAGTAACTAAAGATCACCAATGTACTCCGCACATAAGAATAAACTAAAATGGATAAAATACTTAAATGTAAGTCATGAAACCATAAAAATCCTAAAAGAAAACATAGGCAGCAAAATCTCAAATATCTCAAGTAGCAGAATTTTTGCCAATATATCTCCTAGGGTAAGAAAAACAAAGGAAAAATAAACAAATGTGACTACGTTAAACTAAAAAGCTTCTGTACAGCAAAAGAAACCAGCATCAAAATGCAAAGGGAACCCACAGTATGGGAGAGCATATTTACCAATGATATATCTCATAAGGGCTTAACGTCCAAAATATATGAAGAACCCACAGAACTCAACAAAAGGAAGACAAACAACTCAACAAAAGGAAGACAAACAATTCAATTAAAAAATGGGCAAAAAAACCTGACTAGACACTTCTCCAAAGAGGATATACAGGTGGACAATAGACATATGAAAAAATGCTCAATGTCACTCATTATCAGAGAGATATAAATTAAAACCACAATTAGGTTATCACCTCACACCTCCCAGAATGGCCACCATGAATAAATCAACAAACAACAAGTGATGAGAAGTATGTGGAGAAAAGGGGACTCTAGTACACTGCTGGGAGGAATGCAGACTAGTGTCGCCACTATGGAAAACAATATGCAGTTTTCTCAAAAAATTTAAAAATGGAACTGCCATTTGACCCAGCGATCGCACTTTTGGGAACATATCCTAAGAATCGCCAATCATAAAGCACATATGTACCCTATGTTCATAGCAGCACTATTTATAACAGCTAAGATGTGGAAACAGCCAAAGTGCCCACCAGTAGATGAGAGGATAAAAAAACTGTGGTACATTTACACAATGGAATATTATGCGGCTATAAAAGAAGGATCTCTTACCCTTTGAGACAGAATGGATAGACCTGGGTGAAATAAGCAAGACAGAGAAAGACAAATATCACATAATCTCACTTATATGTGAATTCTAAGGAACCAAATAAACTAAAGAACAAAATAGATCCACAGACATGGAAGCATTGGACAGACTGACAAACCTCAGAGGGAAGGTGGTTAGAGATTAATCAAATATATGCATAGCCCATGGACACTGACAAGAGACAAGTGAAGGCCTGGGGTGGGGTGGGAGCCGGGTCGAGGGGGTAAAGAAGAGAAAAATAGGGGACATCTGTAATACTCTCAACAAAATAAAAAATTTTTAATTACAGTTAAAAAAAAAAAAAAAAAAAAAAACAGCAGTAGAAAACTGAATATATAGGTCTATTATGTAATGGTCACGACAATTATCCAGGCCAGTGCGTGCAGACTATGTGGACATCATAGCACAGACCCAAAGGAGTAATACCCAACTCCTGTTTGTTCCCAAGAGGAATTATATGTAATAAATGACTTGTTCTGACTTCAGAGAACTGAGATACTTTCACCTACACTGGTCTATTTACAAATGCTATTCCTATTCTTTTTTACTACAAAATATTATAAAAGAGGAAAGAAAAACACATATACCAGTCTAAATCCCTATGCCACTGAGGCCAGATATGTTTTATAATTCATATTTTTGGGGGATTTTTACAGACAAAACACAGGGCATGTACATAATTATACAATATTCCTACAGTAGTCTAGGAAAGCACCCTGTACTTGCTGAGAAACATTAACAATTCTACAGTGAATTCTACAACAGAGTATTTTTTTAAAGTATAATAAAAACAACAGCATCACAACTCTTTGAGTTAGGTTTTACTGTCAAAGGAGTTTCTATGAAAATCTTGGTTCTCAGGTTTAGGGATTTTGGAATGGTGAACCTAGTATTGCCATATAAACATGAGGCTCGAAGTACATGTAAACCTATCAAAAAAAGAATAAGAAGAAACAAAACCTACTCTATTTCTTTTAGAGTGCTACTGCAAAATATGTAATGGCCTTTGAGCACACGGTAATGTACAGCTATACTTCCCCATACCGCTTACATAATTCTTGGGCAAATTTCTATCCCGAAGAGAATGGAAGTTAAATGCAAATTAAGACAATTCTAGTTTTCTTCTGTATCTTATTTCAGCGTAACATTAAATTTTAGGCCTATAAACAAAACCCTGTGTAAGATCTCTTTCCATTATTTACCACATTTAAAACACACAGAATGTGAAGTAAGGATCCTTTCTGACCTCTGGACTTAAACTTATACAATTTATTCAGAACCAGAAGTTAATGCCTACATATGATCTTCATGTGTACTATGGAAAATAGACATACTCCAGATTCACAGATAGGCAGATGAAGCTGATCTAAAACCCCAAAAAATGATCTCACTCTGTAAGATGATTCCAAAGAACTAATGAGTAGTTATACCATTTAACATGTTAGAAACACGTAAGAAGTGTATATACTGAAATAAAGTGACTATGTGGAGAAGGCAGACACTTTCTGTACACAATTATATCAGTGAATCTATGCATCATGTCTCAGAGTGTTTATTCATTTACATGGGACTCTAAGAAGGGAACAATGTCATCTTAATTATCATATGTATGGTAACAAACATACAACTTTGTCAGGCTTATTACAGAAGATACAGGACTTTTGAATGGCCTGTTGTTTTTGGTTTTGGTACACAATCTGGAGAATTTGATAAGTTTTAGTAACATGTGATGTCACATTAAAGCAGAAACATCTATATACAAAGAAGCTCAGAAAAATCCTTTATAGTATCTTAGTATTTTTAATAGATTACATTTCTTTTTTGTCTCTCTTGGTAAAGCAATGAATCATCATGTTCCATAAAGGTATCTTTACTATTCTTGAAGCGTAACATTATTTTGTACAAGAACTACCACAATAACCTTTCTTATTAACATTATATTCAAAAGTAGCCAACAAATGACTAACCTCTTGTATCCCAAGGCAAAGATAATAGATGCTATCAGGTGCATAACTCTCTCCATTTGGCCGACGGATCTCATTGACAAAATGGGCTAGCCCATAGTTAAGCTCAGCCGTGGTGTGAGACAGCAGATCCTCTTTTAACTTGACTGATTTAGCTAAAAAGAAAAAATTAGTAATTGCTATTATTTACTGTCTTAAGATTAAAAAACTCCCAGAAATTAATTTATTCTTTTGTGTGTGTTGTTTTTTGTGTTTTTTTTTATCCTCACCAGAGGACATTTTTCGATATTTTGTTCAGAAAGAGTGAGAGGGAGGGAGAGAGAGAAACACTGACGTGAAAGAGAAACATTGAGTGGTTGCCACCCACACGACCCACACGACCCACACGACCCAACCAGGGCCGGGGACAAACTACAACTGAGGTACGTGCCCTTAGCGGGAACCGAACCCTGGTCTCTCTGGACCACAGGCTGACGCTCTAACCGCTGAGCCAAACCGGCCAGGGCAAAATTAATTTATTCTATGTAAGAACTTAAAAGTACAAAAAAAAAAAAAAAAAGCTAGATTAATTTTTTTTAATTAAAGGTAGTTAATAACAAAAATCTTGCTTTTAAATAGGATGTAGATAAAACAAAATCAGAACACTTACGAGATTTTAGCTCATCTAATACCAGAAGATCTTCATCAAGTTGCCTAGTTTTGACCCAGTGTTTCCACGCGTTTACACCGTACGTGTATTTGAAAGGAAAGCTGCATTCCGAATTGTCAGAACTATCATCATGAGACTGGTATCCTGATACAGCTTTTCTCTTGGCTCCCTATTAGTAAAACACCACTGTAAATCTCCTTTTGAATGTCTATATTATTTCATGATTTATGTAAGCCATCAATCAAAAAATGCAAATTAAAGAGAAATATACTTATATGCTTATAATTGACTGGTATTCCTGAATCTGTGAATAGCTACCTATAATATGCCTTGAAATATCTCCAGGGATACCTTATTTCTACATAAACCGTTGTGTACAACAAAATTTTATTAACTTCTGCTGTGAGTCACTGATGAGGAAATACATGACATAATAAATAATCTGAAATAAAAGAATTATAAATATTAATTTAAGAGTAAATGAAGAACTTTTCAGTATTTCCACTGTATAAGGAATGGCTACTAAACTTATTTTAACCTTTTGTTGTTGTTGTTAATCCTCACCCAAGGATATTTTTGCATTAATTTTTAGATAGTATGGAAGGGAAGGAGAGAGAAAGAGAGACATTGATGTGAGAGACACACATTGATTGATTGCCTCCCACGTGACCCGAACTGAGGCCAGGGATCAAACCTGCAACCCAGGTACGTACCCTTGACCAGAAATCGAACCCACGACCCTTCAGTCTGAGGGCTGATGTTCTAACTTTTGAACAAATGGGCCAGGACATTTTCACTTTCTTGACAGCACTGTTTGCTATACAAAAGTTTAAATTTTGATATAATCCAATTCATCCTTTCCCCTTCTGTTCCTTGTGCTTGTTGGTGTTATAACTAAGAAACCCAAGGTAATGAAGATTGAGGCCTATGTTTTCTTCCAAGAGTTTTATAACCCATTTTGAATTAATTTTTGTGGTGTCAGGTAGGAAAACAACTTCATTCTACTGCAGGATACTCACTCCTTTTTGAGTTTCCTTCTTTTAGGGTAAATTTGTGAAAGTTGTCTTTCTTTATCTTTAGACCTCATTTTATGTTTGAAATCAGAAATAACGATGATATTTGAAACAATTACACCCATTAATATAATTAGATCTAGTCTACCTGAATCTATTAAAGTGTCTGAGATGTTCTCCTATGTGTTGACATGCTTACAAAATGAAACCATATACAGTGATACCTCGGTTCTCGAACGCCTCGGATTTCGACCAAATCGGTATTCGACCAGGAGATTCGAGAAACTTTTGTCTTGGAATCCGAACAAATATTTGGAACTCGAACTTCCGAGATGAGCCGAGTTGAGCCGAATGGCGTTCATTCGGCCCAGCGCGCCTTGCTTGCGTCATCAGTGTGAGTGCAGAGAGAGTCACGCTTTGTGGAGAGAGTCACGCTTTACACTGAATTTAACCCTTAGACATACTGTACACTTTTATTTCTTGTTGAGACTTATGTTTTTCTACATATTATATACAAATTAGGCCAGTAAATAGGCATTTTCTGGGGCTTGGAACGAATTAATCCAGTTTCCATTATTTCCTATTGGGTTTCATTGCTTCGGCTCTCGAACAATTTGGTTCTCGACCGTCCTCCTGGAACGAATTATGTTCGAGAACTGAGGTATCACTGTATAATCAACTATGTACATCAACCCCACTGATTAGTCTCTTCAAAAATAATGATGGAAAAAACGGTTCCCTAGAATAGTCCCAATTCATATCAAAGACTTGAATTTACTTGCAACTATGCCAACCTTTCATCAAGATAAAACTGAAAACAAAAACTGGCAATATTCACTCTTCTTCTATGAAGTTACAATTAAATCTGAGATATTTTTATTACCTATAAAGGAAGTAATAAAGGCTTTACCTCTTAAAATCTAGAAAACAAAATATCTTCCCATATTCACAGGCACAACTGAAGACCACTGTATCCTTACTCTATACCTGCAGAGATATTACTACACAGCAAATGCATAAAATACTATTAACTTAATACCTTTTTTTTAGATCGAGGTCTAGGCTGTTCCTCATATTCTTCTCCAAAAACAGGTGGTAGTAAAAATTCATTTTCCATATCAAGCTCCTCAGCAGCTGACAAGCAAATCGGAAGAATTTGTATTCCAAATGTAATAACAGAGGTTAATGTTACATAAATACAGCCAACAAAAACATAACTACAGAACGTAAACAGGCACCCGTATATGGGGACAACCTGCGCTGGGGTAGAGGGTAAATGATCTTCTGTACCTAGCACAGTCCATGAGTTCTGAAAAAACCTGTTCAGACTCATAAAAAACATGTAGAATAGCAACACAAAATTTACATGTAAATCTGTATCAGAAAAATTATTACAACCTGAAATTCAACTATAATATCTAATAGTTTCAGTACATATCTGCTTCAATCTATTAAATATTTTCTAAAACAGAAAGGGGACTCTAATACACTGCTGGTGGGAATACAGATTGGTGCAGCTACTATGGAAAACAATATGGAGTTACCTCAAAAAGTTAAAAATTGAATTACCATTTGACCCAGTGATCCCACTTCTAGGAATATACCCTAAGAAGCCTGAAACACCGTAGCAGCACTATTTACAATAGCTAAAATCTAGAAACAGCCCAAGTGTCCATCAGTAGACGAATGGATAAAAAAGCTCTGGTACATATACAGAATGGAATACTATGCAGTTGTAAGAAAGAAAGATCTCTCATCCTTTGAGACCACATGGAGGGACCTGGAGAGTATTATTCTAAGCGAAACAACCCAAGCAGAGAAAGACAAATATCACATGATCTCACTTATTAGTGGAATATAACGAACATAACAGTCTGAGGTACGGGGTGTACTACAGACATGGAAGTGGAGTACAGAGTGACAATCCTCAGAAGAGGGGTTGGGGGGAGAGATAAACCACAGAACTTATATGCATGTGTGCATGAACAATGGACATAGACAACAAAGCTGGGGACAGGGTCGGGGGGGTATCACTGGGGGAAAAAGGAGAAACATCTGTAACAAAAATAAATTAATTTAAAAAAATAAATATTTTCTAAGACAAAATGTTTTATGTTCTATTCAGTATATTTGCCATCAATAGATTAAGAAAAATAATGAAAATAGAACATTTCTTTTATAGCTAAAGACCTGAAAATATTTTACCCTTTGTAGGTCTACCTAATTTTCAAAAAGGTCTTAAAAAATACTATTGATATTTTGTTTAAAATTTTAAAAATACAGAAAAATTTAAAATTTTCTGTATCTTCAAAATTTTGTATAATGAATTACTTTAAGAATGTTTCTTTTTATGGCTCTAAAAAATTCAATCCTATGTGTTCATCAGAACTGTTCAGTTTTATTTGGGTAAAAAAGACAAGACAAATATAAATAGTAAAGGCAATGACATGAACACTAATTGCACAATGATCATAACCACAGTTATGACTCCATAACTAAATTCCATTCACATTAAAAGAATAAAACAGCATTTTCAGTACCTCTAGGAAAATCTATTTCTATATCCAAGTCTGGTTCATATGGTACATCAGGCATGCTGGACTGTGTCTCTGGGTCAGATTTCTTTAAGAGATCTGAACCAATTATGTCTGTCTCAATAATTACACCTGTAACCAATACATACTGTCATTAGAAATCAAAATAAAAAATTTCAATAGTACCTAAACCTGGCAAAAGAAAGTCAGTTAATTATAAATGCAAAACAAGAATACTTATATTAATGTCACAGAAGAAAAAGGTATATAGCTATATTGCAATTAACTACTGTAAACTTTATAATTATTAGATAACCATGAGTACACAAAAACTTTTAATCCTGTAAGTTTTTGACCACCCTTCTTCAAAACTTAATAGGCATGTTTGGCCATTAAAACATCTCTGATACCAGAGTACTTTTAAAAGCCATTTCTTGTTAAAAGTAAACTAATGAGGGTGGATAACTGTAATTTTCAACATTTTCCTTGACTTGTGGCCTAAGTTTCATGTCATTCAACATATGCTTATGTGCAATTGTCTTCTAATCAGTTGCTTTCAAACATTTCTCTATTGCATCCCTCAGGAAGAAATTGTTTTATCTAGTTCAGGATGGTGGTGAGACAGAAAGACCAATAAGCATTCGTGCACACACACACACACACACACACACACACACACAGGAAAAAAAGGTTTCACAAAACAATACTCTATGAGGAAGGAAATATATGCTGACTTTTTTTGTGTGTGTTCCACTTCATTCAAAAAACAAAATACTGAAAACATATTTTAAAACAAATGCCCGGCCAGTGTGGTTCAGAGGATTGAGCATTGTCCCATGGACTGAGAGGTCCTGGTTCAATTCCTGATCAGGGCACATGCCCAGGTTTCGCATTCGATCCCCAGTAGGGGATGTTTCTCTCTCTCTCTCCCTTCCTCTCTCTCTAAAAAAAAAAAAAAAAAAAGGCCAATAAACACATTTAAAAAAAAACCACTGGTTTCAACCCACTAAATTAATTTTACAACTCCCTAACAAAGTGCTTCAAAAATACTGTCACATTGTAAAATACATGTAATTCACAGTGTTTCTATTATACACTAAATGGATTTAGCTCATGGTTAAAACAGGACTCTGTTGTCACCAGAGGACTAAGGGGAGGAATAAATATTCTCTAAAAGACAGAATCATCCACAACATACTCATCATGCTGTACCATTTGGCAAACACTGCCCTAATGGAAGCTACAATAAATCCCAGTTTAGGCCAGGCAAATGACATTAGTACCATAGACAAAACAAAACTGGGGATAACTATCACAAAATAAATGTCTGGGTTATAATTAAAACCTACTACAAATTAGTTTTGTGTTAGAGCTAGTCTATTAAAACAAGAATAATTTTGAAATGATCCTACAAGTCAAATCCTATCACAATTTAAAAAGGGACTGTATAAATTTATTCTTGAAACTGGGCTTCACATAAGAGAGCACCTGGCTAGATATAGCTTGACACTCTTACCATAAAATACACTTTTGTTACAATGCTTTCCCCACTCCTGCACCAAGGACTAAAATACCCTGGAACATACTATAACAATTATAGCACTTAGTAAAAACCAACAACACACTCATCCACAAAGTGTAATAATACAGTGTAGCTCACTGTTGATGTTAGCAGCATTTGTTTTCCCCTCATCTTCAGTCATCATGTCTGTCATTGTGAGCAACTCGGTATCAAGGGGATCTGAAGAAACTTTGTTTTTTAGCTCCTCAGCTGTTGCAGGGCTCTTCTCACTGCTATCCACCCGGGCCGGCAGAAAAACAGGGACTGGCACCTAATTCACCAAAGTATTTATGTTAGGTTTGCTCAACATTAAGGTATTTTTCTAGCCCTGGCTGGTGTGGCTCAGTTGATTGAGCATCATCCCACACAACAGAAGGTCACCAGTTCAATTCCAGGTCAGAGTACAGGACCCAGTTGCTGGCTCGATCCCCAGCATGCAGGAGGCAGCCAATGGATATTTCTCACATTGAGGTTTCTCTCTCTCTCCCTCTCCCTTTTAAATCAATTAAAAATATGTATTTTTTAAAATATGGTATTCTTCTAAAGTAAAAATTATTCTGATACATGGTCTAGTTTATCACTCTATATTGGATAAAAGCTTTGGAAAGAACACAAATCAAAACTAAAATGTCAACTGTGACAAAGAAAAGTCAGAATACAAGCAGCTACGTTTTGAAACAAATTTTTTTTTTAAATGTCTGGCCAGTGTGGCTCAGTGGATTGAGCATCGACCCATGCACCAAGAGGTCACAGGTTTGATTCTCTGTCAGGGCATATGCCAGGGTTGTGGGCTCCATCTCCAGTAGGGGGAGTGCAGGAGGCAGTTGATGGATGTTTCTCTCTCAGTGATGTTGTTCTCTCTCTCTCCCCCCTTTCCTCTCTCTAAAAAAAAAAAAAAAAAATTCAAGAAAAATAATTTTTGAATTATCATCAACACATCATTCCATGCAGAGTTGGCATGAGATGAAATATGAAGTATATTTATCTGTGGCCTGTCTATCTGCCAAGTTTTGCGTTAAAATCTAAAGAAATACAGATGACTAGGAAGCACTCTTTACCCTCAAAGAATACAGAATACAGTTGAAAATATAAACCATATATAAACAAGCAACAGTGAGGCAATAATCATATAATAGTATTCTATGTAAACTACTACGGGAATCTAGAAGCTAGAACCAGATACTCTACTTGGAGAATAACAATGATTATAAGAAAAACATCTAAAATTTATTAAGCGCCACGCATTGAGTAATACAGACAGACTGATAGGGAGAGATGTAGGCACCCCTGATCCTCCGACCATGTGTATGTATATATGTTTTATGATGTGGTATATAAAATATTATGATATATGATGCAATCATAAGCACAGAGTAGCCACCTGGAAAAATCTCCATCAGTGTTCATATTCGGGGTCAGGTTAATAAATCTATATATATTTATTATATAAATATATAAAACTGATATATTATTTTTAAAAACTACCAGCGCCCTGGCTGGTTTGGCTCAGCAGTTAGAGCATCAGCCCACGGACCAAAGAGTTGCCAAGTTTGATTCCAGTCAAGGGCACATACCTCAGTTTTGGTTTGGTCCCTGATCCTGTGATAAATGGAAAAATATCTTCACATGAAGATTTAAAAAAAAAGATGAACATATACTCAATTTGACACAAAGCCATCACCGACAGAGATTCAATACCTAAGTTAACTATTGAAGAAAGGTTGACTCAACCCTGTTTGCTAGCTTCACTGAAGCAGTAACTGCAACAACACTGCTCTCCCACACATGCCTCATAAATCTCACAACAAAAAAGAAGTTGAAATCCAACTTACAGGAACAGGAACTGTAGTAGGAACGGGAATATTTTGGCTGTACATGTGCATAGGCACCGGGATATACACAGGCACAGGGATAGGCACTGGGACATACTCTGTCTTCCAATTGTCATCTGCAAATGCAACATGTGATGAGGGAGCTCGTTAACTAGCACTGATACAAAGTGTTCAATGTTAAAATAATTTTGTAACAAAGAAAAACTTAAGCACCTCAGTACCCATTTAAAATAAATTACCAGTTTTCACAAAATTAGGTATCTAAAAACAAGAAAACTTAATGAAGTAGCTGTTCTAACTAACAGAAAGCACAAATAGAATTTAAGTGCTTTTTCTAATAGAAAGAAAAGATCCTTTAAAAACAATATATAGTTCCTGACATCTTACGGAGTCCCCTCATGCCCCCGACAAAGGGGTTTATTTAATCTAACAATCAGAATATACCTAAATTTTAAATTTGATGAAAATACATATTTGAATTATTTCATCTCATTCTTAGAAGGAAACAGTATGCTATTATTATAGACCACACTTAGAGATGATGGACAGAGGGAGTACTATAAGTTGAGTGGGTCTTGGCCCCAAGAAAATTTTTGCTACAGCATTATTTCACTGGTGACATTAATTTGTATCCTAGGCCTTTATGAGAGATTGATTTTCATAAATGATTTTAAATAATATGTTGTATTCTCAAGGTAATGTCTAAAAGTAGATAGGCAAAATCAACAGAAAATGACAAAGTGACTAACAAGTCTATTCGTAGCCTATTATTTGAGAAAAACCATGAATTTCATTAAGTTAGATATAAGTACAGGGAAATATGTAAGTAAAATTCCCCAAAGTTACCTGTCTGACAAGATTTGGTCTGCATGTGAGGTTTACAGTAAGTAGCTTTTGTCATTGTTAAAGGTTTGCAAAGAACTGCTTTGTTCTTCATCTCTTTGTTAGGTGTTGGAGAAGGGGGTGGTGCTGAACCCTAGAGAGAGGCAAAGAGAAACATTTTATTTTTACCTCTGATTTATATTACTTCCTGGTAGGAATGAGTATCTGGTTTCTAGGGCCTCTGGAGGGAACACAGGAAGAGTATAATCAAATTATGTTATTAATATTATGTTTACCAAAGTCATAATCTGATAGAATCAATTAGGATAGAACGAATCTACTCTGACCACTGGCAAAGCAGTAGTCATTGGTCATTCTACAGCTCTGTGTTACCTTCAAAGGATATCACCAGCATGTCTTTTAAAAACATAACACAATTCTCACTTTTAAGTACAAAAGCAAGGTTATGAGCCTGAATTTTAAAAATAATTTGGCTCTTTTAAATTTATTTAAAGAAAGAGTTCTTGTAGTTAGTATGGCTATGTGATACTCTTGCTCCCTCTGTTGGATAAGCAGCTTATAGATGGCACTAACTTTGAAAAAATAAGAAAAATGATGAAAGTATCTCCCATGTTCCAACAATTGTAATTTTAGAAACTTATAGTCTCTCAAATGTTTTCACTATGTTCACTGTAGCATTAATTGCAACTGGGAAAAAAACAACACACAAAATCTAAAACAAGCTGAGCTCTGTGCAAAAGGGACTAAAGATAAGGTGCTCTCCACATCACCTACTGAAATGGGGGAAATGTACAAAATACTACCACACTGGGTTCCCATTACTTAGTTTCATTCTGCACAGTCACTGTGAACACTGAACTGTTGCTCTAAAAGGAAATTCAGGGGTAGGTTCCTGCCAGCCTCTGGTCACAACATTTTCATCAATAGATCAATACATAACCTCGTTTCTGTTGAAACACTTTATTTAATACATAATTCTTACAAATAATGATATGCAGCATTTCTTCATAACATTATGATTACAGTATTGTTGTGTAATGTGCTCCAGTGTTCATCTCTCACTCAGACATGTATGCACGCAGTACACACATACTGTACAGTACTCATACTCAGTCATGTGAACACGTATGTACACTGGTACAGTGATGTAAAGTAGGTCCTGAAAACAGACTCAGCATTTAAACTTTTATAAGAACATTAGCACCTTACTGTTGGCAGAGCTGCAGGATGTACGTCGGGCAATGTACTATGGGGTGAGACCTCTTGACCTTGGCATGCCCCACAGACACCAAGGGAGAAGTGATGGAGCTTATTCTGCAGACAAGGAAGACATCAATGAGGGTGGCAGGGTGACATCTGGCAGTTCTACCTCAGAAGCTGGGCTCTGGCAACTTGCTGTGTCAGCAATTTTCCCTCCCAAAATGGCTTCAAAAATTAACTAAGCCTTGTCTGCTGGGCTTTTCACCTCATATCTTTTGAGTATCTTAATGTAAGGTGCAAACACACTGGTACTTCAACTGGAGGCTTTACTCAGGCACTGGATGATATGCTTCTGTGTCACTGACAACTTTTCCCAAGGCAGAATTCCATTCCAATATCCCAGCTGCTGCTGGGAGTCTTAAGCTGACTTTCATCACTGAATCTGATGCCTTGTATTGCCATCTTGTCCAGGTCTTCATTAGTGGGCTCTATGGCCTTGTCTGTAAAAACTTCCTCCACATCTTCTTCCTTCATGTTCCCAAAGCCTTCTCCACTTATTCGTGTATGAGTGGCATTGTTTTTAACATTGTTCTTTTAATTTTCTATAACACCTTCAAAGACTGAAATTTTTACAGTCTGGTCAAACATTTCCCAACAGTTATTCACAAAAGACTGGTGATGCTGTCCTGGGCTGTACCAACATAACTGATAATGTCACATACGACCATCATGGTATTTTCCTTGTTGGTGTTGAGAATCTCACAAGTTCTCATGAAGTGGGCCTTGAAAGCTTTCATATGCCCTGATCAAGGGGCATAAAAAGAACTACATTGAGATGGGCATTTTTTAGTTCTTCATGGTAAAAGATACTATCCAATAATAAAACCTTGAAAGCAAGGTTTTCATTTTGAAGACAATGTTCAACTTCTGGGATAAAGCAGTTGTAGAACTAATCCCAGATACCCAGACAGTATTTCAAGCTCTTCTGTCTCACCTCCAGAAAATGGCAGACGATTCAGCTTTTCCTCTTTAAGTGCTCATGAACTGTGTGAGGGTTGTACACATCATGAGGGTTTTGTGCTTAAAATTACCCTTTGCACTGGCACACAATAGCACGGTTGCACGGTCTCAAGTCAGGGGCTTTGGAGACCATCTGTGCTATATAGGTTCGTTTGCCAATGACCTTGTAAAAACAGTCAGTCTCACCAGTGTTGAAAACCTGCTTGCATAACCCTCTTCCTGCATAACACATGGCAGGTCTTCTCCCACAGCATCTTGATCTGCATAACCCTCCTTGCCTGCCAGTTTAACAGTTTTTATACCATACTGCCTTAAAATGTGTAAGTTAGACGGCACTAGGAAGGACAAAGTTAACATCTTCCTGCTCTGGATAACATATGAGCTAGAGTCTCACAACAGTGCTGTTCACTATGCCTTTGAAATCAGGTATAAGCTCATAAACCCACAAGTCATCACTACTACACCTCTTCCACAGCTTCACCACACATTACAGACTTGGCTTTAGCACTTGGAATTGCATCCTGTACAGACTAGTGAATTTCTTGTTCCTTTCGCTAAGTGTACCATATTGTTGATTTCATGAACACTGATCTCACTGTCAACTGACTGGAGTTCAACTAACAACACATGTATTTCCTCCTTAAGGCACATCACAGCCTTCTGGTGCATACAACCAATAGACATAACTTCAGTACTATGCTGGGAGGAACTTTTAACCACCAACAAAAAAACACAAAAATAAGAAAAACATGCACTAATCAAACTGTGAAAAGGACACTGCTGTACTAAGGAATGAGAGACAAGAAAGAGGGGTATGCACCTCACACAAAACATTTTTCACCACTCTGCATATGTCTGAAAATAACCTTGAAAGTGCCATAAGTACTGATGTAGGGTTACAAATAAATTTTAGAGAGTAGACAAATTCATATATAGGAATAATGAGGATCAACTGTGCTTAAAGTACTTACTGTTTCAAAAGTTTACTCGTGCATATTTAAAGGTCTAGAAGGGTATAAATTAAAAAACTGTTTATCATGAATCTCTCACAAGTTACAAATAATGCATAGGGCCAAGGGGATTGGTACTAGCATGAGCTTATTCTAGATTCACAGGGATTTCAAATCACATAATTAATCAACTGTAAGACACAAGGAGCTAGGAAACTTGGTTCTAACACTACTGCTATATAGCATCAGGCCAGTCACTCAATTTCTTATGCCTCAACTTCCTCAGCTGCAAACAGTTATTGAATATCTACTACACCCCAAGCACTGGGTAATCTTGTTTGGAACCGGAAATACTCCCTACTTAAGAATACGGGGTACACGCCCTGGCCGATTTGGCTCAGTGGTTAGAGTGTCGGCCTGTGGTCCAGAGAGACCCGGGTTCAGTTCCCGCTAAGGGCGCGTACCTCGGTTGCCATTAGTCCCCGGCCCTGGTTGATTGTGCGGGAGGCAGCCACTCAATGTGTCCCTTTCACGTCAATGTCTCTCTCTCTCTCTCTCTTCCTCCCACTCTATCTGAACAAAAAAAATGGAAAAATGTCCTCGGGTGAGGATAAAAAAATAAATATAAATAAAAGAATACAGGGTACAAAACCACAGACTTCCTAGATTACTTAATAGTTTGCCACCTATGATTCTGCAAATATTACATCATGTCAATGAAGCTATGCCACCTGGTGAAAGCCTACACTTGGTAATGCTTAATCTTCTGCTAGTCAATAAGCAGATCTATATCTATTTATAATGAATACTAAAGGATCCATTATGAATATTATAAAATCTACCACCTGTTGAGTATTTGCTATATGCCAGGAACCGTGTGCTGTAGACAACATTTGTAAACCTCCTAAAACTCATGTTAAAATCTAATTCCCAAGGTGAGATATTTGAAGGTGTGGCCTTTAGGTGGCGATTTGGTCATAATAAGATTAATGCCCTAGCCCTGGCTGGTTTGGCTCAATGGTTAGAGCGTCAGCCTGCGATCCAGAGAGACCTGGGTTCAGTTCCCGCTAAGGGCACGTACCTCGTTGCAGTTTGTCCAGAACAAAAAATGGAAAAATGTCCTCGGGTGAGGATAAGACAAAAAAAAAAAAAGATTAATGTCCTAATGAAAAAGATCAGAAATTTAAATAAAACTCTGATTCTTGCCCTGGCTGGCTGGCTCAGTTAGTTGGAGCACTGTCCTGTACACCAAGAGGTTGCAGATTTGATTCTGAGTCAGGGTACATAGCTAGGTTTTGAGTTCAATCCTGATTGGGGTGCATATGGGAGGAAACAGATCCATGTTTCACTCTCACATCAATCTTAATCCTTTTCTCTCTCTCTCCCAATAAATATAAACAAAAACAGCCCTCACGGGTGTGGCTCAGTTTGTTGGCATCCTCCCGTGCAACGGAGGGTTGCCAGTTCGATCTCACCCCAACCACAGGGTTGTGGCCTTGATCCCCAGTAGTGGGCATGCAGGAGGCAGCCAACTGATGTTTCTCTCTCCCTCTACCTTCCTTTCCCTCTTTAAAAAAAAAGTATATATATATATATATATATAGTTTTATATATCCATCCATCCATCCATCCATCCATCCTCCAGTGAGGATAAAAAAAAGTTTTTGTTCTTATTTACTAGATTCACTTGCCCTTATGAGGTGTTAGTACTGATAAACCCCAGGCATCTTCATCCTGATTTTACAAATAAGAAAATTCACACGAAAACAGTGAAGTCACTTGCCCAAAACTATATAACTAAGCTCTCATCCTTTGAAGTATATGGGTGGGGAAGTAAGATTCCAAAAGCTTACAAAGAAAAGAAAAAAGGTAACATCTACAATGGCACACTGACTGATCCTGCCCTGCTAGTAATGCTCTTGTCCACCACATTACAGGGTGTAAGTGCTGAGAAGCCTTGGTCAAAAGCTTACATATCTGAAACAAGGTTGGGAAGTTGCCTGATAGCTGCACAAAAAATAAACACAACAGGGAGTGATCACCTTTATGTTCCTCAGCATACATCAAAGTGCCTGGTCTCGTAAACCAAAAAGACTTAAATCCCAGTCAGAGCGCATACCTAGGCTGTAAGTTCGATCCCAAGACAGGGTGCATGTAGGAGCCAATCAATTGATGTTTCTCCCTCACATCTCTCTCTCTCCCCCTTCCTCCCTCCCTCTCCTTCTCCATTTCAATCCCACTATTTCAAAAATAAATGCACAAAGCCATTAATAATCTGGCCCAGCCCACCCTTTCACCATTATGTCCCAGGACCACCACAGGTCTTCTTTAAGCTTCGCCCTCATAAACAGTTTTGCCAAATACGCATGCCCTTTGCACATTATTGTTACTTCTCCTTTTCATCCCAGTTTACCTTCTACTCAACTGTTTAGAAGTTTTCTTATAGCTGTCAAGAACACACATAGGAAATTATTTCAAACACCTTTTGCTACTATCTTAAACATGCATCTATTATGGGTGCTTTAGCTCAAATACGTAAGGTAGGGAGAGGCCATAATTATTCACCTTAGCATGTATGCAAGTACCTGTTTTAGCATCAGGTAATTCAGCTGAATACTTCAACTGTCCAACAAAGGAAAGTAAACACTTTTTATTATTACAATCAGATAAAATTGAACTGATTATATTTTTTATGTCCCCACATTATAAAAATCAGTATTTAACACTGTCCTTTAGCAATACTTACTGTCATTTTGGTTCGGGGCGTCTGACAACCCTGATCTAAAAAATAAAAACATAAATTGAAAATGAGACAAATATAATTTTCTTCATAATTTCTTAAATCTGTATTTGTCATTAAATTTTAATGTTTTAAAATAATTACTAAGCCCTGGCCGGTTTGGTTCAGCGGATAAGAGCGTCAGCCTGCGGTCTAGAGAGACCCGGGTTCGGTTCCCACTAAGGGCACATACCTCGGTTGCAGTTTGTCCCCACCCTGGTTGGTCGTGCGGGTGGCAGCCACTCGATGTGTCCCTTTCATGTCAATGTTTCTCTCTCTCTCTCTCTCTCTCTCTCTCTCCCTCCCACTCTATCTGAACAAAAAATGAAAAAATGTCCTCGGGTCAGGATTAAAAATAAATAAATAAATTACTAAAGGTAATATTTTAAGCTATTTTAAGTAAAGAATATCAAATCTGGGAACTGAAATACAGCTAAATAAGTGGAGTCAACTCTTCCCATTCTGTCCCCTCAAAAAGCACACACAACTTTGGGGACAACAGCACCTTCCAGATTTTTAAGTGAGTCACATATAGCTTCTAAAGGGCTTTTGTTGCTCTTCCAAACATACTCCCAGGTACACACATATAATTTGCTAAAAATGGTTTTCATTTAAAATTGTACTTGAAACAATAGGTAGATAAATTTTTTAGAATTTTTGTTGTAATTCTCTTTAGCTTCTCTCCGACCCCAACTAGACACTTTATCTTCAACTAGCATTAACTTTTTAAAATAGAGCCTGGCCGGTGAGGCTCATGACTGTCGACCCCTACACCAAGAGGTCACCAGTTCAATTCCTAGTCAGGGCACATGCCTGGGTTTCGGGCTCCGTAGCTAGTGGAGGTGTGCAGGAGGCAGCCTATTGATGTTGCTTTCTCACCGGTGTTTCTATCTCCCTCTCCCTTCCTCTCTCTCCGAAACTCAATAAAAACATTTATTTTTGAAAAATGTTAAAAGAGAATAAAATAAAAAGAGAATATATCTATAGAAACATCACACAGGACACTTCTACCCAGAGAAACTATTAAAGTGATTGTTAAACTACCTCCCAAATCAACTATTTGTTTTCATCTAAAAAACTAAAGACTACAGTACAGGTTTATCAAGTTGCTCCCTAAGTTATGACATACCATAATGCAAGTTTTCAGGTCCTTTCTGAGTCGTCATGTTGGGCTCATTCTGCTGGCAATAGAAGCGCAATAAGCAATGCTGGTCACAGAAATGCTTCATTTCCCCACGCCACTGCACACGCTCTTTAAGAGTCCCTTGAGATTTACAACAGTCACACCTTGCAGCCTTAATAAAAAAGGAAGGTACCAGAGATTTAAATTACAAGGTTTAAAAAGTCAGATATGTACTTTAAAAGATGTCTAAAATTTTGTCAGTGATTACTGCCAAATGTGATAAAACAATGTCTGATAAAAAAAAATTATAAATCATAAATATGCAGTAAAATCCACAATAAAAGTGAAAAGAAATAGACATTTTTCTCATTGTTAAAATCCTTTTATATACTTACCAAAAGTCAAAGACCAGCATTACAAAGATATGATAACCAAAAAGAGTGAACAATGGTAAACCAAATTGGTACAATGCATTTTAATATTTTAAAATAATTTTGAGGGGAATAATGATATACTAGTAGAAGTCTCTACAATCATATTACATTGAAATCTCTGATTAATGAACAGATAATAAATCAATTTAAAGAAGTTGTACAAGACCAGAATAATTTGGAAGCAAGCTCTTATGATGAGAAAATTATGAATGTTAACTTGAAGTATTTTTATTTTGCAACAGTTTAATAAATTTGAAGAGCTTTAATAAATACACTGATTTATTTTTAATAACAGGAACTTCCAGTTCATCTGTTAAAATACTCAATGTTTAATTAATTAAAAAACAATTATATTTTGAGACAACCAATTTGAACTACATTTAGGAAAACAATCACCCCCAATTGGTCTATAATTTAATATGCAAAATGATACCCACTAAAATTCATACATAAAAAGTTATACTTTATGATGGTGAATTAATAATCTAGATACAGAATTTTGTTTTAGAGACTCCCTTTCACCTAGATTTTGCTCATTTTCCCTTTTACTTAAATTATGATTGAGTGAACCAAAAGTTTAAAATGATTTATTTCAAATAGCTACTTTCATAATTAAGAAATTTTATAATTTCTGATCTAGTTAGAGCAGAAATAAATTACTGTAATTTTTGTAAATTAGCCTTTGGTTTAAACTAACTACTCAAGTTTTGATAAAAAATAAATATTAAGTATTTTGTAGTTCATAATCATGGTTGCAGCTTTTCCTCATTACTCTAAATTACAGAATTTAAACACTGTGGGTTTTGAAATTTCTCACGTTATGTCTCAAAAGGAATTCTACGAATAAATACTATGTCAAAATTCCTAGCCAGGAATTAACGAATGATTCTGTTGGTAAACAGGTCTTATATAACACACATACCCCAATGTTAGAACACAGCTCTTTTTTTTCTCCAGGTCAGGTATTTCTCCTGCTGAATAAATGTTAAATGAATGAAGATCTGTAGTATGATTTATGACTACTAAGTGATGCCAATATCACATCTCTTGTCCAAAAATTTCTGAGCTCAAATTTTATAATGCTGGTAGTATTATGTGGTAATCTCAATAACATTAGCACTTTATATCAACCAGGTCATATTTTACTCAATAACAAAAAAGGTCCCTATGTACCATTCTCACCAGCCAAAGACTGTTCATTTTTACTGCTTGATTTTAGAGCAAAGAAAGGAAGGGGGACAGGAAGGGGAGAGAAAGAGGGTGAGGTAGAGAAAGAGGGGAAGGGAAGGAGAGAAGGGGAGGAGGGAGAGGGGGGAGCCAGAGAGAGAGGTGAGAGGGAGCGAGAGAGAGAGAGGCACGCAGAGTTTGTACCACTTATTCATGCATTCATTGGTTGCTTCTTGTACTTGCCCTGACTGGAGATGGAATAAGCAATCTTGGAATATTAGGACAATGCTCTAACCAACTGAGCAACCTGCCCAGTGCTAAAGACTATTCTTTTGGGGGGGGAGGGGGGTACGAGGGGAGGGGTACGAGCCCTTAGCAGGAACCAAACCCGGGACTCTCTGGTCCGCAGGCCAATGCTCCAACCACTGAGCCAAAACAGCCAGGGCCCAAAGACTATTCTTTAAAATAACTCTTCAAGTGTTCCAGACTTCATTTTCCCACACATTTTATACTTTATACTCAAAGAAAAAACAAAGGAAGGAACTGAAAGCCTAACATTCTATTTGTTGAGTTTAAATAGTGCAAGAACATGACAAAAGTTGTAGCAGACTACCTCATTCATTGAGACTCTGAAAAATAAAAGGCCACCATATTATATACTCTCTATAATCCTCACAACAGTAATGGAAACTAAGATCCAAGTAGGAAAAGTAACTTGTCTAAGACCAAATATTAAAAATACAAAGACAAGATTCAAAGCAGACTATCCACCAAGTAATAAAAACAATGGAAAGATAAAATGAGTTAATATGAATAACCAGAGAATCAAAATCCTAATAAGTTAATGTTGCAGGAAGGTTCTCAATGCAGCATCCAAAATTTAAATCTATTCATATAAAACATTCCAAAAATTTCACTGACTCTCAGTATATGGTAATATTGCCATTTATACAATAATTTAGAAAGCCAGGGGCAAAAAAACAAGAACATTCCACTCAAGGAATCTGAACAATGAAATCACTTCATTATTTTGTTAATTATAGACGCTCCTTTCTTCCAGAAGGTTCAAAACAAATTTAGATGATTTCTCCCTATCTAAAGAAAATAAAAAGAGTGAGATGAATGCCAATTTTCAAATGGAAACAAAATAGGTATATATTTTTTCAGGAAAGAAGAATAACAACAGAACTCAATACTAACTCCAAATTTAATGCCGTAATCAAAAATGTAAAGGTGGTGAACCTCGTTTTGTTGTTGTTGTCTTTTACAGTCACTAAAGTACACTCCAGGTCAAGTGTTCAGAATTAAGCAAAAAATAGAATGGCTAATTTAAAAACATCATTAATGGCCATTCCTTATCCACACCAACACCAACTCTGCCCCAACGACAAGAGAGGAAAGCTTAACATTTCTGTAACACAAAAACTAAAGTGTGATTTAGGTCTCTTGTTTAAAAAATCATTTTTAAAAGTACTTTATCTTGATACCACACCTAAGCAAGAAAACAAAGGAAAAAATGAACACATGGGACGACATCAAATTAAAAAGCTTTTGCTCAGCAAAAGAAACAATCATTAAAATGAAAAGGGAACCCACCATATGAGAGACCATAATGGCCAATGATGCATCAGATAAGGGATTAATTTCCAAAATATATAGAGTACTCATACAGCTCAACAAAAGGAAGACAAAGAACACAATTAAAAAATGGATAGAGGACCTAAATAGACACCACAACAAACAGGACATACAAATGGCTAAGAGATATGAAAAAATGCTGAACGTCACTAATCATCAGAGAGATACAAATTAAAACAACTATGAGGTATCACTTCACACCTGTCAGAATGGGCGCCATCAACAAACCATGAAACAACAAGTGTGGAGTAAAGGGGACTCTATAGTACACTGCTGGTGGGAATGCAGACTGGTGCAGCCACTGTTGAAAACACTATGGTGTTACCTCAAAAAGTTAAAAATTAAACTGCCATTTGACCCAGTGATCCCACCTCTAGGAATATACCAATATTCCTAAGAAACCTGAAACACCAATCAGAAAGAATATATGTACCCCTATGTTCACAGCAGCACTATTTACAATAGCTAAGATCTGGAAACAACCCAAGTGTCCATGAGTAGATGAGTGGATAAAAAAGCTGTGGTACATGTACACAATGGAATACTATGCAGCTATAAGAAAGAAAGATCTCTTACCCTTTGAGATGACATGGAGGGACCTGGAGACTATTATGCTAAGTGAAACAAGTCAATCAGAGAAAGACAAATATCACATGATCTCACTTATTTGTGGAATATAATGAACTAAACAAACTGATGAACAAAACTGAACCACAGACATGAAGGTAGCATATAGACTGACAAACCCCAGGAGAGGGGTGTTGAGAGGGGAGAGATAAACCACAGAACTTACATGCATGAATGCATAACCAATGAACAAAGCTGGGCAAAAGGTGGAGGGGATGGGGCGGAGGGCATCAATGAGGGAAAAAAAAGAAACATCTGTAACAAAAAACAAATTAATAAAAATATTCTTTTTAAAGGTATTTTATCTTAGTGGTTTTCCCGTCACTGTGAAAAATCAGGGACTATTTGATATTTTGGGGGTAAAAAGAGTCACTGATTCAAACAGTCTAAGGAAAAGGCATGTACTAAACTCTTAATTCAAAAACCTTAGTCCAACCTCTCAGCTACTAGAGGAATCTCGTCTTTAATAATTGACAAAAGGTCATTTACAGCCTATATTATACTGATGTAATACATTACATTTGTTGGACAGTTTCAACTCTTCACTTTTGGTTGATATATAATACATCCACTGTTCCCCATTACACCAGACCTAGTTTGGCAGAAGGGCAGGGGGAGGAAACCATGAACATAAATGAAACAGTGGATTTTACAGTCTTTTTTTTTTTTTTAAATGTATTTGCGTGTCATCCTTGCGCAGGGGCAGTGCTAATCTTCTCTGTATCATTCCAATGTTAGTATATGTGCTGCCAAAGCGAGCACTTTACAGTCATTTTTAAAAGAAATTCTTTACAACGCCCCAATGTATCTTTCTGAATACAATTCAGTTTTTTAAAATGCAGTGATAAGAATAGGTGATTGGTTATTATGCAAAGCATTAAGTGAGAAGAATTATTCAATGACCCAAAAAGCACAACATTAAAGCAAGAATATTAGATATTCCCTTTCTAAAATTAATTTCAAAAACAAAATATAATTTTTCTGGGGGGAAAAAATCAGCTATTTTAGAAGTTTAGACAAAAAAAAAGAAACTTTAAAGCCTAATAATATTTTTCATTCAGTTATCCTTGAATAACTAAGATTTACTAAAATGTTAATTTGATTAAAGCCCATAACTTGCACTGTTAAACTATTACAGGACCTTTGCATTAAAGAATTTAGTATTGCCCTGGCCAGTTTGGTTCAGCGGTTAGAGCATCCGCCTGCGGTCCCAAGAGATATGGATTCAGTTCCCGCTAAGGGCACGTACATTAGTTGCAGTTTGTCCCCGGCCCTGGTTGGTTGTGCGGGTGGTAGCCACTCGATGTGTCCCTTTCACGTCGATATTTCTCTCTCTCGCTTTCTCTCTCTCTCTCTCTTCCTCTCTCCCCACCCGGCTCTATCTGAATAAAAAATGAAAAAATGTCCTCGGGTGAGGATAAAAAAATTTTGAAAAAAATAAAATTTAGTATTGCCATCACTCACTACTAATTTGTAAAACAAATCAATCAAAACCTGTATAAAAAAAACCTGTAAGTTCAAGTAAAAGTTTAAGAAAAGCTTATTCATTCTATTAAGAAATACTGTGTAGTGTTCTTGGAAAACAGTGGGCCTTTTGATTTTTTTTTTTTTTTTTTATCCTCACCCGAGGACATTTTCCCATTTTTTTGTTCAGGTAGAGTGGGAGGGAGAGAGAGGAACAGAGAGAGAGAGAGAGAGAGAGAGAGAGAGAGAGAGAGAGAGAGAAACATCGACGCGAAAGGAACACATCGAGTGGCTGCCACCCGCACGACCGACCAGGGCTGGGGACAAACTGCAACCGAGGTACGTGCCCTTAGCGGGAACTGAACCCGGGTCTCTCAGGACCGCAGGTCGACGCTCTAACCGTTGAACCAAACCGAACAGTGGACCTTTTGAATGATCTTCACTACATATCAAACCACCTGGCTATTTATTCAGTTACAATACTAAATTCCTTTTTGTTTTTTATCCTCACCTGAGGACATTTTTGCATTTATCTTCAGATGGAGCTGGAGGGAGAGAGGGAGGAAAAGAGACAGAGAAACATGGATGTGAGAGAGATACATCAACTGGTTGCCACCCACATGACCCCAATAGGGACCGGGGTCAAACTGCAACCAAGGCATGTGACCCTAGCGGAAACCGAACCCGGGACTCTCTGATCCATGGGCTGATGCTCTAACCGCTGAGCCAAACCAGCAAGGGCTACAATACTAAATTTTTTTCTCCAAAAACTTTAAACTTACAGAGATCAAAAGAACTACGCTCCCACTTGGTTTCATATTATGCCTGAAAACAGTTACTTTGAGGAAAAGTAAAATCTACTTCCTACTAAAGAGTAATCTAGGAGAAGAAAAACACAATTTTATTCTAAGCATTTGTTTTCGTTGCATAATTTCAACAGATTTTCTATTCCAATCTAGAAGAGACAGTATGTAAAAAACCACCATTTAACCCCAAAACAAACCATTATATAGACTAGAAAAAAATAGATCATTCAAAATGTCTTGTTAGTGTGGAAAAAGGGGGTGGGAGGCGCGCAGAAAATTTTAAAGTATATTAAGTATTCAAATTAAATTAAAATAAAAATGTAAAGTTATCTAAATTCTAGGTAGTCTCTCGAATTGAAGCACAAAGACAACAGAAAGTGGAAATTCAACATGCGTATTTCTCTGTTTAGGTAGCAAATGCTCATGACTGAAGGTGAGTTGACAACTGGATTGGTTAGCTGCTATTTTCAAAGATTCCTTGATGAGGCACTATTTACTGGGAGGGGTTTTTTTGTCCTAGTAAAAGTAAGGGTCACGCCATCAGTAAGCTAAAATCTAAATTTTTGAGTTCTTACATTAAAAAGGTGGAAGAAGCCCTGGCCGGTTTGGCTCAGCGGTTAGAGCGTCGGCCTGCGGTCCTGAGAGACCCGGGTTCGGTTCCCGCTAAGGGCATGTACCTCGGTTGTAGTTTGTCCCTGGCCCTGGTTGGTCGTGCGGGTGGCAGCCACTCGATGTGTCCCTTTCACATCGATATTTCCCTCTCTCTCTGTTCCTCTCTCTCCCTCCCACTCTATCTGTACAAAAAATGGAAAAATGTCCTCGGATGAGGATTAAGAAAAAAAAAAAAGGTGGAAGAAGGCCCTGGCCAGTGGGGCTCAATGGTTAGAGTACAGGCCTTTGCACCAAAGGGTTGCTAGTTGGATTCCCAATCAAGGGCACATACATGGGTTGCAAATTTGATCTCTGGCCTAGGTCAGGGAGCATGCAGGAGGCACCAAGAGATGTGGGTCTCTCTTACATCTTTTTCTCTTCCCCCCCCTCACTCTCTCCCACCCTGTTCTCCACTCACTTTAAAAATCAATGGAAAAAATATCCTCACATGAGGATTATCACAATTTGGTTGGGACTCAATTAACCACATTTTTAAGATGACATGGTAGCAGTGAATAGATGGGACGGACTCGGGAAAGGTAAAGGAAAACAGTTTGACTCAAGTAGAAAGCACACAGAAGAAAGTTATTCTTTGATTAATGTATTGGCTGCCTCTGGAGAGGCCAACAATGACGCAGGAGATGCAACCCCATTTTCTTTTCTAGGACTGTATTCCTACTGATTATATAGAAAAATCCTCATTGTTACTTGCTTTACAAACTGCTGCCTTGTGACAGACAAATTGTTCTTAAATGTTGGATTTATAAGGAATAATAATAAAAATGTGTTTGATACATAGATCATTATACGTTGTTATTTCAGTAATAATAATCTTATATGTTCTAAAATGCACCACCTCACTGAAATTTATCATGGAACACTGCATAAAATAAAAACATTAGATACAATTATTCTTTAAAATAAATAGCAAAATGGAACAAATGGCAACACCTAGAATAGTGTGGTCTTTTGCCAAACACGTCCTTGCTTCCCAAAAAAGAAAAGAAACCAAAAGATTTCTTTATTTCAATTATCATACAAAAGAAAACAGGAAGAATTCATTCAAAGAAAGAAGCCAAACAAAGAAATACATTCAGTGTGCTGGGAACAGAAAGAAAATCCTCCAAGAAAGATTATTTTAAGAAACAAAGTTTTGACTCAAAATTATACAATTAAGTAGAAATTTTTAATAAAACAGTAAGGGGAAACCATCACATGGCAATAATTTGGCCTCAAACTAGAAAATTAATGATGAAAAGGGTAACAGATACTGTAGTAAGAATAAAGTAGAATTTCCGCATTTGTAACCACTAAATACCTTTACTATTTGAGATTTTCCAAAACAAAATTTCAAAAATAAAACCTTCTAATCATTGGAGAAGAAGGTATCTTTGTGCTAACCTAAAATTAAGCACTTAAAGTAACATTTTCTGAGTGACTTCTCAAAATTTCTGTCTACAACAGAATAGGACCTCAGTTTAGACTGAAAAGAATCCATGTTAAAAGGTGTCATTATGCCTGTCCTGCGTGTTACTAAAATTTGAACCTCAATTCTAAGACTTAGTCACAAGAAACAATAAAATAATAAGTAACTTAAAAGCTGTACTGAAACTCTTAGCCTCGACAACCTCTGACAACTTGGAAAGTATCTTCCTCTTTTTATTGCTTTAGATATTCAAGAACTTCACCAAAAGTTCTTGTAAAGTCTTAGTGTCATTTTAACACTAGTCACTTTCATTAAGTGAACTAAATAATATTCTACATAATTTAACCGTTTGTTTCTTTAGTAGTCATTTTGCAATTCTTAAGTTAGGATGATGTCTGTCTTCACATGCTTTAGAACTACATCCATAGTGAAGTTTTTGCATGGAGATACTTTTCCATGTTAAAAACAAGGAACAGATAACTGTTTCCTGGGCAATACTTCACTAACCAAAGCCCAAATTTACACTCTTTTTCTTATCCAGAAAGAAACCATTACGATGCACCAAAAGGGACTTAACTTTTGTAGATACATATTTTAATGAGACATACAAACACATACATTTACAGTTATAAATTAAATGTTTTTGGTCTCTGTTGATTCACATAGCATCCTTTCAATTTGAAATTCTCCACAGACTCATAAGTAAAAAGGCAAGAAAGAAGAGTTTTAAAACAAAACTTAAGTATCCAAAGCAATTTACCTGCTAATGTTCAACACTGATTAAGTAGTCATCAAAAATATTCCTATTTAGTGAAATAAAAATACAACAAATTGGAAAGAAATAATCCATTTTGTTAAGCAACAATGCTGAAAATACAGGTATATCCTAGTTTTGGGTAATGTCCAAGTTACAAAACAAGTAAAAATGCTACTTAAAGTTATAAAGAACAAACTACAATGAGAAAAAGTTTAACGAACTGTATAATTAGGCTAAGCCTAATGTGCGTACATTTTTTAACATAAATAAGTTACCATGGCAATAACGTTTTTTTAAAAGCTGGTTAAAGTAGTGATTTTAATAAAAATTTTTAGTTACTTGCCTTGTAGTACCAATCCTGAAATTTTTTACAGCAGTCCTCGCTACAGAAATCTCTCACAACACCATCCACTTCTTTTGTGGCTCCCTTCTTACACAGCTGAGAGCAATAGTTGCAAGTAACACATCTCAATCCCAAACGTCTTGCAAAATCCTGTTTGTACAATAGTTTGCAGCCTGGAAAATAAAAAATTATAATATTAAAACAAACAAAAACCACATTAAAAGCTACTTTTGAGGGTGAGAAACAGCATATGGTAAATAGCACATCAGCTTTAGAAATTGTCTATAAATTCACATATCAATTCCATTTTCTCTCCTGATCAAAATTATGAAATCTCCTGCTATCAAATTTATAAAAATTTGAACAAGATATATTATACTGAATGCCATGTGGGTTCAAATAATTAATCTCTAAGACATTCAAATCTAGTAAAGTCTCACAACTGTTTTATTGGCTCTATTTAAATATAACTCTAAGTATCATAAACTCCCCACAAATTGGCATTTTAATAAATGAAATAGTGAAGACTGTTGGGAGTAAAAGATAGAAATAATGGCATTAACATTTTCACTCAAAAAGCTAACTTAAGACATAAATCAGTTAAGTGGCATTTTAGCCGAATTTTCTAAAGCCTTTTTTTCTCTACCAACCTGCACAGACCTTAGGGAAGAAAAACTGGTTTATTTACTTGTAGAGAGAGGACTTTTTAAAAAAATTCTATTACTGCAGTAAAATATTTCTTTTACATACTATGTAAGTACATTATTTTATTTTTTACATATCAATCTTATTTTTTCCCTATAAAATCTCTATGAGGATTAAATAATCTTCTTTTCTTTACTCATGCTGTGCCACATAGGAATGACCTTCCAATTCTTATCTACAAAAATCCTTCCCATCCTTTAACAATTACATCTCCTCCACAAACTTGGCCCTCATCAACCTAGCTTGAAATGATCTTTCCAAACTGTTAAGTTGAATTGCAATTATTTTATATATAATGTACTTGGCAAATAATTATTCTTATATAACTTATCTGGCAATTAATTTATGACTTATCTGTTACTCTGAACTATACTTACAAATGTTTAATATTTCATCTTTATTAGCTTTATTTTTCTAATAAAATGGTTCCAGCAGAGAATTAGATGCAGTTAGAGAAAGCATAAAATCTATTAATAGGAAAAAGACACACATCTTTTGTATTAAGTTTTTACTGCCCATGTAAAGTGATGTCTCTCTGATTGAAAACTATATTCTTAAACATCAATTATCTACTTGCTGCCACCTGTCCATTTTAGTAAAATCCACATAATCTCAAAGGCACAAGATCACTATGTATGTTAGCCATCAACACCAATACATTCGGATTTAGGAAACACTAAGAATGTCACTGAACAAAAATTGAGATGTAAAAATTAATTCAGAATCAATCTTTTCAATGAAACACTATGTCACTTTTCATTATAGCTGTGATCTTTAACAGTAAACATAGTACCCTAAGTACCTTTTCATTCTAGATGAACTATACCAATTAAACCTATAAAAGTGGAATGCTTCGTTGTATAAATAGTACTCTCTTACCTATACAAACTTCAATGTAAAACGTATAATGTTGAAAGAACTGATAATTTTTTTGGTATTGCTCATTCCTACTGTTGGCATTTAGAATTTTTCAACTTTTTTTTGTGTAACAGTACAGTATACTTAATATGCCATGAATTCACAGGGACCAGGTTCCAGCAGCTCAGGTTCTTCTCCATTGGATCTCACAAAGTGTGCTTCTCTGGGTGGAGAAGGCTGACGCTTCAGTTGAACCCAGGTACCTTTCTCTTTGGCTTCCTTCTTTTTCTGATCACTTCCTTTGGCATGTTTTAGAAAGCTATCTCAGCTCTTAGAGTGCTTAATATCCTCAATACATACCTTAATAATCTTGGCAAGAATCATGGTGTTAACTTACTTGTTTACAACAATGCCCACCGCATGCTAGGTGACGGTGTACTCTTCCAGTTTTGCCACAGTGACATTTGTGGAGCCCTTTTTTTTTTTATCCTCACCTGAGGACATTTTTTTTTGTTTTCTTTTCAGATAGAGTGGGAGGGAGAAAGAGGAAGAGAGAGAGAGGAACATCCACGTGAAGGGGACACATGGAGTGGCTGCCACCTGCACGACCCAACCAGGACCAGGGACAAACTGCAACCGAGGTACATGCCCTTAACGGGAACCAAACCCGGGTCTCTCTGAACTACAGGCCAATGCTCTAACCGCTGAGCCAAACCGGCCAGGGCTGTGGAGCATTTCTTTTTGAACAGTGCCCATTCCCTTTATGTCTACAATATCACCTTTCTTATAGACTCGCATGTATGTGGCCAAAGGAACAACTCTCATGTTTTCTCAAAGGCCTAGAGAACATATAGTAGTAGTTGCCTCTCCTCTTTACCTTTGGGTTAGTCATTTTTGCGAATTTCTGGAAGATGGCAGTTCCAGCCAAAAGGAAGCTCCAACCTTTCCCTTGCCCTTAACTAGCCATAGAAATCCATAGGAAAAGTGAAGGGGGGGGGGGGGGGGGGCTAACTGGGAAATAATAGGTAGCAAACAGGAAATCTGGGAGTTCAGTGTTTGGGGCCAAAGAAAAGAATAGAACATGAAAGCCAACTTCAAGCAAGAATGTGGCATTTGGGGAAAAGATAATAACCACAGGAGCCCAAAACCCATAGTGACAATCCTGGTCCCTATCTCTGGAGAACTGGAATGAGGACTAGAGTCCATTTCTATAATCTGCTGCTGGACCCCAAGAGCAAGAGCATAAATAAGAGGAAAAGAGAATTCCAAAATGCACTATTATCAAAAGTCAGTATTTCTCTGGCATCCCAAACTGAAAACCTAAGTATTACAGGAATGCCACAGGTAATTTTCTTTTTTTTTTTATTTTTTTTATTTTTTTTTTTTTTATTTTTTTTTTTTTATCCTCACCCGAGGACATTTTTCCATTTTTTGTTCAGGGAGAGTGGGAGGGAGAGAGAGGAACAGAGAGAGAGAGAGAAACATCGATGTGAAAGGAACACATCGAGTGGCTGCCACCCACACAACCGACCAGGGCCGGGGACAAACTGCAACCGAGGTACATGCCCTTAGCGGGAACCGAACCCGGGTCTCTCAGGACCGCAGGCCGACGCTCTAACCGCTGAGCCAAACCGGCCAGGGCGTAATTTTCTTTCTGGTATATTGAAAACCTCTGTGAGCTGGGCCAGGCAGTATGCTGGACAGAAAAATGGATCCAATAAAAAAGAATTCTACTCCACTTGCAAAGTCAACTTTCAGGTCACATTTCACATGTTTAAAAATGACACAGTATGCTAGTGATTTTATTTTATTCTAAAAACTTCCCTGAAATGGAAAACAGGTTACTAAATGTTTAACAAACAAGTCAACAGAAAAGCAAACTCAATTTTTATGTTCAGCTACACTAAAATTGTACAGCTCCTCTGGACATATGTAGTTATATAATTTGAAAATACTTTGGCAAAAAAATTAATATTAAATATTAATAAATTTATGAACAACACTGTATATACACTTGCCTTCACTACAGAAGGGTCTCTTAACGCCAGAGAAATTTACTGTTTCATGAAGAGTCTTCTCCTCTTGACAGTACTCGCAATATGTAACTATGCAATGCAGCTTCTTATAGTCGTCTGAGCAGGTTCTGCTGCAGAATTGATGCACTTTATTCTAAATGCACAATGGGAACCTTGGTAAGCAGAGGACAACCATCTCGAGAACAAGTTTAAGAAATAAACAAGCCATGTTTACAGAAACTAAGTTAACTCATTTACCTACTTCATGTTATCTCCTTGGAGATACATTTCAGATAGACCACAGACTAGTTTAATTCAATGCTATATTTAGATATAGCTCCACAAAATTCAATACCATTAACTAACCAAAAATTACAGTGAAAGAGTATAAGTATCAAAGTAATATAGTATCTGGTATTGCTAACAGAACTGGAGAAATGGGAAGAAAACAATGGAAGATACAACATGGGTAAGCTATAAAAAGATGAAAATTATGACATTAACAGTTTCAAACACACAAAAAGGTATTCTTTGTTAAGCATAGTCAAGTAGGCTCAATCCCATTCCTATCACAGCTTAACAGTAAAGATCTATTGTGGGTAAAGATATTCAACTTGGAGCCATCCTACAGTGTGCTGTTAAGCTCAAAACTGAGTGGGCTCCCTTGAGTAGAGCAAAGTTAGTAATTATTTAGTTATTTCTCCTGGCCTCAAACCCATAAGAGCCAGTGATACTTTTCAAATATGCAGCCAAACAGAAACAAATGAAAGCCTCCAGGGCAACAGCATTTCCTCTTTGTTACTGTGGAGGATATAGACTAGGTCTAAACCATCTAACACTAGCAAAGATACCTGAAGACCCAAATAAGGAAAGTGAAAGAGCCTAAGAAGGAACTAAAGTAGTAAGGTCATCATCAGCGGAAAGATGCCCCATCATGGACATGTAACTATAAAGGAAAGGCAACAAGGAAATGGCAACTGTGAGAAGCAAGAGGCCCTCCGAGTTCTCAATCACCTGAAAGGCAGGTACAACTCTCCTTCAGTTTTATAGTGTTTCCTAACTCCTTCCAGTACTTGGCCTCCACATAAATAAAAGCAACAACACTGCAAAAGCAGGGTGGTGCTGACATGGAGAGGGTGGAAAGGACTTCATTTTCATCCAGTATTATGAAGACTCACTCAGTTTATGCAGGCCCTTCATCTCCGATATGATACTACCCTGTGAGCGTGCTCATGGGCTTGTTTCCTCATTCCCCACCATTCTTTTATCCTTTATTATTAGGCCTTCAAAATCCTTACTGCTAGGATCTAAACAGGGTTTTAGTCACTAAAAATCATCACTGAGTGCCATCAACAGTCCCAAAGAATGATTGGTTAAAATATTCCTTAGATTACACCAATCAAATTAACAAACTAGAAAATTTTCTAGGGACTAAAGTGTTAAAATAATAAAATTTCAGATTTCCAAAGAACTTTAAAAATTGTGTAGTTTGGTTCTGGATATCCCTTTCACGTAAGGCTTGCCAACAGCCACTAAGTTTTGGCTCAGGAGCCGTCAATTGTCAGTATGGCACTTTGTACATCATTTGTTATATACTACAGGCCCTCAAAAAGGGTGAAAGAAAGGATGGTCAAAGATAAACACTGCTCAAGAAAGCAATGTTCAGCCTGAACCACCTTGTCCATCCAGCCAGCCACTACTACTGGCCCCTTAATGAAAGAAAAGATAATAATCAGAGTTTTGGCTAATGGCAAAAGATATGGCAAAGTAAATAAATAAATTGAGGAAGGCTAGAGTAATGAGACAGAAAAATAAGTTTATATTAGGATTTTTATTAAAACAAAATTATAATGGTAAATGACTACCAAATTCTATTTATTAGGTAGTAGGCAATACAAGATATTAGAGTTCACAGAAAATATTTATAAGGATGGATGGGGGTGGGGAGGAGAAGAGATGGGGGAGAGATTGGGGTAAGTAGCTAAACAAAGTGATACTCCATACACTATTATGAACATAATATATAGTGAATATGACTTGAATAATTTTTTGTTTTACATTAAAAAAACAGATCCTTTGTTGGTGCCACTCCCACATAAATAAATGATTCAAATATGAGGATGTATCATACTTAAATGACAACATCTTCTTTCTTAATGGTAAACAAAATCTGAAAAACTGATTAGTGGGCCCTTATCCACTATGAAACAGATTCTCAGATGGAAATGCCAGTTATTTTACTATATTTTCTTTAGTACTAGATAAATATGCATAATAAAATATGACTTGCCTCCCATTCCAGGATTTCTGGCTTTGAACAAAAAGAATTTTTGCAATAGTTGCATTTCAACTGAATATCACTTGGAGCTACAAACTGGCCATTTGGAGATGACTGCATACTTAGAGCCTTAAACAAAACAAAGAACACATATACTGAGTCTAATGCGGATTTTGGAATTTTTATTTATAACAACTATCAAATATACACTATATCCAGAAAATAGTATTTTGCTTAGGTATTTCAACACATAAAATTACATTTCTGAATTTTGTCTTTAAGAAGTATATTAGTATTCTAAGTACGTTTTATGAAATTAGAATTCATCTTTTATCTCAAGATTATGATTTTAAAAATATATAAAAGATTTTTTTCTCTTTAAGAAACTGTAAGTGAATAATAGGTTGCTCAACCAAGTTCTGAACTAGTAAATAAAAATAAACTCTAGGTTGTGGCCGGGTAGCTCAGTTGGTTCGAGTGCTGTCCCATATGCCAGGGTTACAGGTTTGATTCCCCAGTCAGGGCACATACAGGAATCAACCAGTGAATGCAGTTGATGTTTCTGTCTCCCACCACCTTTCCCCCTCTCTCTAAAATCAATAAATAAAAATTATTTTTTTCATTTACATCCCAGCCCCTGCCAACAGCTGATTCACGGCTGACCTGTACCACTTGCACTGTTGCCTTCTTTGTTGTTCCAAGTTCCTGAATGAAAACAGCCTATGTTGCTTTATTTTTTAATTATTTCTTCATTAATTTTTAGAAAGGGAGAGGGAGAGAGAGAAACCTTAAAGTGAGATCAGCTGCCTCTTGCACACCCCCTACCAGAGATAGAGCCCAAAACCTGGGCATGTGAACCCAACCAGGACCTCAGTCCATGACACGATGCACTCAACCAAGCCATGCCCAAATAAGCCAGGGCCAGCCTATGCTACTTTTTAAAGTTGCTCATTTCTTATACAAAGTTACAGAAAAAATATTTATAGACTGGTACTGATACCAGAATTTATTTTGAGGTTATTACAGTTAAAGTTAAAGCTATTTACTGCAGATAAAAAGATATAAGCATACATGGGCTTTAAAAGTTTTAATCTAATCTGAATGGGTGAGTACACTGATAATTTAATTTTCATTTTTATCCATATTACATATAATCTTCTGAATGTATGAAATAGTTAATTTTCTTTAAATGTGGCAGTGGAGAGAAAACATTTATCATTTTTAAAACTTTTGCATTGTTCAACACAATTAAAATTTGTGGAAACATAAAACATGCAAATTTAAGACAGAAAAAAATTTTAAATAAAAACTACCATTACCCTTAACTGTTTTCAAAAAAATTCAAGTCCATTAAAATTTTTTCAAAACTTTTTAAAAATATTTTTTTCCTCATCTGAGGGCATGTTTTTATTGATTTTAGAGAGAAGAGGGAGTAGGGGGAGGAGACAGAGACATATATCAGTGTGAGAAACATCAATCGGTTGCTTCCCATACATATCCTGACCCAGAATCAAACCAGCAAGCTAGGTATGTGCTCTGACCAGGAATCTAACACACAACCTTTTGGTGTACAGGATGACGCTCCACCAAATGAGCCACCCCGTCAGGGCTAATTTTTCAAAACTTTGAATGAAAACCATCTAATGAAGACAAAGTTCAAAATTTACGGTTTTAAGATACAGGGAAAGGAAAAAAGTGCAGCTTTCCTATTTGTCAACCTTGTATTACATTTATGCAGTCACAATGCAAAGAGGCTGCCTACAGGCTTACTTGCATGCATCCGTCAGAAATCAGAGTCTAAATTCTGTGTTTCTTTAAAATATACAATACACTGTTATACAAATGGTTTCATCAAATCATGGGCAATACAAGTTTCAATTAAAGAAAAAACACAGTTAAAACATTTTCAATTAACATTTCAGTTTACCCATCATCAAAAAGGAACAAAGATCTGACAAAGCAGCATGCCAAAGACATTGTCCTTCACTCATCTAATTACTTCTTATTCCTTAATTTCTACTTTATGAAAAGTCAACAAGTCAGATGCAGTCCTTACCATCTAAGGGTTTTTCAAAATGAAAGTTTAGTCTTGAATATGGTTAATCACCTAAGCTCAGATAAGGACATAACTACTAACAAAAATAACTCACCAGGCTGAATTCAAAACCACTTCAACTTAAATGCTAATAACTGATAACTACTGTAACATACATAAGAGAACTGTGTTTTCATTTTAAATAAATTAACAAAGAGCACAGAGCCTGCAACTCAGAACTGTTGAGCAAATGAACTGATTATGTAAAGCTTTGTGAACTGGTAAGAACCTGTGTTTAAAACCCTGAAATTTTCAGAGCAGGTAGTAAACCTACTCTTACCACTTAACTAATGCTAAATTCCCTCTAAACTATCCTTACTAGTGGTCAACAGGCTTAAGTTTAAACATTTCCAGTAATTCTATTTTCTGACAATATCCGTATGCCAAGTTTGCAATTTAACAAAATAAAATGTTCTTTACATTTACCAGAATAAAAAATGTCTCCCTGAAACTGATCTTGTATTAAAATCCAATTCCCCTTTTACCTGGCATATTTCTAATATATGAAGAAAACGTTTATGGCTTATTATTTCCAGGCTAAGTATACCTATCTACAGCCTTCATAAAACAGAATCGCCCAGTAAGAGTCACATGTTATTCAAACCATCTACTATGAAAATACTATACACCAGACACTGAGCTCAATTTTGTTTTGTTTTTCCTTCAAAGATTATGTCATAGATACAATTAAAAAGTCAATTAGACCATCTGTGCTAAGAAGAGAGCAGGAAGTAACCATGTGTACTATGATTCTAGAATCTCCATACACCAATGTAACACTCAACAAACTAAAAAAAAAAAAATCAATATATTAAATAAAGACAAAGCATATTACAGCTTATTTTCTATGTCTCTTTCATTGGGGTAGGGGTTATGCAAAATAAATAACAAACCTGAAATTTAGCCACACAACTGGAATTGCAAAAGTTATACAGTTTTCCATCAGGCATTGTGGCTTGATATTGAGGTAAAGAGTTTCGCTTACAAAAATGGCAAATAATTCCCAAACCTAGGAGAGAAAAGGTACATACCTGATTTCTTTATAAAGCAATAAAGTTTTTTAAAAACACATCTTAATTAACCTCAGAAAAGCTTCTTAATGGAACCTTCTGTAAATTATCCTTTAATTTCCAAAATCATTTACACCTTAAAAAAACACTGTCATAAAGGAGTCTACTATGTCTCTAAAACATACATAGACACATGAAACAATTTCAGTTTTAGATAATTTTTGGAAGGAAAAACCGTTTTAGCTAAGAACACAGACATGGATAGAACATCAATAATTTAAAAATTAAAAGAAATATAAAATGATCAAAACACTGAAAGTTTTCAGTAATACAATTTAGTGTGATAATAAAAATAAACATTATATAGTTAGAACAAGCATAAGAATTAAATTAAAAGAGAGAAAGTAGTTAGAAAATTAGTCATGTTATTAAAAGTTAACTTTCCAAATCCCTGAAACTTACTTTGTGATTTTGCATATTTTGTCTTGTGACTGTTCATGCAAGCAGTGGAACAGTATGGCTCCATATATCCGTTAGGACCTATACACTGAGTCATATCAAAAAACCTGCACTGTGTTCGGCAACCAGTACAAGTGGTCAGTTTTCCATATTTCTAAAATTTGAAACATAAAAAGATAATTAAGAACACCACAATTTAACTAAAAAACTATTTTTCATTACATCTTTTCTCTCTGTAAAACAATTCTATTAATCTCTAATCAGGGTTAGTAGGTCAGAAGTCTTCATCTGTATGCAAACTGCCAAGTGCAATGCAGCTAAATCAGATTCAAACAAAAGTAATGATCTCAGCTAACTCTCCTTAAAAAATACAGTGTTTTCTCAAGCAGAATCCCTACATATAGGTAAATAACAATAGAAAATTATAGGTTCGGTGTTTTCTGTTTACAATGACGACACACTTTTTTGTCATTTGACAGAAGAAATAAAATGAACCTAGGAACGTAAGCCTTCCCCGGCCGGTGTGGCTCAGTGGTTGTCGACCCATCAAAAGGTTGCTGGTTTGATTCCCCGTCAGGGGCAGACCCATGTTGTGGGCCCAATCCCCAATGGGAGGCATGCAGGAGACAGCCAATCAATGTTCTCTTTCATTGTTGTTTCTGTCTCTCCCTTCCCCCTACTCTCTCTAAAAATAAATTAAAAAAAATTTTTTTTTAATAAATAAAGGAGCACCTTTAAAAAAAAAAAAGCAAGCTTTCAGAATCAAATACAGCCCTGCCCTGTTTGGCTAAGGAGTTAGAGCATTGGCCCACGGTCCAGAGACCCGGGTTCAGTTCCTGCTAAGGGCATGTACCTCGGTTGCAATTTGTCCCCGGCCCCAGTTGGGGTTGTGTGGGTGGCAACCACTTGATGTGTCTCACTCATGTCAATGTCCCTGTGTGTGTGTCTCTCTCTCTCCCTCCCACTCTATCTGAAGATAAATGCAAAAATGCCCTCGGGTAAGGATAAAACAAAACAGAATCAAATGCATATAGTCCTTCAGACAAATAATTTGAAGGACAACTTATTCTATTGAACTACTGTTGTCCCAGCACTTTTGGAATGTCTCTTAAAACTGATTTACCACCTATATACTAAAATTAAAATCTTATTCAACCACAATAAAATAAAATAAAATTTTTTTTAAATTTAAAAAATCTCATTCAAAATGATTTTTGGCTTTTAACTAAAGTAAATAAGTAGTCAACAGATAATAATGAAGTCAATCCTTCTGCCAAGCATAAATATTTGCCAACACTGATGTAATTCAGAGAAATGAGATAGAATATATGAAGGTAAGACAGGAGGAGGTACACTTTGACAACTGCTAGACAAAAGCAGTATCACTGAAATATAGTCTTAAAAAAATAAAATTTGGATGAACTAGTGTGTTTGTATTAAAACATTTACTTGCGAGTCACAATTAGACAACAAACGTGATTTAAAAAGCCTTTTACAACTATTATCTAATCTCTTCTAAGTGGTTACAGAATTGTCACAATCAAATTACTACATATGTTGCAAAATAATTTTGCCTACCTTTCCACCTGATGTGGAGATTATCTCACTCATCTGCATACCCAACATCATCTAGTGCAATATGATGATGTAAGAAGGCCTCAAAATGTTCCACGGATGAATAAATAACAGATGTCAGGGCCCTGGTTGGGTGGTTCAGTTGGTTGAAACATCGTCTGTACACCAAAAAGGGTTGTGGGTTTAGTTCCCAGTCAGGGCATGTGCCTAGGTTGAGGGTTCAATCCCCAGTCGTGGCACAGACAAGAGGCAACCAATCGATGTTTCTGTATCACATTGATGTTTCTCTGTTTTCTTCTCTCCCTGTCTCTCTCTTTTTATATCTCTATCTCTATCTCTGATCTTCTGCCTCTAAAATCAATTAAAAAACATATCCTTGGGGGAGGATAAAAAATAAATAAAACAACAGATGTCAAAGAACATGACAATCAGGCCAAAAGTAACATAAAATGAGTACTGCATGGATAAATTTCACAAGCACTAAAGAATTTTAGAAAATAAGGTTGTAAATTGGAGGTAAAAACAATAACCAAAAACAAGTAATCAACATCAAAAACAGAAAAAAAAAATGACTTCCTCAACATACAACAAATAGAATAGGTATGAGAAAATAGAGCTCTTGATGTGCCAAGAAGGTATGTTATATTCTTTCTGATACCATAAAATATAATCCATGCTGCCAATCCCATTCACTCAAATATCGCTCAAAGGAAGCCCTAAGTTTTATTTTTCAAAGTGGAAATCAACTCATTCTTCAATTTCTGATATGCTCCAGAAAGAAAGGCTTACCAACAACAAAAGAATAATAAGAAATAAGAATTGCTGTAAACCTGTAAAACTAATTTTGACTCTCCCAGTATGTGAAATGGCAACATGTTTTCCTGAGGCCTATATAATAATTTAAATTATTATACTGGGTGGTGGTGGTGGGCAAAGGAAACCAAAAAAAAAAAAAAGGAAGATAAAAGAATGTGTAAACTCTGACACCACAAATTAGGAATACTAAAAATATTAGGACACCTGCCATTTCTATCGCAGGATCACTCCCAGTAGATGTGTACATGAGACTTCCACATAGTGGCACCTATTAAGAATTCCTTTACCAATAATTCAATAAAAGTCCAACCGTCGTCTATCTAATCTTGGATTCAATTTTTTAAAACTTATTAGAAACATCCTTCAAGTTGACAATGATTTTACAGGCAGATGGTTAAGTAATTACTAAGTTTTAAAATGTAAAAAAAATAAAAAGTATATCAGCTGAATTAAGTAAACAAGGAGCTAAGCAACTGGTCCACATTGACAAATGCGTTTTGTTGTTGTTGTTAATCCTCACCCCAAAATATTTTCCCACTGATTTTCAAAGAGAGTGGAATGGAGGGAGGGAGGAAGAGAAAGAGGGTAACATCAATGTCAGAGAGATACACTGATTGGTTGCCTCCTGCACAACTCTGACCAAGGCAGGGTATTGAACCTGCAAACCCAGGTATGTGCCCTTGACCAGAATCAAACCCAAGACCCTTCAGTCCACAGGCCGATGCTCTAACTGCTGGGCCAAACCAGACAGGGTGACAAATACTTTTATTTGAATAGAATGAAAAGGTATGATCAGAAAGACAGAATTGTTTATATTGAAAATACTTCAACACAGCTACTTTCATAGCTACCACTACTTCAAAAACATAAGGACCCATTTAATGGAACACTAGCAAAAAAAGAAATAAACATTCATGTGCTGTTTTCCCTTAGTGATATGTAAAAATAAAAATAATCAAAATAATCATATTTAAATTCCATGTATCCTATAAATATGATTATGTAATTTGAAAAAACAAAATTAAATAGGTAAAATTAACAGTTAATATATTCCCCATGTAGGCATAGGGAAAAAGAAATCAATTTATAACTTCAGGGGGGAAAAAGAGGTAGAACTGATTGAAACAAGATACCAGTAAGGTAAAGGGAAATATAATGGGAGTTTATAGGAAATTGGCTCACTTTCAGGCTACTCACTAAAAAACAATGCCTTACATTTTAATTTTAATCAACTCCATATGAATATCAAAATAACAACCATCACATGATTTTAAAACCTTATACATGTAAGTAATACATTTCATTTAGAACATTTTGACCAAGCAACCTGAGAACATGGGTAGGTGCTCAAGAGATAAATTTTCATGTACTTACTGCTGCAAACCTAACCTAAGAAATGGGCAGAGATACACCCAGCTACATGGAAAAAAATATGTTATCTTTATATTCAATAACATCTACCTGAAATGTGGCATTCACTTTCAGTCTAATTGGAGGCAACAAACCACATAAGTTTTAGCAGACTTGTGTCTTCATCAAAAATAAAAATCCCCAGCATTTTCTATCATATTGGCATACAACTCAATATAGCATCATGTCCAATATTACTTCAAAAAACAATGCAGTTATTAACAATACCATTTTACTATACTTAGCTCATTAATAAAGTATATATCACACTTGAAAATACTTCAAAATGTATTGATAACTATTTTGATTAATTGATTCAAGTTATAACCATGTTAATTTATCCATGTAATAACAGTCTGAAAATTGGTCTGTCCATATTACTAAAGGAGTCAAAAGCACAAAAATAGTGAACAACCCTGATTAGAGGGAAAAAAGCATCTAAAAAATTTGACAAACCATAATGTTTTACTTTTCCTCATTATTGTATAGTTCACAATTTTTCTTTCAACATACATATATTACTTGTAATTTAAATTTTTTTCTAGTTGACAATAGATGTTAAAAATAGTGGGTGAAAAATCTACTGAGCAACAGGATATTTATAGTGTAATAATATATACACCAAAAAAAATTAATAAATACAGAGAGAAGAACAGCAATGTTATGCTGGATAAATTCAGCTGACACCTCCTTAGCTAAGTGAACCAAGTCAACATACAGACAATCAAGTACCTCCTGGTGTGGTGCACTAAAATGCATACAATATAGCTTATGAGGTAATTCATGCCCCCAAAATGCATGATCTCAATATATTCCTCAAAAAATATCTGACGAACCCAAATAGAGGGGCACTCTACAAAATGTCCTATAGTATACCAAAATGTCAAGGTCATGAAAAATAAAGACTGAAGTCCAGCCAGGGTGGTGCAGTGGTTGAGCATCCACCCATGCAACCAAGAGGTTTCTGGTTCGATTCCAGATCAGGACACATGCCCAGGTTGTGAGCCCGATCCCCAGTGGGGGGCATGCAGGAGGCGACCACTTGATGTTCTCTCTGATTGATGTTTCTATCTCTCTCTCCCTTTCATTTCCACTCTCTCTATAATCAATAAAGAAAAAGAAAATTAAAAAAGAAAAAGAAAGACTCAGGAACTGTTTCAGATTAAAGCAGACAGGACTTCCATCTAAAGCCATGATGGAGTAACAGAGACTACATGTAATTTCCCACCTTTTACTAAGAAACTAGACAGAAGAAATGAAACAATGGCTTTTAAACATCGCACAAAAGACAATATAATTCATTATATAGACATTTTTTTTTTACTCTTTTCTTTTTTTTTTTTGGTACGTGCCCCTAGCGGGAACCGAACCTAGGACTCTCTGGTCCGCAGGCTGATGCTTCAACTGCTGAGCCAAACAGGCCAGGGCTCATTATATAGAAATTTAAAAAATCAATCTGTAGAAACACATCTAGAAAAAACAGAGATGTAAACAGCAGACAAAGATATTAAAAGATCTATGATAAGTATGTTGATATAGTGAAGAAATCGGTAGAGAAAAACATGAATATAATGAGGAAAGAAATAAAAACTATAAAAAAGACCCAGGTGGAACTTCTGGAGATGACAAAGATCTCGATGAAAAATACACATTTTATTTAAGTTTATTTGATTAAAGATTAATAAAATCAAAAATACAATAGAAACTCTCCAAAATGAAGCAAAAAGGAAAAAGGACTAAAAAAAAAAAAACACAATAAATAATAGAGCCACAGTGATTACAGGACAATAGCAGGAAGTCTAATATATCTGGAATTGGGGTCTTAAAAGAACAGAGGAGGTTGCCTGGCTGGTGTGGTTCAGTGGTTAAGCATCTACCCTTGCACCAAGAGGTCGCCGGTTCAATTCCCGGTCAAGGCACATGCCCAGGTTGTGGGCCTGATCCCTAGTGGGAGGAATGCAGAGGGCAGGCAATTGATGTTCTCTCCCATCGATGTTTCCATCTATCTCTACCTTTCCCTTCCTCTCCCTCTAAACTAAATAAAGAAAAAAACTTTTTTTGTAAAAAGAAAGTTTGTATAAAGTAAGAAAACATTTATCTGATATATTTTAGGTGCATAAATTTTAACATACATTTTATTGTGATGCGTAGATACTAATTTTTTTTACTAATTGAAGACCGTCCAATAGCAAAAAGATCAATGAAGGCTTAAATGATGATAAGCACTTTTTAGCAATAAAGTATTTTTTAATTAAGGTTATGTACATTGTTCTTCTAGACATAATGCTACTGCACACTTAATAGCCTACAGCGTAGTGTAAACATTCCTTTTATATGCAATGGGAAACAAAAACTTCTTGAGACATAGTTTACTGCAATATTCACTTCCTTGCGGTGGTCAGGAAGGGAAGCCCAATATGTCCAAAGTATGCCAGCACTCAGAAAGCACAGGGCTGTTCAGATACACCATAACAACAGCAGCAGTGCATGAAACCATCAGGCCTTAATGTCTGCTATATTTCTACTTACCTCAGGCTGCATCAAGAAAGAGTCCTGCATGTGATCTCGAACCTCCTTCAGAAAGCTTGGATGGCTACCTACCTAAAAAAAGATTTTCAAACACTTTATAAAAACATACAAAGGAAGGCTACTAGATTGAAAGGGAAATAAGCAAGCTGTAAAAGTTGATTCTCAATTACCTGTTCTGGGACTTACAAACTCATTTGAACTTTAAAAAATCCCTATCTGTTGTAGCCCCAGTGCCACTGCCCAACTCAGGCAAGAATTATTAAATAGCCCTGGCGGGTTTGGCTCAGCGGTGAGCATCGGCCTGCAGTCCAGAGAGACCCAGGTTCAGTTCCCACTAAGGGCACGTACCTCAGTTGCAGTTTGTCCCAGGCCCTGGTTGGGTCATGCAGGAGGGAGCCCCTCAATATGTGCCTTTCATGTCAATTTTTCTCTTTCTCTCCCTCTCTCTTCCTCTTTCCCCCTCCTACTCTATCTGAACAAAAAATGGGAAAATGTCCTCGGGTGAGGATAAAAAAAAAAGTAAATAAATAAATACTATGTTCTCTTCACTCCTTAGATCTGTAATAAGGCCAATAAAATTTTACCAAAAAAAAATTATTAAATAATTTTAATTGTCCTATAGAAAAAAAATCACTTGATTATAAAGCAATAATGTTACAATGGGATAAGAAATTAAAAATATAGCCTGAAATCTGACCCAATATAAGTACACCTTAAAAAACAGCATTTATTTCTCTTACACAACAGGATCTCATTAAAGTCTATTAATACTTATAATGAGCCGTGGCCATTTTGGCTCAGCAGTTAGATCATCGGGCCACAGAGCAAAGAGATGCATATTCGATTCCAGTCAAGATTCGCTTTCGGTCAAGGTCACATAATTCAATTGCAGTTTGGTTCCTGACCCAGGTCTGGGTCGTGTGGGAGGCAGGCAATCAACAAGTCTTTCACACAACAATGTTTCTCTCTCGTTCTCCCTCACCCTCTCTCCCTCTCTCCCTCTCCACCCCTCCATTCCTCCCCTCCACTATTTCTGAAAATAGATGAAAAATTTTCCTTGGGCGAGGATTTGAAAAAAAAAAAGTCTATTAATACTTATAATGATATCAGAACGTATTCTAAATTAAGTGTTCTGTAGGTTATGCAATTATAATTTTCATCTGCAACTGGGTTGTTTTGGAAACTCATTTTAAGGCACACATGACAGCTTCTACAACATATAAATTCACATCCTTAGTCTTTGCAGAAAGCATCCTGCTTTCAATAGTCAAGATACTCTGCAAATATATGTAAATAACTGAAAAGTGAAAACATTTTATATAGCCTCCAGTGCCAGCATCTGAATTAATTACCTGAATCACTATACTCTAAAAATTAATTGAGCAATGAGGACATAGATAACAGTGGCAGGCAAGTTTAATATTTAGAGACAAGGGTCAAAGGGTGAAGGGAGGGCAGGGACAAGAAAAGATCACCATGCAAGTTTAGATCCCAAGCTACAGAAAAAGAAGACATTAACTAGAGTGTCTAGAGTAGTGGTCTCCAAACATGTCTGATAGTGCTCCTTTATCAGTAACAACATATACATGGATTCCCATTTATTTATTTATAAATTATTAACATATAGTATTGGAATTATAAAACACATAAAAATATGGGTGTGTGTGTGTGTGTGTATTTATATCCTCACCCTAGGACATTTTTCCATTTTTTGTTCAGATAGAGTAGGAAGAAGAGAGAGGAAGAGAGAGACAGAAACATCGACATGAAAGGGACACATCGAGAGCTGCCTCCCGCACAACCCAACCAGGGCCGGGGACAAACTGCAGCCGAGATACATGCCCTTAGTGGGAACCAAACCCGGGTCGCTCTGGACTGCAGGCCAATGCTCTAACTGCTGAGCCAAACCAGCCAGGGCTGAAACAATATTATTAAATAATTTTTTTTAATTCTCACCCGAGGGCATTTTTACATTTTTTGTTCAAATAGAGCAGGAAGGAGAGAGGGAGGAGGAGAGAGAGAAACATTGACATGAGAGAGACACATCGAGTGGCTGCCACCACAACCGGAGCCAGAGACAAACTGCAACCGAGGTACATGCCCTAAGCGGGAACCGAACCTGGAACTCTCTGGCCCACAGGCTGACGCTCTAACTGCTGAGCCAAACCAGCAAAGGCTAAAGTAATTTTTATGTCTAATAGAGTGGAATCTTTGGTACCGCTCTGAGGGGAGCAACAAGGAAACATTCCTAACTCCTCCCAATCAGGGTAGAATCAGCCAAAGCCCAGAGAGGAAACGAAGTCCTATATCCATCCAGCATAAGAAGATGCTCCTCCCTGTCCATGGGTCTCAACAAAGACAATCAATAAATGCTAATTGTGAAAGTACAGTGGTGTTAGAATTAACTGACAAACTAGTAGCCATGATAAAAATGCTGCAACAAGGAACAAAAGCCACTTAACAATGAATAGAGATTATTATTATTTTATTTTTTTTTTAAAGGTAGATGGAAGAAGAACCAAGTGGAAATTCTGGAACTGAAAAAAAGCCTGTAAAAGAAATTTTTTAAAAAGTCAGGTCCTGCCATGGCCGGTTTGGCTCAGCGGTTAGAGCGTCAGCCTGCGGTCCTGAGAGACCCGGGTTAGGTTCCCGCTAGGGGAGCGTACCTTGGTTGCAGTTTGTCCCCAGCCCTGGGCGGTCGTGCAGGTGGCAGCCACTCGATGTGTTCCTTTCACATCAATGTTTCTCTCTCTCTCTCCGTTCCTCTCTGTCCCTCCCACTCTATCTGAGCAAAGAATGGAAAAATGTCCTCGGGTGAGGATAAAAAAAAAAAAAAGTCAGGTCCTGATAGTGTCTCAGTTGGTTGAACATTGTCCCATACACCCAAAAGGTTGCCAGTTCAATTGCTGGTCAGGGCACATATGCACAAGTGGCAGGCTCCATCCCCAGTAGGATAAAGCCTATCAATGTTTCTCTCTATCTCTCCCTCTCTCTCCCCCTTCCTCTCTCTCTCTTGAAAATCAATAAAACCTATTTTATTTTTAAAATCTAATGTCCGGTATCTTAAAAGAATACAGGAGCCAAGTAAAAGTGTTCTCAAAGACCAAAGCTAAAAAATTATGCAAAAATTAAATAAAGCAGTATTAAATTATAACCCAAAGTATAAAATAAATATCCTTGAGTACCTACTAATATTAATAAATGTAGAAGAGACAAATTTCCTATGCAAAAAAACCCCAGGCAGTATCTCTATATATTCCCCACTAAAGGAGACTGTGACTTCATTCCAAAGACCACAACATAGAAACGAGGAGCTGGGGAGATTCACAATGGAGAATTCTGACAAACACTAATTCAGCAAGGTGATAACATCAACTTCAGCAGTCATAAATCAGGCTGACAGATGTACTCCTATATGGTATGAAAATGGCAACAGTATACAAGTAAACTTCTCTGTGATGTTCCTGCTAAAACTCCCATAGTGCCCCAGTATACCTAATGATGAGAAAAACACGAGACAAATTCCAATAGAGGGGCATCTTAGAATATACATGACTCCTAAAAACTGTCCACGTTAAAGGAAAAAAGAGGGGGTAGAAATGGGGAATAAGAAGAAAAAAAAAATGTCAAGGTCACCAAAGAAAAAAAAAGGATTAGAGAAAACGCCACAACCACAAGGAGCCAAAGGTAACATGATTACTTGATATTATGTGTTATCCTGGAGAGTCCTGAAACAGAAAGGGGACACTATGTAAAAATTAAGGAAATGTGAACAAGCTATAAATTTTACATAATGATAATAAAAGGAAGACAATAACATGAGAACTGTTACTACCTGCTCAATTTTTCTGTAATATTTAAACTGTTCTAAAAAATTAAGCTTTGGTAAAAAATTATAAAAACAAAAGCCTTACAAAAAACCCCAATGGGCCCTGGCCAGTTTGGCTCAGCCCTGCGGACCAGTGAGTCCCAGGTTCAGTTTCCACTAAGGGCACGTACCTCGATTGCAGTTTGTCCCTGGCCCCGGCTGGGGTTGTGTGGGTGGGAACCACTATGTGTCTCTCTCGTATTGATGTTTCTCTCTCTCACTCTCTTTCTCCCTTTCTCCCTCCAGCTCCATCTGAAGATAAATGCAAAAATGTCCTCGGGTGAGGATAAAAAACAAAACAAAAAAACGATTAACGGGACCAATAGCAGAATGGAGAAGACAAAAGAAAGAATCAATGAAGGGGAAAACAGAAATTATCCAGTCTGAACAATGAAAGAAAACAAACTTGGAGGAAAAACATTTTTGAAAATAGAATTATTTTCAGGAATTAGGACTATAACAAAAGATATAACTTTCAAGGAAAAAAAAGACAGGGTTGAAAAAGCAGTCAAAAAAAGACTGGCTCACGCCAGGTAGCTCAACTGGTTAGAGCATCATTGAATACATCGAAAGGTTGCAGGTTCAATTCCCACTCAGAGCACATACCTAAATTGCAGGATCAATCCCCAGTTGGGGAGCAAAAGGGAGGCAACCAATTGATGTTTCTCTCCCTCTAAAATCAAGAGAGAGGGTAGGAACACAGCTTTCTGTTTTTTTTAATCCTCACCCGAAGATACTTTTCCATTTATCTTCAGATAGAGTGGAAGGGGGAGCTAGAAAGAAACATCGATGTGAGAGAGCCACATCAGTTGGCTGCCTCCTGCACAACCCCAACCAGGGCCAGGGCCAGAACTGTAACCAAGGTACGTGCCCTTGACCAGAATCCAACCCATGACTCTTTGGTCCACAGGCTGATGCTCGAACTGCTGAGCCCAACCAGCCAGGACATGAACACAGTTTTTCACAGCCAGTTAACTTGTTATCAAATCACATTAGACAGATATAAACTTAGTTCAATGTAATCTCCATGGTAACTATAAAAACAATATCTAAAAACTATACACAAAAGGAAATGAGGTGAGACCAAAAAAAAATCCTACAAAAAAGAGCTAAACACAAAAGAAGGCATAATGAAGAGAATGAGCTACAGAATAAGTATTAGATATACAAAAAGCAAATAAATCAAAAAGCAGAAAAAAGTACTTCTTTATTACAAATAACTAAATTAAAATTTCCAATCAAAAGATAGACACTGGTAAAATGGAAATAAAAAATTATCCATCTGGCAGGTGTGGCACAGTAGTTGAGTGTCGACCCATGCACCAAGAGGTCACCAGTTCGATTCCCAATCAGGGTACATGCCCAGGTTGTGGGACCGATCCCCAGTGGGAGGGTAAGAGAGATGTTTCCATCTCTCTCTCCCTATCCCTTTCCTCTCCCTCTAAAATAAATAAAGAAAAATAATTTTTTTTAAATGATCTTACTATAGGCAGTGTACAAGAGACTCACTTTATACCTAAATTCACAAATAGGTCAAAAGTAAAATGATAGAAAAAGATATTCCATAAATGATATCTTAAAGAAAGTGGAAGTGGGAGTTGCTATACTAATACCAAACTAAATAAACTTTTAAAATCTTGAACAAGAACTGATGAGCTAAAGAAAACCAGTAAGAGGGTAAATGCATCAAGAAGATATGATAGCCCTGGCCAGGTTCACTCAGCAGTTAAATCATCAGCCTGTGGACTGAATTCAGTCAATTTCAGTCAAGGGTTCAATTACAGTCAAGGGCACATACTTGGTTGTGGTTCAATCCTAGGCCCTGGTCATGGCTGTGTGCAAGGCAACCTATCAATGTGTCTCTCTCATATCGATGTTTCTTTCTCTCTCTCTCTCTCTCTCTCTCTCTCTCTCTCTCTCTCTCTCTATCTCTGCCCTCTCCCTCCCTACTGAAAATCAATGGAAAAATATCCTTGGGTCAGGATTTAAAAAACAAACAAACAAAAAGAAGATATGATAATTATAAATATATATGTACAAAATATAAGACTCCTAAAATACATTAGATAAACAATGACAAATCTGAAAGGAAAAATAGACAAGTGTAGAACAACAGGTGGAGAATTCTATAAATATATCACTTTCAATAATGGAAAGACCATCCAGACAAAATTTCAATAATTAAATACAGGATTTTAATAACACTGTAAAACAACTACAGCTAACAAAGAGTACTCCACCCAACAACAACAGAATAGTCTTCTCATTAAAAAAAAAAAACATTCTCCAGGATAAACCATACATTAGGCCATAAAAAACAAAAAAAATCTCAATAAAAGCATAAAGATTGAAAACACACAGATATCTTTTTCAATCACAAGAGAATAAAACTAGAAATGAATAATGGAAGGAAAACTGGAAAATTCACAAATACTGAGACATTAAACTATATATTCTTAACCAGTGGTTCAAAGAACTCACTAGGGAAATAAATACTTAACAGGCCAAACCACAAAATACCAAAAGTGATGGGATACAGAGCAATCAGTGATCAAAGCAAAATTTATCACTGTAAATACCTATTTTTTTTAAAGATCTCAAATCAATAACCTAATGCACACCTTAAAAGAAACAGGGGGAAAAAAACTAAACCCAAAGCCAGCAGAAGAAAGGAAATAATAAAGATTAAAGTGGAGATGAAAAGTAAAAAAAAGAATCAATAAAACCAAAAGTTGATCATTTGAAAAAAGTTTACAAACATTTTAGTTAGACTAAGAAAAACAAAAGATGCAAAGAACAGAAAAATAAAGAGACAACACTACAGACATTGTTCCCCGACCCGGCAAAAAAAACTGATTAAATATTATGAACAATTATATACCAAAAATTTGGGTAACATAAAAGAAACAGACAGATTCCTTAAAACACATGAACCACTAAAATGAACTCAATAAGAAATAGAAAATATCAACCTGTAAGAAAGACAGGTTAAATCAGTCATCACAAACCTTGCAATAAAGAAAAGTACGGAACCAAATGGCTTCCCTGATGAATTCTGCCAAACATTTACAGAACTACCACAAATTCTTCTAAAACTCTTCTAAAAATCAGAACAGAAAGGAACACTTTTCACCCTTATTCTATTAGACCACCATTACCATGGTTCCAAAGACAGATAATGACACCACAACAAAGAAAATTATAGACCAGTATCCTTTATGAATATACATATAAAAATCCAGAACAAAATTCAGCAGCATACTAAAAGTATTATACACCAAACCTGGCTGGTGTGGCTCAGTTGGTTGAAATATCATCCCATACACCAAGGTGTGGCAGGTTTGATTCCCAGTCAGGGCACATATCAGTGTTGGGAATTCAATCCCCAGTAAGGGCCAATTAATTTATCACTCTCATATCTATGTCTCTCTGTCTGTCTCTCTCTGTTTCTGTCTCTCTCTCTCTCTCTCTAAAAAAGCTATTATACACCATAACCAAGTGGGATTTATCCCAGTAATGAAAGAGTAGTTCAATGTAAAACGCTCAGTATAAAATGCCACATGAAGGAGAGGAAAAGGTTGACAAAATCCAAGATGCAGAGAATAGAATGACAGCTGTCAGAGGGGATGGGGGTTGGGAGGCTGGTTGAAAAATGTGAAGGGATTAAGCAAAGAAAAAATACTCAAACACAGACAACAGTATAGTGATTACCAGAGGGAACAGGCAGGGCGGGGAGATAGAAGAGAGTAAAAAAGTAAGGATAAATGGTAAAGGACTTGGGGTGATGAACACACAATACAATATATAGATGAGGTATTATAGAATCATACACCTGAAACCTATAATTTTATAAACCAATGTAACCCCAATAAATTCAATAAAATTTTAAAAAATTAAAAACTTTTGTGCATGAAATGGCATTATCAAGAAAGTAAAAAGACAATCTACATATGGCAGACAATATTTGCAGCCATGTATCAGATAAGAGATTAACAGTCACAATATATGAAGAATTCCAACAACTCAAGAACAAAAGGAAAAATGATTCAAGTATGGGCAAAGGATTTCGATAGATATTTCGTTAAAAAATATATACCAATGGCCCTGGCCGGTTTGGCTCAGTGGTTAGAGCGTCGGCCTGCGGTCCGGAGAGACCCGAGTTTGGTTCCCGTAAGGGCACATACCTCGGATGCAGTTTGTCCCCGGCCCTGGTTGGGTCATGTGGGTGGCAACCACTCGATGTGTCCCTTTCACATCGATGTTTCTCTCTCTCTATCCCCCTCCCACTCTATCTGAACAAAATATTAAAAAATATCCTCGGGGAGGATAAAAAAAAAAATAGATAGATAGATATCTAGATAGATAGATAGATATATGTACACACACACACACACCAATGGTCAATAAGAATAAGTAAACATGTTCAATACTATTAGTTATTAGGGAAATATAAATCACTACCACAAAGACATAATACTTCACACATACTAGGATAATTATAATCAATAAAAATATTTTTAAAACAAAAAATAAGCATTGGCAAAGATGTACAGTAAAAGGGAACCCTCGTGTATTGCTGGTAGAAATAGTAAAATGATATTGTTGTTGGTGAAAAGAGTTTAACAGTTCCTCAAAAAACTAAATGAAAAATTATCCTATGACCCAGCAATTCTACTCTTAAGTATATGCCCATGAGAACTGAAAACAAGGATTTAAACTGACATATATGCCAGTGTTCATTGCACCATGATTCACAATACCAAAAGGAGGAAATCCAAATATCCATCAACAAATTAATGGTTAAACATATGCCATATACATACACTGAATATTATTTGGCCATAAAAAGTAATACTACAACATGGATGAAACTGAAAACATGATGCTAAGTGAAATAAACCTCACAAATGGATAAATATTGTAGGACTCCACTTATATAAACTACCTAAAATAGGCAAATTCATAGAGACAGAAACTAGAGTAGAGATTTTCAGGGACTGGGGATAGGAGAAAATGAGGACTCATTCGCTTAATTGTCAGAGTTCCTATTTGAGTCATGAAAAATTCCAGTCAACAGAGATGATGAATGGCGCTCAACAGTATACTTAAAAAGGTTTAAAATCAGAAACCTTATGTTGTACACATTTAGCACATTAAGAAAACATAAGTTGCCCAGCCGATGTGGCTCAGTGGTTGAACATCAACCCATGCACCAAGAGGTCACTAGTTCGATTCCAGGTCAGGGCACATGCCCTGATTGCAGGCTCAATCCCTGGTACAGAGCATGCAGGAGGCAGCTAATCTATGTTTCTCTCTCACAGATGTTTCTATCTCTCTCTCCCTCTCCCTCTCTAAATAATTTAAAAAAAACAAAAAAAAAAAACATTTTTAATAAAATATGGTATTTTCCTTTTTTATGTTCAGAATGGTTTAAATAGCATTGAGATTACCTAGTTTAAGTATGATGGAATTCATCAACAAATCAACAAACAATAAGTGCTGGGGAAAATGTGGATAAAGAAAACCCTACTACACTTCAGAGGGAATGCACACTGGTGCAGCCACTATGGACAACAATATGGAGTTTCCTCAAAAAAGTAAAACTGGAATTGCCATTTGACCCAGTGATTCCACTTCTAGGAATATATCCTAAAAATCCCAAAACACCAATCAGAAAGAATATATGTACCCCTAATGTTCACAGAAACATTATTTACAACAGCTAAGCTCTGAAAACAGATCAAGAGCTCATCAGTAGATGAGTGGATAAAAGAGCTGTGGAACATGGAACACTATGCAGCTGTAGACACAATGGAATACAATGCAGCTGTGACACGATGGAAGACTATGCAGCTGTAGGAAAAAAAGGATCTCTTACCCTTTGAGACAGCATGATTAGACAGACCTGGAGATCATTAAGCAAAATAAGCCAGGCAGAGAAAGACAAATAATACATGATCTCACTTACATGTGGAAATGAACAAGATAAACTGATGAACGAAAGAGACCGACAGATCTCACAGGGAAGGTGAGAGAGAGAGAGTGGGAAGAGATCAAAGAACTTATACGGCCTGGCCAGTGTAGCTGAGTGGTTGAGCGTCAACCCATGCACCACGGGGTCACCGGCTCGGTTCCCGGTCAGGGCACATGCCCAGGTTGTGGGCCTGATCCCCAGTGGGGGGCGTGCAGGAGGCAGCCAATTGATGCTCTCTCCCATCAATGTTTCTATCTGTCTCTCCCTCTCCCTTCCTCTCTCTCTAAAGTCACTAAACAAAAAAATTTAATTAAAAAAAAAGAACTTATACACATAGCCACTGGACAAAGACAACAGACAGGTGAAGGCCTGCAGTGAGGTGGGAGATGGGTGGAGGGGGACAATGAGGAAATGGGGGACATTTGTAATATTCTCAATGATTAAATTAATTTTTAAAAAATTTCTGATGGAATTCCTTAAGACCATTTGAGCCCATTTCTTTTTGTGGGGTAGTTTTTTGATATTATCTGTTTCTTCTATGAAAATTTCTCTGCTTTACTGTATGTGCTCTGGAGTCAATTTAGGGAAATCTCAACGTTTTATATAGGATTGTTCAATGTAGCCCCATAATGACTGATTTTCAACTTTAAATTTCTCTGTTTTGATGGTTAATTACACCCTGCCATTTTTTTTATTTTTGTGAATCTGTGCTTTTTTTCTTAGAGAGAGAGGATATTTTTCCACCTATCATCATACAGAGTGGGAAGGAGGGAGGAAGGGAAGGAAAGTGGGAGGAAGGGGAAGAGAGAGAGAAACATAGATGTGATAGAGCCACATCGACTGGTTGCCAGGGCCAGGGACAAACCACAACCGAGGTACATGCCCTTGTCCGGAATCGAACCAGCGACTCATTAGTCTTTGGCCGACGCTCCAACCACTGAGCAAAACCGACCAGGGCAGAAAGAAACACTGATGCAAGATAAAAACCTCAATTGCTTGCCTCCCACACGTACCCTGACCAGGTAACCTGGGCATGTGCACCCTGAATGGAAATCAAACCCAAGACGTTCAGTGCATGGGATGACACTCAACCAACTGAACCATACGAGCCAGGGATAACATGGGCATTTTTCAAACCTCTTCTCATAGATTAACCACTGGTGTTTCTAGTTTTTCCAAGACCTGATTTTTCAGAAGCAGCATTTTAAAATATTTTTATTGATTTCTAGAGACAGAGAGAGGGAGAGAGAAACATCAATGTAAGAGGAAAACATTAATTGGCTGCTTCCTTGCACAAACCCTACCAGGGATCAAGTCCAAAACCCAGGTAAGTACCCTGACTAGGAATTGAACCAGCAACCTTTCAGTGCACAGGATGACGCCCAACCAACTGAGCCACAATGGGCAGGGTGCATTTCAAATTACTTTCATACTGTTTTTATTTCCTAACTCATTAATTTCTACTTTCTCTTTCTTTTCTTCTCGTTTTTTACAACTTTTGGAGTTGAATATTTAATTTACTTTCATTTTTACTGTTTTAAGCATACAAAGATGTGAATGTTCCTAACCATTTTTATAATGCAAGAATAACACTGATATCTTAAAGACTGTACCAAAAAGGAGGAAACTAATCTCGCTTATCAATATGAATGAAAAAGTACTTATAAAATATTAACAATTAGAAATAAACATTTAAAATACAATAATGACCTGGTATGGTTTATTGTAGTAATGCAGAATGGTGAGATAGATTAGAAAATCCATTAAAGTCCATTAATAGATTTAAAAGTCCACAGACACTGAAAAGACCTTCAAAACTTGACACTTATTTCTGGTCAAACACTTAAAAAAACAGAAATCAATACTTCTTTAACATGATAAAATATGTTTACCTCTGCCCTGGCCAGGAGGCTTCAGTTGGTTGGATTATTGTACCATACAAAAAAAAGATTTCAGGTTCACTTCCCAGTTAGGGTACATACCTAGATTGTAGGTTCCATCCTGGGTCGGGCATATGTGGGAGGTAGCCAATCGATGTCTGACGGTCTATCTGTCTGTCTGTGTGTCTCTGTCTCTCTCTCTCTCCCCCTCTCTCTCTCCTTTTCTCCCTTCCACTCTATCTTATAAAAAAAAAGAATCAATGGGCAAGTATATTCAGAAGAGGATTAAAAAAAACAAAAATCACACATTTATATCCAATTATCTGCATAGTATTCAAGATAGGTCATTTCCAAGAGGTGAAGACAATAATGGAATCAAATGAGATTCCAAGGAAAATGTGGTTAATAAATGCTATTAGAATAAAACATTTAGAGCCATTTACAACATATTCAGAAGAATGGTGGGGTTTGATCAGATCAAGAATTACCTGTTTGTATTCACTGACACAACTTTGGCAGCAAAATCTTTTCTGCTGGCCATCAATTACCAGGACATTGTTTCCAGCACCTTTGCTGGGCAGGTACTCTCCACACTGTTCACAGCAGTTCATTATCAGACCATTGGCCATTCTGTATCTATTAAAGCAGTGGTCACTACACAGCTTATGAGTCATATTTTTAAAGCTAACTTCATGGCGAATCTAAAAGAAAAACAACAAACAAAATTTTAAAAACAAATGGTTATGACAAATAGCCAAATATCCAGGTACTCTCATAGAAAAAAAAAATTCCTCAATAATTCTTCCTGGAGGCTTGGTTAAGCAAAAAGAAGAGATAAAGTATATTTCACTATTCCTTGAACCATTTTTATACACTTAAGGAATACACATATGGTGCAGGGAGGACCACCCATGACATAATTACAAACTTTCCTAGAGGTATCTAAAAATGATACAGCATGGCCGATGTGGCTCAGTGGTTGAGCATCGATCTATGCACCGGGAGGTCACCAGTTCAATTCCCAGTCAGGGCACCAGTGAGGGGCACGCAGATGGCAATCAATGTTATCTCTCATTGATGTTTCCATCTCTCTCTCCCTCTCCCTTTCTCTCTCTCTAAAAATCAATAAAGAAAAAAAAATTTTATATCAATAAATAAAAATAACAATGATACAAAATAACCCAATTTGTATACTGTTAGTATAAAACCTCTAAAACAAAAAGACTGGAAATCTTCAGAAATATCCAGCAGGAACTGTAAATAAGTGCACTGCTTTAGAAAAGGGAGGAGAGAGAACCATTATTATAAATCACTCAAATGAAGTATGTACACACAGGTTTCTTTTAATCAATAAAATGCAAACATTTTAATACCATGTGAACAATGTGAAGTTACCAAAAAATATTCCCTCTATTCTATTTCTTAAGCAAGATTGCTGTCTTATTTAGTTAGCCTACTGGTTTAAACATTGTGGTTTTGTCTGTGAGTGCTCCCAACATCAGGAAAAATGTCAATTCATATTATATTTTAATTTTTTCTAATTCATTCTCACTAAGGGAGAATGAGCTTACATAATAGGATACTCGTCAGATTGATTTTTATATATTCTCACTTTTCAATAAATACATACTAATGAAAGATAACATAAATAATGTTAAAAATATTTCCCTTTAGTTAAAACCAAGTGATAAAACACAAAAGTACAAACCTCTGTTAGTTTACCACAAATTGTACATCTTGATTTATTTAGAGCTCCTTTAGTAGGATTCTGTTTGTCTTCATAAAGAGATAGACAAGATGTACTACAGAATTCCTGGAAGGACTCACTTGAATCCACTTGAGCAACGATGGTTCCTTTCATTGTAGTTATATCTCTGAAATTAAGAGGAACAACTTGAAGTAAAATTCTATTTTAAAAAATAATCAAACATAAGAGTAATAACTGACATTTTTCATTTCTATAGCAGCAAAACTACTTTATACTCTTAAATCCTTACCACTACCTAATTTACCCTTAATTCCTTACTCAGATATTAGTAACACTTTAAAATACAAAATGGCTGTTATTATTTATATAAAGTTTAATGTCAAGGCCCAATTTACCGAGGTATAAATTTATAATACCTATTCAAATCCCCTCCCCCGGGTAAGTAAAAAGCATGAGATTATCTAGGCCATGGGAACAAAAATAACCCCACCTACCATTCTATAAAGCTTTCTAACTGAAATGAGAAATGTTACATGACATTACTGATAACCTTTGAAGATTTCCTTCAATTTTCAATGTCAAGATCCTATATTGTAACATAAGTCTTTTTTATTATTGTAAAGCAATCTAAAAAGGGTATGACTGCCCGGCCGTTGTGGTTCAGTGATTGCACTAAGAAGTCGCCAGTTCGATTCCCAATCAGGGCACATGCCCAGTTGTGGGCTAAATCCCCAGTGGGGGGCATGCAGGAGGCGGCCAATCGATGTTCTCTCTCATCGATGTTTGTTATTTCTCTCTCCCACTCCCTTCCTCTCTCTCTAAAATCAATAAAGAAAAAAATTTTAATAAAAAGGGAATAACAATTGTTCCAATATTTGACTTTATTAAACTCGTATAAACCACTAAGACCTTTCCAAAGTTCTAAAATCAAAAACACCTTCACAAACGTGGGCTGTTCCATGAGATGTTATAAGAAAATCCACCAGGTTTGACCTTGCACATACTATACCATATCCCACTTATTTTTAACTAGTGAAGACAGACTGAAAAATTGGCGGATGAGAGCATCCTGTCTCTTCGAGACTGCCAAAAAATTGGTATGAGTCTTGAAACAGTGAGTATTCTAAATGACTTAATGTTCAAAACACACATAAACACATACCTATTTTAATAAAGAATTAGTCATATATAAATTACTTAACAATTTTATCTAATCAATAATATCAATATGTATTTTTACAAATTCAAGGAGTCCGATGGAAATTACAGACAAAATTAATTATAAGATCAACCCTGAAGCCTATCCAAATAGAAAACCTTTTAATCATAAGCCACCTGGACTCGAAAGAAAACCTTCCAAATCCATTATAAATTTTAGTTCGGCTTTAAGAATCAATCAACTTGCTTACCAATTTTTAAAACAAAGCAATTCATCTCTAAGACTGACAATTTTCCACAAATTGTATACTACCAATAATCAACCATATGGATTTATGCTGAAAAGTAAACCTTACTTTTTACACATAACACACAGTTTCTTTGGAGCAGGCTTGTGAGAGAAGGAGGAAAGGCAGGTTGTAGAACAAAAGAGGTGAGCAGATCCTTTTCGTTGATAAGCTGTCTGTCCCTTCTGTAAAGGTTTTTTGCAATTTGCACAAGTGACTTTAACTGGTTTAGTGGGTTGCTGTTGAGCAGACGGCTGGAAAATCTGTTTAGGAAGAGAGGCCACTGGTGATAAAGAATCCACCCCTGGCTGTTTCTGATTTCGAGGAAATGAAGCTGACTGGGAGATCCAAGAATCTTAAAAACAAAATTCACAAGAAAGAGTAATGAAATAGATATTTTCACACACCGAAATATATATCAGAGAAACAGTTTTAACTTCCCATTTTGTACAAGTGTAAGACATTAATAAGGCAGCAGCATAGCAGAGAAGTAAAGGACCCAAGTTTTGCAGTAAGAATCGCTGACTGACATTCAGGCTCCATCACTTTCTAGACCTGGAAGTTAAACTCTATGCCTAACTCTTCTCTAAACTGGAAATGGTACCAACATCATATAAATGATAACATAAAATGAAAACACCATGACTAGCATATAGGAACCACTAAAGAATATTAGCCTATAGTTATTAAACAGGAATAATTAATTTGCAGAATACTACTTTAAGCAAGGAACACATACATCAATATAAAAGTACAATAAAATCTTTACCAACCAGAATCTTTGACAAATATAATATAGGTCTGTTAAAGTTCATATATAATTATATTGAAAACATCTTTTTAAGAACAGCTTTTCCATGTAAACATTCAGTTTCATAGCCTCTAAATATTCCACACAACAGCAAAAAAAGATAAAGTGTTACACAGAAATGACATTAAGCCAACATATATAATAATGAACCCAACATACTGCTGCTCTGCCACTGCCAACAGCTTCAGCATGGCACAGGATTAAAGGTACATGTTTCATTAACACTGCAGTGCAGTTATTCATCTGTCCTTTTTTAATAGTGAGCTGCTTTACCCCAGCTTGTGAGGCCAGTGGCTGAGCATCAACTTGTGCACCAAGAGGTCACTGGTTTGATTCCTGGTCAGGGTACATGCCTGGGTTGAGAGCTCGATCCTGGGGAGTACAGGAGGCAGCCAATCGATGTTGATGCTTCTCTCATCAATGTTTCTCTCTCTCTTTCCCTTCCTCTCTCTAAACACATCAATTAAAAAAATTTCTTTTTTAACTTTTTTTTTAAAAGCTGCTTTGGAACTTAGCTGCAGCCTCCAGCTCACTGCATAGTTATAGTACCACAGACCTCTCACTATACTGCCAAAACCATAATCTGTTTTTCATTATAAAACTTTTTCAGGCCAACAACACTAATTTCTACTGCTTTGATATTTTATAAATTTTTTTTTCCTTTCTAGTTTATTCTGAATTTTGAACTTCCATACATAAAAAGCTGCCCTTTCATATGATAAACCATTTCCTTCCACAGTAAGTACAAATATAGCAAGAACTCAGGGAAACTTCTTCACTACAAAAATTTGAAGGCAATTTCATAATTCTGACCCAGTCTACAACCAAATGGTTTTAACAGGCTACACACACTGCTGTTCAAATTTTACTTTACTCTACAATCCCCCATACCAAAAAATATATATACTTTATACATAGAATAAACAGGGTACATTCTAAAATCCTGTTATCCTGCTATCGTCAGGATAACTGAACAGTTTTAATAAATGGGTAACAATACTAATGAAGACAAAGAAAATAAATCACTGAAAGAACTGGTAATTCTACCTTCTGAGATACATTCAATCAAAAACTATATTTAAATATATGCTAGAAGAAACAGCTTTTTGCAACACAAATTCTGACTCCTTAGGATTTTCAATTTTGTAGGCTTATCATCTGCATATACACTTAAAGGAACCTATTTAAACTTAAGGGCTCCTATTAACTTGATTTTGAAAAAATTGTGCTTTTAATTTCAATTTAGTTTTATGCCCTATATAAATAATGTAATGGCTCCCTTTATATATAGGGTGTCCCAAAAAATGTATATACTTTGAATCACTATAAAGCTAGTGTTTATTAAAATACATTTCATTTTCAAAATGTAATAGAATCTACAGACACCCTGTATACATATTTCGGGGATACCCTATACATTTCAGTTCTACATTTCTGGTACTTTCAAATTTTCACCTCCAAGACCAAAACCCTTTTAGGAATAGAAGGTACCTATAATTTCATCTAAACCCTCTATTTTATACAAGGGACATCATGGGATAGCAGTTTAATCAGTCCAAGAGCCAGTACACATAGCCAAGATTTTACAACTCTCTATTAGAAATAAAAACAGCATATAAACACAAGAGCAAGATTTCACAGCTCTCTATTACAAATAAAACCAAGAGTTAATTCATAAACTCAACAGCCACAGGTGTATCTGTTTAGTTTTTCTGATGAGTCCTTTATATTCCCTTGTGTAAAAGTTTGAGTGAACAAGAACACAACTCTTAAAATATGTCCCTTTGACCCAGCAATATTCATAAAGAAATACATATCCCAGATACATTAATAAGAATATTCGTCCCTGGCTGGTTTGGCTCAGCAGTTAAAGCACAGGACCGCAGACCAAAGAGTCTTGGGTTCAATTGTGGTCAAGGGCACATACATCAGTTGCGGTTTGGTCCCAAGCCCTGGTCAGGGTTGTGCAGAAGACAACTCCCCCGCCCCCCACTCTATCTGAAAAATCAATGAAAAAACATCCTCCGGTGAGGATTAAAAAAAAAGAATATTCTGCCCTGGCCTGTTTGGCTCAGCGGTTAGAGCACCGGCCTGCAAACCAGAAAGTCCCGGGGTTCGGTTCCTACTAAGGGCATGAACCTTGGTTGTACTTTGTCCCCAGCCCTGGTTGGGGTCGTATGGGTGGCAACCAGTCAATGTGTCTCTGTCACATCGATGTTTCTCTCCTCTCTTCCCCCCTCTCTCCCTCCTGCTCTATATGAAGATAAATGCAAAAATGTCCTCGGGTGAGGATAAAAAAAAAAGGAATATTCTTAAGAGTCATTTATATAGTAAAACTTATAACCAAGCTAAATAGAGAATGAACAAAATCAAACATATACTTGACATGGTCAAAAGTTCAAGATTTACTGCTAGGTATTTAAAGCGGTAGTAGTAGGGGACAGTTTGCAAAACTATACCTATACTATGATCTCAGAATAGAATTAAATGTACCATTCTCAATGGAACGATTGAATATTATTTGCTTTTTTATACTTTTTTTTACATATTTATAATTACAGGACAGACAAAATAGCCAATTTAAAACTAATTTGAGCATCATCATTTCTTAAACTTTTATGTGAGCTATAATATTACAAAGAAATACACTATAATACACAGCTAGCAGTAGTATAAGTTAGCAAGAACTTTCTGGAAGGCAATATGGAATATATTTCCACAACATAAAAATGTCCTACAAATACATACACACACACACACACACACACACACACACATACGCAAGGATCTGTGAAGGCATGAAAAATTTTCAAAACTGAGTAATAAGAACCACGTTTCTTTCAAAATCTCTATAAACCAGACAGACATATTTTAGACCAAAAATCTTTAGGAGAACAGGAGAACATAAACAGAATTTGAACAAGATGTTTATCATAGACCTACCATAGCAAATATGGAAAAAGCTAAATATGGGAGTAGTATATTCATACTCATTCATTATGCAGCCATTAAAACATTTTGTGTATAGCAGCCCTGGCCAGTTTGGCTCAGCGATTAGAGCGTCGGCCCGCATCAAAGAGTACAGATTTGATCTTTGGCCCGGGGCCAAGGTCATGTGAGAGCTAACCAAGAGGTGTGTCTTTCACACATCAGTTTCTCTCTCTCTCTCTCTCTCTCTCTCTCTCTCTCTCTCTCTCTCTCTCGCGCTCTCTCTCCCTCCTTCCCTCGCTCCCACTCTATAAATAAAAAAATAAATATCTTTGGGTGAGGATTAAAAAAAAACTTTTTGTGTATAAATATGTTAATGGTCTGAGAAAATACAATGTAATAATAGATGGGGGGGCAGGTGTTCAAGTTAAAAAACACAAAGAAAAAAAAAGACACACACTCAAAGCAGAAATCTTTTTTTTTTTTTCCTCACCCGAGGACATTTTTCCATTTTTTGTTCAGATAGAGTGGGAGGGAGAGAGAGGAAGAGAGAAAGAGACAGAGAGAAACATCAACGTGAAAGGAACACATCGAGTGGCTGCCACCCACATGACCAACCAGGGCCAGGGACAAACTGCAACTGAGGTTATGTGTCCTTAGCAGGAACCGAACCCGGGTCTCTCTGGACCGCAGGCCGACATTCTAACCACTGAGCCAAACCAGCCAGGGCAGGAATCTTTAGTTGATAAGACTATAGGGGACTTTTTCCCTCGTTTTTTTTTGTTGTTGTTTTTTTTAAATCCTCACCTGAGGATATTTATTTTTTTTACATCCACCTTCAGACAGGGTGGGAGGGGAGGGAGGGAAGGAAGAAGGGAGGGAGGGAGAGCGAAAGAGACAGAAACATTGATGTGGGAGAGATCCATCAATTGGTTGCCACCCACATGACCCCAACAGGGGCCAGGGACAAACCGCAACTGAAGTATGTGCCCTTGGCCAGAACCAAACCTGGAACTCTTTGGTCCACAAGCCAATGCTCTGAACACTGAGCCAAACCAGCCAGGACCCTCAATTTTTAATTATAGATTTTCCAAATATCCTTTAATAATTAAACATCATGCCCTGGCCAGTTTGGCTCAGCGGGGACCTGCAGACCAAAGAGTCAAAGGTTAGGGTTAGGGTTAGGTCAAGGGTTTGTACCTGGGTTGCAGACCATCCCTGGCCTGGTGGGAGTCATTCAGGAGGCAACCAATCAATGTGTCTGTCTCACATAGATGTCTCTCTCTTTCTCCCTCTCTCCCTCTCTCTTATCCCCACCCCCACACTTCCACTCTATCTAAAAAATAATAATAATGAAAAAATGTCTTTTGGTGAGGATTAACAAAAAAAATAATCAGATACTACTCTTGCAACCTAAAAAGTAATATAAAAGAAAAATGACTAGCATTTCATAGAGCATTCTACACAACCTAAGTTTTAATCATTTATTATTCTCCAAAATTCCTAGGCTGATAAAGTTACTAATGAGCCTAAAATGATGAAAGAATGAAACAGACACAGAGATGGGTATATGACAGAGACAGAGGCAGACAGACAGAGGCAGACACGCACAGGCTTGGGGGCAAGTTAAAGAGAAAGGGACACATACAGACATGGTCATGAGAAAGCCAGAATTCTTACAATGCTTTCACACAGAAAAACTGACCACAGAAAAAAATTTTAACCTTCAAATATAAAAAATTTAATAAACAGCTAGTAAGTAAAAATTAAAATCAGATAGGAAGTCAAAATGAAACACAGAAAAAGTAAAACAAATCTAAATGAAATTATACCATATTATGTTGTTCCTTAAGTGTGCTATTTACCTTTTTGTTCTCTACATATTAAAAGAAAAAAACTAGAAATCTATTAGCAAAAAAATGAGTACATGACAAATAAAATGCCCAATTGTTAGAATTTAGTGGTGGTGAATAAAGGAATTTTTTTTAACCCTTTGGACATAAGTTTCTGATTAATTTTCTAATAATTGTGGGAAAATACTGTATATGGTTTCACATCTCTGATTACCTAAGACTCCAAACCTAGAAATCGACAGAATTAACATACCTTACATGAATAAACTAATCAACGTGGCACCAATTATTACAATGGAACAAGCATCATCCAGAGTTCAAATTCATTTACATGGGGTGGAAGATCACTCACGGCTTACCAGGACTATGATGACTTGCAGATTCTCCATTCTGAAAAACATCTCCTGCCACATTCATTCTACCAGGATTAAAAGGTCCTACTCCAGTCTTGGTCTGTGAAGTTAAAGATGGGGTGTATGTTTGTATATTAACACCAAAATTACTTGACTGCAGTCCGTTAGAGACATCTCCCAAGTTGGTATTCTGCAGTGATGTTACATGTGTAATCATTAAGTTCATATCTCGCCCGTCAGTATTTTCTAATTGGCCATCATTCACAGAGCTTACACCTGTTTCTAAGGTTGTAACATTAGCAATCTGAATTTCAGAGTCTGGTTCTGTGGTGATACCACTATTACCCATTCCTGCATTTACCTTACTTCTTGAAAAACTGGAAGTGGAGAAATCCACATCATTGGTTCTGTTTTTAGTCTCAGGAGGTCTCCGAGGTTCAATAAAATTGGAGGAATTTTTCTCTTGCCCTTGATTTGTTTCCATGTCCTCTTCATCATCAATGACAATTGTCTCACTTACATTTCCCTTCTGTGAAGCCAAGTCTTTTGAGGAAGGAAGAATTTTGGAATCATTTCCTTGTAGTTCTTCAGTTTTTGATGATGTAAATGTTATGGTTCTTTGATCAGCTACCACAGGTGCAGAAAGGGGAGGTTGTACAGGTTCAATAAAAACAACATCATCATCATCTTCCACTGATGAGTTTTGAAATTTATTCGATCTAGAAACTAAAGGATTAGGCGGACCACTGAATGAATTTCCAACATTCGTGAGACTAGTTGCCATGGTCGTACTTCCTAATAAAACAGGTGTCTGATCAGTCAATTCTAATCCTCCAACTGAACCTGTGTCCATGCCAAGGAACCTGTTAAGAACATAGAAAAAAAGAATACAAATGTCAGTATGTGACATTTTATGTTACTCTAATTGAAAGAATTTTTTAAACTACCCGTACTTTCTTTGTTATTATAAATGAAAATGATTCTTATCTTATACCGAGGATAATTTTGATATGCATCCTGTAATCTTCTCTTATTCATTAATCATTTCATATAATTTACATGTGAGCCTCTATCAATATAAAAAGTATCCAATTTTCACCAATATTCCCACCTCCACCACCTCCTTTCCATCACACTATTTACCCTATAAACTAACACCAAAAACACATAAACTGTCTTAGACACATTTCAGCAGAAAAATAACCATACTGACAATAAAAATCCCTGCTCTATATATTTATCCCTCTATATTAAATAAAATGATATGGTCTAGTCCCTAATTTCCCTTGCCTCATCTTTTATTTATAATTCCTTCTTCTCATACTCCCTGGCTCCCATGTAACTAATTGTAAGATTAAATCCTTCTAAGAATCTGAAATCTTTCTTGACCCTATCCAGAAAGCTTAAATCCTTACTTTCCAGTCACTATGCAATTTGCTTTACGTCTATGTATCAGTCTGAATAATGATCCCCAAAGATATCAAACCCTAATCCCTGGAACCTGTAAATGTTACTATATATGAAAAAAGGGGTCTTTGAAGATATAATTAAGGATTTAAAAATGAGATTACCTCGGTGGGCCCTAAACGCAATTACGGGTGCCTTTACCAAAAAAAGGTGGAGGGAGAGTACAGTATAGACACAAGAGAAGCCAGCATGACCATATAGGCAGGTTAGAGGAGACTAAGTGATGCAGCCAAGGAACATACAAGAGTCAAGGAATTTATTCTCCCACAAAGCTTCCAGAGAAAGCATGGTCCTGCTGACACCAACTGAGCCCAGTGTCACTGATTTCTCACATCTGACCTCCACAACTGAGAAAAATAATTTCTGTTGCTATAAGAAAACTTGTTTACTCTCAGGTTTGTGGTAATCTGCTACCAACAGCTATAGGAAATAAACACAATCCACTTTTTATATCCTCAAAACCACCCTTGATATAGCTATAAAATTTGTCCCATTTTAATGATTAAGAAATTGTGGCTTACAAGCAGAAAAAGACAAATACCACATGATCTCACTTATATACGGAATATAATGAACATAACAGTCTGAGGAATACATTAGACCCAGACACATGAAAGTAGGGCACAGACTGACATCCCTCAGAAGAGGGGATGGGGGGTGGGGAGGTGGGAAGAGATAAACCACAGAACTTATATGCATGTATGCATGACCAATGGACATGGACAACTAAGCCGGGGACAGGGTGGAAGGGGGGGGGGGTGCCAATGGGGTAAAAAGGTAAAATGTCTGTAACAAAAAAATAAATAAAAATTCATATAAAAAAAAAAAAAAAGAAATTGTGGCTTAGAGATGCTAACAAACATGCGCAAGCCACACAACTAGTATGCACACCCAAGTCTTCATAACTCAATAGTTCAAACTCTTTACTACTGCACTATATTCAACTAATATTTTCTGAGTACCTACTATATATGCAGGGCTGTACTGAAGCCAAAGAAACAGCAAAGAGTTAACAGTAAAGAGACAAAAAGGAAAGAAAATAAGTTCTTGAGCAGATGGAAAGGATAAGGTCATGGGCACAGATGGCAGTAGAACTAATCTTGAACACGAATCACCTTAATCTCAGAAACTAAACAGGGAGAAAAAAGAACTGGAAGGGGGGGAAATGAAGGATGAATATAGATTGTACATGGGATGGATGGGAATTTGAAGCAGTTTATACAAGGTAGCCTCATTTTCATACAGTAGCTTACCTAAGGAGAGGAAATAGTGATGTACAGGTCTTAAAAGACTGATTTAAGAACCCCACTGCCAACTCCTAAAGCCTTTGTAATCTTCTTTCTCTAATAAAGCTACTTAGACCAGTTTTTTTAAAAAAGGACTGATGTAAGAACACTTACTAGTTCATACATATTGTCATTTGCTTATATTGCTATGAAGAATCTCTGGAAAGATGAAAACATTAATATCACTTTGGCAGACGGGAAATAGAGATCAAGAAATTGTTTCCTGTCTATTTTGTTTCATTTTCTCAATTTCTGAACACAATGTCTCACTTTTGTTGTTGTTGTTAATCCTCACACGAGGATATTTACCCATTGTTTTTTTTTAGATAGAGTGGGAGGGATGGAGGGAGGGAGGGGAAGGGAGAGAGAGAGAGACAGAGAGAGAGAACCATCGATGTGAGAGACACACATCAATCAGCAGCCTCCTGTAAAACCCAATGAGGGTCAGGGATCAAACCTGCAACCCAGGTACAAGCCCTTGACCAGGAATCAAACCCACGACACTTCAGTCCTCAAGCCAATGCTCTAACTGCTGAGCCAAACCAGCCAGGGCCCTCACTTTTTTTTTTTTAATCCTCACCTGAGGACATTTTTACATTCTTTGTTCAGATAGAGTGGGAGGGAGAGAGAGAGAGAGAGAAACATCGACGTGAAAGGGACACATTAAGTGGTTGCCACCTGCACAACCCAACCAGGCTGGGGACAAACTGCAACCGAGGTACGTGCCCTTAGCGGGAAGCAAACGTGTGACTCTCTGGACCGCAGGCCAACGCTCTAACCACGGACCTAAACTGGCCATGGTTCTCACTTATTTCTTAAGCTAAATTAAAATGTTTTCAATAGACTGAACCATGGCCAGGTGGCACAGTTGGTTAAAGTGTGGTCCCATACACCAAAGAGGTTGCAGGTTTGATTCCTGGTGAGTGAACGTACTAGATTGTGAGTTCAATCCCCAGTCGGGGTGCATACAGAGGCAACCAATCAGTGTTCTTTCTGTCTCTCTCTCTCTTCTCCCACCACTCCCCCCTCTCTAAAATCAATAAACATATCCTAAGGTCAGGATTACGAGAGAAAAAAAAAGAGTGATAGCAGTATAAAGAGGTAACTACTTTACTCTGGTGACCAGAGAATAACTCTATGAAAGTTAGGTGACATTTACAGTGAAATCTGAAATGATAAGAAAGATCTAACTATGAGAAAGGGTATACCAGCTCCTATAAAAAAAAACAAAAAGCCTAAAGGGAATGAGGTTGGTAAATTCAAGCAACAGAATAAAAGTCAATATGGCTGGAACAAGGTAGGCGAGGAAGAATACTATGAGACAAAATATAAACACAGAGAGCAACAACTCACCAAAGCCAACAAGTTCATTCCTTAATTGCATTCAATAAAGATTTACAGAACACTGAGTATGTGCAAGACACTGTCTTAGGCAGCTGGGAAAAAGCAATAAACAAAACAAGTAAACATGCCTGTCATCAGAAATCATGAATTCTAAAGGCAACAGTTTGAATTTTTCCATAACAGGAAACATAGAAGCATTTTTACCAAAAGGCTAACATAATCTCACATGGTTTGAATAGAACACTGTGACTGCTACATGGGCAAAGAAAAAACCACAGAGCCACCGGTCCAGGTGAGAGATGATGATGGCTGAAACAAGGAAGGTGATTGGAGATGAAAGGAAAACAGATTAGGGTTACAGTTTTGAAAAGCAAATCTTACTGGCATAAAAAGACTAAAGATGCTGCACTATCTGACCACTTTTTGGCACCAGACGATCTCCATGAAGTTCAACCCCTTCATGACCTCGGGCCCTGGCAAAAACCGCAAATGCCACTTCGATGCCCCCTCCCACGTGCGTCAGAAGTTCATATCTTCCCCTCTCTCCAGAGAACTGTGGCAGAAGTACAACATCCGCTCCATGCCCATCCACAAGGACAACGAGGGTCCAGGTGTTTTGAGGACACCACAAAGGTCAGCAAATCAGCAAGGTAGTACAGGTGTACAGAAAGAAATATGTCATCTACACTGAGCAGGTGCAGTATGAGAAGGCTAGCTAACAGCACAACTGTCCATGTGGGCATTCACCTGAGCAAGGTGGTTATCACCAGGCTAAAACTAAATAAAGATCAGAAAAAAAGTCTTGAACACAAAGCCAAATCTCAACAAGTTGGAAAAGAGAAAGGCAAATGCAAATAAAAAGAAGAACTTATTGAGAAAATGCAAGAGAAAATATAACCTATGTGCAACCACGGGTTGGTGTGCATTACTTTGAAATTTCAAGATGTCTCTGGAATATTTCGTTTCCATTCTGTTTTGTTATTGATATGTGGCTCTGTAAATCTACTGTTGCTGTTTTGATTAATTTTATGAAAAAAAATTAGAAATGTTTCTTAAAACAAAAAAAAAGACTAAAGATACACTATAAACTCAAAAATCGTTACAGAACACAAAGAGTATTACAATATTAAGCATTCCCCAAAACCGATATATACATACACAATATGTTTTTCCTCAAGTACATATATTTTTATGTAAATTCGTTAAAAATAAAAAACAACCCTGGAAGGATTACATTATATTGACAAAGCAGTTTGCTGGAAGGGTCAGGGAGGTTTCAACAAGTTGCACATTAGGTTCCACATTAATCTACAAATAATTTCAGGCAGCTTAAGAACTGAATGAATAATGGGAAAAACAGAAGATCACATAAAGCTGAGGAAGCACTGAAGATGAAGTGATTATCATTCTCCAGATGCAAGAGGGACACAGAATAACCATTTTTCGCAGACATTAAATGAGGGTATGCCAATTTTTTTATGAAACACTGTGAATAGACCTTAAGAATTTCCCTCCTGATTGAATATCTAGAGCCTAAAACAGTCCCTGGACAGAGAGTAGACACTCACTTGTCCCAGATATTTACGGAAAGGCCAGAGGGCCAAAAAAAAAACCAGTAAGTTTACTTTAACAACTGGTCAATTTTAAACAACATTATATAACTGTCAAAGTATACAATCTATAGTTCCTTTATTTTATATACACTGTTGTTATTCTCTGACCATTAAGTATCCTACTTAAACCAGGTTCTAGTGTCAGGAGAGAACCGTATCCGCTTCATTTCAGTATTTCATAGGAAAAGTTTTACTTTATTTTCACTTAGTAGACTGCTTGCCTCCATTTCATTTAGTTCTTTTTCTGGGGATTATTTCTGTTTTTTCATTTGTGGTGTGTTTGCCTCCCTGTTTTGGCTGCCTCTCTGTATTTGTTTCTGTGTATTAGGTAGATTTGCCATGTCTCTCAGTCTTGATAGGGAGGCCTTATGTAGTGTATTGTGGAGCTCAGTGGCAGTCTCCCTGAGGACCTGTGCTTGACGAGCCTTTACTTGTGTTTTAAATACACATTCAGCCAGTCAGTTTGGATTTGATATTTTTTTCATATATGTGGATTTTGAATATTAATTGGGTTATTGTTTTATTGTATATCTATAGTCTTTCTAATTCTCAATAGAGGATATTTTTCCACTTATCATCAGACAGAGTGGGAGGGAGGGAGTGACAGACAAAGAAACATCGATGTGAGAGAGATACATCAACTACTTGCCTGCCGCATGAACCTGACCAGGGCCAAGGCTGGGACCCGAACCACAATCAAGGTACGTGCCCTTGAACGGAATCAAATCCGTGACTCATTGGTCCACAGACTGACACACTAACTGCTGAGCCAAACCAGCCAGGGATCTCTTTTAAAAAATATGTTTTTATTGGTTTTTAAGAGAGAGAGGATGGGAGAGACAGAAACATCGATGTGAGAGAGAAACATTGATTGGCTTCCTCTGCATGCCTCCTACTGGGGATTGAGCCAGTAACCTGAGCATGTCGCTTGACTAGGAATTGAACCAGGACCTCTCTGTCCATGGGATGATGCTCAATCCACTGAGTTACACCAACCAGGCAGATACAGTTCTTTTTTAACTAATAAGAGCGTTGCTCTATTTTTTATTGTTTAATACCTAATATGTATTACATAGTAATTACAAATATTCAAATTCCGCCTACCTTTCATTTGTTATAAATTACTGGTTTCATTTGAAGTATACTGTTGGAGGACAGCTCTGTGGAGACCTTGAACTGTAAGAAAGATGAACCAGTGGGTTCTAGAGCAAATTAAGCCTGAAATTTCACTGGAGGCAAAAAGTAACAAAAGTCATGCACTCCTACTTTGGGCACATCATGAAAAGGCCTGGTTCTTTGAAAATGACAGTAGTTCTCGGGAAAATACAAGGGAAAGAGGAACGCCAAACACGAGATGGGTTAACTCTATGAACAAAGCAATAAAGGCATAAGTCCACAAGAGCTGAAAAAGAACTGTTGAGAACAGGACACTGTAAACATCACTCATTCATACGGTTGTTAGGAGCCTGAGCCGACTCAATGGCTTCTAATGGCTGTGGTTTTGGGCAGCTTGCTTTTGAGGACCGGTTTTTAAAAATCTGTGTAAGGGAGATAATGATTTTACTTCATGGGTTGCTTTAATGTTTAACTGACATGCATACTTGGTCATAATCATTAAATAAATGTGAACAATTATTGGATAGATGTACTTTTATTTTTAAAATTTAGTTGAATTATGAAAATTTTGAATCATGTTATTTAGCATACTTATATTTTCAATAACTTTCTGTAGTGTTAAAATTTTTTTCACGTTTGCTTAACATTAAGTGAAGGACTTTTGAAGATCTCCCCTAGCAGATGCTATTGTTTTACCATAAAGAAGTCTGTTATTAGGAGCTATTTTATAGTAATGTTATATATATTATATTGTTTTCAAATATACATGAGAAACTCTTTGAAGAAATAATGACTGAAAATTTCCTGAACCTGTTGAAGGAAAAATATATACAAATCCAGAGTCCCAAATACGATAAACCCAAAGAGACCCACACTAAGACACTTCAAAATTAAAATGGCAGAGGTTAAAGAAATGAGAGAATCTTAAAAGCAGCAAAAGCTCCCATAAGACTATCAGCTGATTTCTCAACTGAAACATTTCAAGCCAGAAATATTGGCACAAAATATTCAAAGTGATATAAAGCAAGGACCTACAACCAAGACTACTCTACCCAGCAAGACATTCATTTAAAATGGAAAAACAAAGAGCTTACCAGCCAAAAAAAGAGCTAAACGAGTTCAATACCACCAAAACAGCATTATAAGAAAAGTTAAAGGGAATCCTTTAAAAAAGAAAGCCCTGACAGACTAGACTCAACAGTTAAAGCATTGGTCCGTGGACCTACGGGTGGGGGGTTTGATTCCCAACCAAGGGCATGTACCTGGGCTGCAGCTTTGATCCCCAGCCACAGATGGGGTAGTGCGGGAGGCAACCAATCAATGTGTCTCACATCAATGTTTCTGTCTCTCATTCCCTTCTCTCTCTGCCCATCCGAGCTCCATCTTCCATTCTCTCTAAAAAAAACCAATGGGGAGGAAGGGAAGGGGAGAAACAAATATCCTCTGATGAGGATTAACAAAAAAGAAAAGACAATCCAAGTAAAAGTTGACCACTTCTATATTATCCAAATAAATTCTATCCCATTTAGCCACTTTTCTACAGTAAGTCAATTCTAATTACCTATTTAACATTGAGCAAATAATGTCACTGCTCTGAGTTTCAATTTTCCCTAAAGTAAATGGTATAACAAAAGTTCCCTGCCCTGGCTGGTTTGGTTCAGCAGTTAGAACGTCAGCCTGCAGTCTGGAGAGACCCAGGTTCGGTTCCCGCTAAGGGCATGTACCTCGGTTGCAGTTTGTCCCTGGCCCCGGTTGGGTCGTGTGGGTGCCAACCACTCGATGTGTCCCTTTCACATCCATGTTTCTCTCTCTCTCTCCCCCTCCCACTCTATCTGAATAAAATATCAAAAAAATGTCCTCGAGTGAGGATTAAAAAAAAAAAAAAAAAGTTCCCTATGTTTTTCTTAGAATTCAAACAGGTAAATGGATGTGAAACCAAAAAGCTGGGTTAGAAATACTTACACTAGACAAAACAGAATTAAAACAAAGGCTACAAAAAGAGACAAAGATGCATCCAGCAACTCCAATTATGGCTATTTAGCCAAAGAAACCCAACACACTAAATCAAAAGATAGATAGGTAAATAGATAGCTAGATAGGCAGACAGACAGACAGATACACACACATCCGTATGTTTATTGCAGCATTTTTTACAATAGCCAAAATATGGAAGCAACCTAAGGGTCCATTAACAGATGAATAAAGAAGTGGTGATGCATATATACAATGGAATATGATCTAGCCATAAAAGAATTAAGTGTTGTCATTTACAACATCATCAATGAACCTAAGATGTGTTATGGCTGAGAAAGTGAAAGAAAAAATGCCAGATGATTTCACTTATATCTGGAATCTAAAAAACAAAATAAATAAATAAGCAAAACAGAAACAAACTCAAAAAGAACATTTTGAGGACTGTCAGAAAGAAAAGAGGTTGGAGGGAGAGAAAGAAAGAATTTCTAAGTTAAAGAATAATCACAGGGACTTCCAGTCAAGATGGCAGTGTAGGTAAATGCAGTACTCGCCTCCTCCCACAACCACATCAAAATTACAACTCAACACACAGAATAACTATCACTCAGAATCGCCCAAAATCTACATGAATGGAAGTCCTACAACTACGAAATTAAAGAAGCCACATGGAGACTGGTAAGAAGGTCTTGTGCCAGATAAAAATCAGGAGTATACCTCGGCTATGAAGGTCCTCCACAATGAGCAAGGGGTCCTGATCCCACACCAAGCCCCCCAGTTCAGAGTTACAGTGCCAAGCAGAGAAGTCCCCATAAATTCTGGTGGTAAAACCCAGCAGGAATTGAGGTTGAGGATACTAGAGTCCCAGGCAGCTCCTCTTAAAGGGCCCACACACGGACTTACTCCGATCCACTCCTTCTGAGCTCCAGTGTGGTGGAAGCAGCTTCAAAAGCACCAGAGGCATACAGGAAAGAACTGAGCTGTTTGGCTTTGCGGAAAAAGCTGGAGAGGCAGCTTTTTCCCAGAAAGAGGTACTGGTGGAGGCCAATGTTCCTTTGGTGAGTCCTTCCCATAGAGGGCACGCAGGTAGACAGCAGCTGTATCTGGGAATCCGACAACCTGGCTCACACTGTTTGCCCCAACCTGGTGATTCCCTGAGGCTCTCTCCCACCCTCATCCAACTTTCAGGCCCACCCAGGCTGTTTCCAGTGACTTTACACAAGAATGGCCTGTCTGGGCACGTGCTTCAGCTTTTCCTGAAATCTCTCAAACAAGTAGTATTTGGCCTCAGCACGCCCCATACCTCGTGCTGAGTGGCCCCAGGCCCAGCACTAGAAGCAGCCAGCCTTGGTTCACAGCTTGCTTTGCCTGGGTACCTCCAAGCCCAGCACAGACAGCCATTTGCAGATCGCTTTATAGCTTATGCCTGGAGGCCTGGGTAGAACTCAGGCAATGGCTGACCTTGCCCCGGAGCCAGCACACCACCTGACAGCTTCAGACCACATTGAAGCACCACCTCCAACATACTCAAGGGGTGGGCTCAGTGGGTACCAGAACCCTGCTGAAGTAAGTTTTGATCTGTGTGGTGGGCCCCTGCAGAACTGATCCTCCAAGGTGGTCAGAGTTCAGTAGTCAGTGGTCACAGCCAGTCCTGGCAGCTTATCAGCCTGAGTAAAACCCTCCCATTGATGTGTCAACAGCAATCAAGACTCAATTACAACTGAAGGGTATACAGTCGATTAGAGGTGTGCACCTCGAGACCCAGGCTGGAGTCATCAGGGAGGCTGTGCTACTAGACCCTACAGGACACCTACTACAATAGGTCACCATATGAAATCTAGGAGACGTAGAAGCACTACCTAATACACAGAAACAAACACAAGGAGACAACCAAAATGAAGAGACAAATAAACAGGTCCCAAATGAAAGAACAGAACAAAACTCCAGGAAAATAAATAACTAAATGTAATGGAAATAAGCAATCTAACAGATGCAGAGTTCAAAACACTGCTTATATGGATGCTCAAGGAATTTATTGAGAACCTCAAGAGCATAATAAAGGATCAGTCGGAAATGAAGGATGCACTAACTGAAATAAAAAATAATTTACAGGGTATCAACAGGAGAGTAGGTGAAGCCGAGAATGAAACTATCGATTTGGGATATAAGGAAACAAAAACACCCAATCAGAAGAGAAAAAAAAAAAAAAAAACAATCCAAAAAAGTAGGATAGTTTAAGGAGCCTCTGAGACTACTTCGAGCATACCAACATTCACATTACGGGGGTGCTGGCAGAAGAGACAGAACAAGAAATTGAAACCCTATTTGAAAAAAGAATGACAGAAAACTTCCCTAACTTGGTGAAGGAAACAGACATTTAAGTCCCAGAAGCACAGTCTCCCAAACAAGATGAATTCAAAGAGGCCCACACCAAGATACATCATAATTAAAATGCAAAAGGTTCAAGACAAAGGGAGAATCTTAAAAGCAGCAAGAGAAAAGCAGTTAGTTACCTATAAGAGAGCTTCCATAAGACTGTCAGCTGATTTCTCGAAAGAAACTTTGCAGGCTAGAAGAAAGTGGCAAGAAATATTCAAAGTGATGAAAAGCAAGGACCTACAATCAAGATTACAATATCCTGCAAAGCTATCATTTACAATCCATTCACATATAAAGAGCTTCCCAGACAAAAAAAAAAAAAAAGAAGAAAAAGCTAAACGAGTTCATCACCACCAAGTTACCATTATATGAAATGTTGAAAGGTCTTCTTGAAGAAGATAAAAAATATGAATAAGCCTGCCCGGTGTGGCTCAGTTTATTGAGCATCCCCCCCCATGCATCAGTAGGTCTCTGGTTTGACTCCCGGTCAGGGCACATACATTCCCGAGTAGCAGTCTCAATCCTCAGTAGGGGGAATGCAGGAGGCAGCCAATATATGTATTTCTCTCTCTACCTCTCTGAAATCAATAACATATTTTTTAAAATATGAACAAGACCTGGACAGTCTGGCTCAGGGTTAGAGCGGCAGTCCACGAACTGAAGACTCGTGGATTTGATTACAGTCAAGGGCACATACCTCAGCCATGGTTTGGTCCCAGGCCCTGGTTGGGGTCATGTGGGAGACAACCAATTAATGTCTCTCTCTCTCTTTCCTTCTCTCTCTCTCTCTCTGTCTCTCTCACTCCTGAAGATGAAAATATCCTCTGGCGAAAATTAAAGATAAAAAACTGAACAATAAAATGCAACAAACACATATCTATCAGCAATTGAATGTACAGCCCAGCCGGTGTGTCTCACTGGTTGAGTGTTGAAACATGCACCAAGAGGTCACTGGTTCAATTCTTAGTCAGGGCACTGGCCAGGTTGTGCACACAATCCCTAGTGGGAGGGATGCAGGGGGCAGCCAATGGATGTTCTCTCTCATCAATGTTTCTCTCTCTCCCTCTTCCTTCCTCTTTCTGCAAAATCAATACAAAAAAAAATTAAAAATGAAAAGGAAAATAGAGATATAAAAATTTGAAATAAGAAAATCTGTTTATATATGATTATATTATTCTTTGCCTCAAAGACCCAAAAAATTTACCTGAAATGCTAATGCAGTGAGAAAATGTAGTCAAATGCTAAAAGTCAAAATGTAGAAATTAATATTAAATTAACTGAATAGCCAATTAGAGACGGATATAAAACTCTGGTAATCAACGTCAACTAAATAAGGAACTATATATTTTAATCCTCACCCAAAAATATTTCTCCATTTATCTTCAGATAGAGTTAGAAGGAGAGAGAGAGAGAGAGAGAGAGAGAGAGAGAGAGAGAGAGAGAGAAACATCAGTGTGATAGAGACACATCGACTGGCTGCCTCCCACATGAAACCCCTTACAGGGCTAGGGACTAAACTGCAACCGAGGTACATGCCCTTGACGAGAATCGCACACCCGACTTTTTGGTCCATAGGCCAATGCTCTAACAGCTGAGCCAAACCAGATAGTGCAAAGATATCTTTTTAAAATACATTTTCATTAATTTTTTTAGAGAGAAATAGAAACACTGGTTACCTCCAGCATGTTCCCCACTGGGGAATGAGCCCGAAACGCAGGGATGTTCCCTGACCAGGAATCGAACTAGACCTCTCAGTCCATAGGACTATGCTCTAACCACTAAGCAACACCAACAGGATAAATAAAGGTATTTAAAAAAAAAAAATTGGCCAGTTTTGCTTAGTGGTTACACCATCAATTCCTGAACCAAAGAGTCACCAGCTCGATTCTGATCAAGGGCACATACCTTGGCTGTGGTCCAGACTCCGCCCTGGTTGGGGTCATGCAGAAGGCAACCAATCGATGTGTCTCTTTCACATCAATGTTTCTCTCTCTCTTTCCCTCCTCCTCCCACTCTATCTGAAGATATATGGGAAAATATCCTGAGGTGAGCATTAAAAAAATAAAATTAAATAAAAAAGACAAACCCACAAAGACAGGCAGAACAAGGAAGAATTCAACAGCACCAAATATTTGGAACAGAGAAGGCAGATGAGCATGGATTCATTTTAACTGACTTAGCAAGCCTCAGAAAGATATACTCTGAACAAATAGTAAAGAAAGTTTTGAAATGACTAAAATACAAATAAAGTTAAACTGGTACTTAAGGCAGGAAGTATCCTGATCAACAAAATTATCAGAGGAATTTGACAAAAGGTCCTTGTGACTATGACTTAAAAAACAGATGAAGACAAATGTCACAAAAAATGGCAGAGTGGGAAACTCTAGGTATGGGTCCCCCCACCCAAGTAACACCATTGCACTGGACAGAGTGATTAGAACCAACTACTTAGGAACTCTGTAACCTGAATGGACACATAACAACCAGGGGAGTGCTCAAGCAAGACAATTGTTAATCATTCTTCAGTGAGTAACACATATGGACCAGCAACCATCCCCCATTCCTCACTCCAATTTTGCCATGAGGATAGTATCTTGCATTCCTGCAGTCTGGCTGGACACAGGACTGGCAGTAAGAAACTTCTAACAAAACTTGGGATAGTATTTGTGGTGGTCTGATGCTTCTCTTGTTTTTAGCCCTCTAGGAAGCAAAAGCTTTCCTGAAGGCATCTGTCAGATTTAATCAAACATAACCCTTTATTTATTTATTTTTATTCCTAATCCAGACATTTGAGGAAATTTTTGTCAGGTGACTAGCTCACCACCAGGAAAATGGAACTTCAATGACCATAAAAAACAAAAAATAAAAACTTTGCAAAAAGAATAGTTTAGAAAAGTAAAAACTTGAATGGCTCCATCCCTCAACAAGTAAAAAATCAGCAATTTGTGAAGATTGGAAAATTTCCATATATCCAGAGCTACTCATAACATATTCAGAATGTTATAAAACATACAAAGAAACAGAAAAGCAAATCTATTCACAGGAATAAAAGAATTGGACAGAAACAAATGGTGAGGAGTCCCAAATATTGGTATAACTAGTCAAAGACATTAAATCAACTATCTTAAATATGGTCAATGAACTAAAGGAAAGCACAATGAAAATCAGGAAACAATGTTTGAACCAAATGAGAACATAAACAAAGAGGTACAAATTACAAAGTGTAAACAAATTCTGGAAATCAAAAATACAATAACAGAAATTTAAAATTCACCCAAAGAGATCAACAGGAGATTTGAGCAGGTAGAAGAAAATCTATACAGTGGAAGACAGAAATTATCCAATTGGTGCAGAAAAATGAAAGGGGAAAAATAAACAGAACCTATAGGATCTGTTAAATACCAAGTATACCAACATATGCATCATAAAATGAAAAAGAAAGGCACTGGCCAGGTTGCTTGGAACAGAGATTGGCAGGTGGGATTAAGAAAACATGATCCATCTATAAATTGTCTAGAAGATACTCAATTTACATACAATGATACAAAGAAGTGGACTGCAGGATGAAAAGATACTCCATGTAAATAGTAACCAAAAGAGACCTGGCATGGATACAGTACTATCAGACAAAATAAAATATGTCATAAAAGGTTACAAGAGACAAAGGACACTATATATTGGCAAAACATTCTTCCAACAAGATGTCACAATTATATACACAACTAATAAGAGAGCACCTAAATATATGAAGCAAAAATTGCCAAAATTAAAATGAGAAATACCGTTTTATGAAATACTTTAATTCAATACCCTGTTTTTAATAGTAGATACAATTACAGAAGATCAATAAAGAAACAAAGGACACAAACAACACTGTAAATCAATTAGACACATACGAAGTACTAAATTCACCAAGAGCAGAACACACATTCTTCTCAAGTGCACATGCAACACTCTCCGAAATAAGCCAGGTGACAGCCACAAAGCAAGTCCTTATAAACATGAGAATCAAAATGATAAATGGTTTTTCTGATAACAATGGAACGAAACTAGAAATAAATTAATAGAAGTAAAACTAGAAAATCATAGATAAGTAGAAATTAAACAACAATTAAACGAACTACCAATGGGTGAAAGAGGAAATCACAAGGGAAATGAGAAAATACGAGACAAAAGAAGACAAAAACACAAAATATCAAAACTTATGAGACACAATGAAAGCAAGGCTCAGCAGGAACCTAAGCCATTAATAACAGCATTAAAAAATATCTCAACCTTACAGGGTAGCTCAGCTGACTGGAGCATCATCCTGTACACCAAAAGGTTGGGGATTTGATTCCCAGTCAGTGCAAATACCTAGGTTGTGGGTTCAATCCCCAGTCAGGGTACGGATGGGAGGCAGCCAATAATGAAATAATAAAGATTACTGTAAAGAACAAAAAATGAGAGCAAAATAAACAAAATAAAAAAGTGGTTCTTTGAAAAACAAATTTTTAAACTGAGTAAAAAATCTTAATTATTAAAATAAAAAATTAAAATAGGACATCGCTATAGATTTTACAGAAATAAACAGAATCATGAGCAAATACAATAAGTAAGTGTATGCCAATAATTTAGATAACCAAGATAAAAATGGGCAAGGAAAAAATAAAATGGTGGCAGAGTGAAAGGAAACTACATAGACCATCTCCCAGGACCAAACAGGAATTACAACTAAAATAAAGACAAGTCATTGGGAAAAAATGATGAAAAAGCAGCTGCAGAGAAATCTTATAACCAAGGACAGAAAGAGGACAACAAATCAAGAACAGAAGGAACTGTGGAGGCGTGAAAAGGCAGGCTCAGAGTCCACGGACAGCAGGTAAGAGTCTGAATAGTTCCCTCTAAGAAGTCAGGGGTTAAAACCCCAAGCTGACTCCACAGCACAGAGTAGCAAGATAGGGAAATGTGCCCACATTAACACTTGCCTGACATCACATGAGCTGAGGTTTTGTAGGGCAAGGAGAGGCACAGGAGAAAAATGACACTTCCCTGAAGGGCCAAGAAACTAAATCAGCTACTGCCACTCACCCTGGGCTCCTGCAGAGGCAAGGCGGACTGGCCTGGAACTGTGTGAAGAGCCTCAGGGGTTTGTGGCTCAGGGGAGACAGCTGGGAAAGAGGACACAAGGAGTGTTATGTTGAATCACTCTCTCATAAAATATCTTACTCAAAGAGCTCCTTCCCAGAGCCCCAGGGAGAACCAATGGCCCCTCCCCCTCAGGAATTTGACAACAACAGGCCAGAGAAATGCAAATTGAGGCTTATTAATAACCAGAGACTACCAACAACCAACAAGGGGGGGGGGGGAGGACGCCACAGTATTGCCCCAACCACTGGAAATCCTCTTACCCTGTATACCTGGTTTTTCATTCAGCTGAGGGCTACAACCAGAGGTTCATCAACTAACTGAGTCTAATAGCCTCCAGGGAAAAGCTAGAGGAAAAGTGAACCCTTGCTTGGCCTGCAAATGTACCCAGGAAAGTAAGACCTGACAGAGCTGTTTAACATGGGTCCACCCACACTCATCCAAACCCAATATAGGAACACCAGTGGAACACCAACAGGGAAAATTTGACATGCTCCAAAACCCACTGAAAAAGCCAAAATGGTGAAAAAAAGAAACAAATCCCAAATGAAAGAACAAGAAAATTCTACAGAAGAAGAGACAAATAAAATGCAACTAAGCAAGTTATCAGAGGTACAGTTCAGAGTAATGATGAGAAAGCTCAACAGCATGAGTAAAGATACAGAAATACAGAAAATCAACCAACTGGAAATGAAAAACCTCCAAGCCGAAATGAAGAATGACATAGCAAAAATAAAGAATACATTGGCGCCCTAGTCAATTTGGCTCAGCAGCTGAAGCATCGGCCTGCAGACCAGAGAGTCCCGGGATCAGTTCCCACTAGGGGCATGTACCAAAAAAAAAAAAAAAAAAAAAATACATTGTAAGGAATAACCAGCAGAGTAGAGGAAGCTGAGGATCAGAACACTGAATTAGAGAACAGGGTAAAGCCCTAGCCCCAGCTCAGTGGTTAGAGTGTCGGCTCATGGACCAGAGAGGCCTGGGTTCAGTTCCCACCAAGGGCACATACCTCAGTAGCAGTTTGTCCCTGGTCCTGATTGGGGTCATGTGGCTGGCGACCACTTGATGTGTCTCTCTCACATCATGGTTTCTCTCTCTCTCCCTCCCTCTCGCTCTATCTGAAGAGAAATGCAAAAGAAAAAAAGTCCTCAGGTGAAGATTGAAAAAAATAAATAGAAAACAGGGTAGAAAAAAAATCACCTAATCAAAGAACCAAAAATAAAAAGCAATTAAGTAACAGAAAGACAGCTTAAGAGAACTGTGGGACAAGATGAAATATAACAACATCCGCATCATAGGAGTGCTAGAAGCAGAAAATGAGCAAGGGTTAGAGAATATATTTGAAGAGTGACAGAAAACATCCTTAATCTGGTGAAAGAAAAACACATACAAGAACCACAGAGAGCCCCAATAAGAACTCAAAGAGGCCCACACCAAGAAAAATCATTCAAATGCCAAAAATTAAATACAAAGAGAGAATTCTAAAGGCAGCAAGAGAAAAGCAATAGGTTACCTACAAAGAAACCCCCATTAGGCTATACACTGACTTTTCAACAGAAACACTACAAGACAAAATAAAACAGCATGAAGTAATCAAGGTAGTGAAAAACAAGGATGTGAACCCAAAACTACTCTATCCTGCAAGGCTTTCATTCAAAATAGAAAGTGAAATAAAGAGCTTCCCAAACAATAAAAAAGGGCTAAGGGGGGCTAAGGGAATATATTAGCACAAAACCAGCACTGCAAGAAATGTTAAAAGGACTACTGTAATAAGCAGAAGAAATAGGAAGAGAAACATTACCAGAATAAACAAAAATGGTAATACAGTCAGCCCTCATTTATCACAGTTAATCAGTTCCAGACTCGACCACGACAAATGAATTTCCGCAAAGTAGAATTCTTTATTTATATTCTCAATTTGACTTTGGCGGCTTCCCTCTATCACGTTTTCTCAGCCCTAAAAAAGAAAAATTCTGACATATGCTGAAACATAGATGAACCTTGAAAAGATTATGCCAAGGGAAATAAGCCAGACACAAAGAGACAAATACTTTATGGTTCTACTTATCTGAAGTACTTAGAATAGGTGAATTCATAGAGTTAAAAAGTAGAATAAGGTCACCAGGAGCTGAGGTAAGAGGTACTAAGCACTATTGTTTAATGGGTAAAATTTTTATTAGGATAATGAAAAAGTTCTGGAAAAGAATAGTGATGACTTTTGCAAAACACTGTGAATATATGTAATACTACTGAACTGTACACTTGAAATAATAAATTTTACATTTGTATATTTAACCAGAAAATTTTTTTGTAATCCTCACCTGAGGATATTTTTCCAATTTATCTTCAGATAGAATGGGAGGGGGAGAGAAAGAGAGAGAAACCGATGTGAGAGGTTGCCTCCTGCACAACCCTGACCAGGGCCAGGGACCAAACCACAACTAAGGTACGTGTCCTTGACGAGAATCAAACCTACAACTCTTTGGTCCGTGGGCCAATGCTCTAACTGATAAGCCAAACTGGCCAGGGCTATCAGAATTTTAAAAAGAAAAAGAAATAGAAGCCATCTATATGGGTGGAAATATCACAAACACAAACAATGATTAACTACAATGAAAATATTTGCAACTGATATCCTAAAAAACTGAAGACAAAGAGGTCCTATAACCAATGAGAAAAAAACAACAACCAAAGAAAATAAAGGGCAGAAAAAAGGGAACACAGTTCACAAGAAAAGGAAATATAAAAGGCTATTAAATGTGTGCTATAGTTAAGAGAAATGCATATTTAAACTATAAAGGGTCACCAATTTTCTCTTACCACAAAGGCAAAGATCAAAAGATCTAACTATGTACTGAGAGTCTCATACCGAAACAAGTGTGAACTGATAAAACTTCCACAGAGGGCAACTCAAAAATATTTCTTTGACCAAGTAATTCCACTTCTAGTCATCCTTCCTACAAATATATTATTTAATGTTTTTATTTATTTTTATGTTTTTTGCAGACTTTTTAAAATGTATTATTATTTTTTTATTCTCACTGAGGACATTTTTGAATTTATCTTCAGATAGAGCAGGAGGGAGAAAGAGAGGGAGAGAGAGAGAAACATCAATGTGAGACAGACACATCAAGTGGTTGCCACCCACACGACCCCAACCAGTGCTGGGGACAAACTACAACTGAGGTACACGCCCTTAGCGGGAACCGAACCCGGGCCTCTCCCATCTGTGGGCCAACGCTCTAACCGATGAGCCAAACTGGCAGGACATTATTTAATGTTTTTAAGAACAAAATGTAAAAGGATATTCACTGTAAAATTAAAAGACTGAAACACCCTAAATGTCTCTCAATAGACAGCTGATAAAATAAATGACAATAAAAACATACAATGAAATATTATGAAGTCCTGCAAACAATGAGAAAGCTCTATATGTACTTACATACCAATATGGAACAACCTCCACATTAATTAACTAGAAACAAGGTACAGAACAATAGATAAGCACACACATACAAAGGCATACACAACATACATATACACACATACATACATGTCTGGAATATTTCTAGATAAGTATCTAAGAAAATGACAACAGTGGTTTGCTTCTAGGGAACAGAACTGTGTGGATGGGTCAGGGGAAGGAGGAAAGAGTCTTCCTTCTCACTGTTTTCCCTGCTTTGCCTTTTAAATTTGGTATCATATGCATATACACTGGAATTTGATTGGGGTTTCACTGAATATAGAAACAAAAAAATTAACATTTTTTACATTACTGAATTCTTTCCAACCAGACATATGCATATCTCTATACTCCAGTTTTCTTGTATGGCCTAAGATATTATTTTACAATTTCCTCCATAAAAATATTGCATATTTGTTATTGTTATTCCTATTTCTTGCAATAGTGAAATAAATTTTCCTATTACATCATAAAATGTTTAGAGAGCAAAGAAACACCTTAAAGTATAAAATACACAAAATAAAATATATTATTATATCGTTATGACCGATATAATAGATATTCATACCTTTAAAAGAACACAAATGAAATTGACTATTTAATAATATCCAGTGTTGCCTAGCCAGCGTGGCTCAGTGGACTGAATGTCATCCCATGGACTGAGAGGTACCAGTTCGATTCCAGTTCAGAGCACATGCCTGGGTTCTCAGCTCGATCCTCAGTAGGGAGCATGCAGAAGGCAGCCGAACTAAGTATCTCACATCAATGTTTCCCTCTCTCTCTCTCTAAAAAAATCAATAACATATTTTAAAGAAGAATATCCAGTGTTGGCAAGAATGTGAAAACATAATGGAAGTGCAGTAAGCATTGTGGCCCAGTGGATGGCAATTTGGCAGTTTCTAATAAAACATGCAATGTGTATATATTGATTCAGCAATTCCTATTTTCAGAATCTCTCCTAGAGAAAACATATGACCCCAAAGAAACCAGTACATAATATGTTCCGTGCAGCATTATGTATAACAAAAAATTAAAAATAAACTAAATGTCCATCAATATCTAAACTGTGTTATAGCCGTGCTGTGAAATATCACACAACAGTTAAACACAAAAGAGGTTGATCTTTATGTACTACCTCAGAAAACTAAAGACATACAGCTAGGTGAAAAAAGCTAGTTGCAGAAAAGTACATATAGTATGTATGTTCTTAAAACGGAAATACAAGTGTACTATATAATTCTTATGGGTACATGATAGTATATGAACAGAAAAAGATTTGCAACAATACATGCTAAACTGATAATACTGGAGAAGTAAGGAAAAGGATCAGAAGATCAATGAAAGATGACAGAACAGATTATACCCTCGTGTTGCTTATAGTCAGTCTAGTCACAACATTTCTTAATATATTTTTATCAAATATCTAAAACAATGCTACTCTGGCTTTAGAAACTAATAAGCATTTAATTAATATACTAAAAATCCATTTAAGGGTTATGATAGAGTCTAAACAACAATCCCTTTTGATCTAATAAATGAATAAACCAATTAATTCATTCAGGTTATCTCTAGGGTGCAGAATTTCTTCTTTCTCCTACGACCAAACTTTAACTGCAAGTACTGTCAAGTAATTTTAACTTTCTTTGGGGATCTCATCCACTCTCACAATTTTAAATACCTCAATACCCTAGACTCCTTAACTTATCTTAGTCAAGATGTTTCAAAGCCCTCAACCTGCCTACTCCAAGTTATTTTAAACATGCTTTCACTCTGTACCCACCTGCACCTTCTCCAGTTGTTGCCCCTTTGGGAAGTTATGTATCTAGCTACTCATAGAAATCTGGAATTCATTCTTAATTTCTTCTCCTCTCTTCACCTACAGTCTTGACATCCACCCCCAAGACCTGTTCTACTTCCACAATAAATCTTGAAACTGCCCACTCTTATTTCTTTTGACACCCCTCTAACCCTAGAATTTAACCATCATTTTTCTGTTGGATTACTCTTTTTAAGACCCCAGTCACGTCTCACATGGCTTTCCAGTGTACTTAGGAGTAAACGTTAAGATTCTTCCCTACCTTTAATATTACTGCTTGACGGGAACTGACTAAACGCCAGGCTCCATTTCAGCACCACTCTTCCCCACCTTGCTCATTAACTGCATTTAGCAGAAGCCTTCTTTCAGTTCATGGAAGGGCCCAAGATCCTCCTTATTTCAGGAGCCCTTTGTACACAATCTTTCTCTGCCTGAAATGTTCTTTTCTGAACTTCTTTCTAGTAACAGCCTAAATGTCACTCCCTGGAGATCCCTTCCTCTCAAACATTTCACAAACCCATTCCTGGTCGACATTAGATCTCCCTTGTTATAAACTCACATCATCACTCACACTTCCTCAGCTGCATTCATCCAATTTATAATCATGTTTACTTGTAATATATGTATCCCCCAATGGACTGTATGTTCCATGAGGACAAAAACCTATGTTCTTGTTGCTGCTAACTCCTCCAATGTGCACCCCGCAACTGAATTCTATCGCTCCCTCCCTCCCTATCATTTCACATTTGAGACTGTTTCCCCACTGTAAGATAGAAAATTAGGATAATTTCTTCAAAATATGAAATAAAGAAAATAAAAATGTATTTGCCCTGATTTGGTCGTGATTTTTATTACTTCTATAGTCAATTATATAATTAGCAACATGGCCTGATTTTAGTGCCTAATAAAAGTTATCATACCTAGTCCTTTTTAACCCTTAACCAAAGAAGTTAAAGGAACCCACACTTCGTTCTCTACACAGTTTTAAAACGAGGAGAGCAAAGGCAAACTTGAATATATGTTAATTTGGAAACAAACAATCAGTTATTTTTATATTTCGTATTCCAAATCTATGACCTAGTTTTACAACTTTTTAAAAAATATATATTTTTTATTTTTTAGAGAGAAAGGAAGGGAGAGAGAGAAATATCAATGTGAGCGAAACATCGAGTGCCTGCCTCCTGCACGACCCCTACTAGGCATCCAGCCTGTAATCCGGGCATATGACCTGATCAGGAATTCAACCCGGACCACTCAGTGCATGGGAGGACATCCAATCCACTGAGCCACACCAGCCCTGCTCTGACTATTTTTAATACTAATTTTTCCCTAGTGTTTAAAGGTGATGAAATAAATAGAGGGCTTTAAAAAGAGTAATAACCTTCTTTAGGTGAGTTCCAATGTTCCATGATTAAGACTTACGTAAAGAAACAACATTTGGAAGGACTTCTGGTCAAGATGGTGGCATAGATAAACATGGTACTGCCTCCTCCCATAACACATCAAAATTACAACTACAGAACAACCATCCTTCAGAACCGCCTGAAGTCAAACTGAAGGGAAGTCCTCCAACTACGAAATTGAAGAAGCAGCCACACCGAGACTGGTAGGAGGGGAGGAGGCGCAGACAGGCTGGTCCCAGCACCACATGTAACGGATAAAAATCAGGAAGGACACCTCAGCTGGGAAGGTCCTCCCTGAGGAGTGAGGGGTCCCCGTCCCACACACACCAGGCACCCAGCTCAGGGTTCCAGTGTCCATAAATTCTGGCTGTAAAAATCAGTGGGAACTGAGGCTGAGGGAGGCTGAGGCTTCTGGAGCCCCAGGCAGCTCCTCTTAAAAGACCCACTCCCTCTGAGCTCCAGTTCTGGGGGAATAGCTTGAAAGGCACCAGAAAGTCCAGCTGGTGTGGCTCAGTGGTTGAGTGTCATCCCATGCACCAAAAAGTCGCCAATTCAATTTCCGGTCAGGGCACATGCCCAGGTTGTGAGCCCGATCCCCAGTGGGGGGCATGCAGGAGGCGGCCAATCAATGTTCTCTCTCACTGATATTTCCATTTCTCTCTCCTACTTCCCTTCCTCTCTCTCTAAAATTAATTTTTAAAAAAAAATGTTAAAAAAAGAAAGGAACCAGAGACATACGGGGAAGAACTGAGTTGTTTGGCATCAGGGTGAGGAACAGAGAGGCAGCTTTCTCCTGGACAGATGTGCTGGTGGTGGCCGTTGTTCCTTTGGTGACCCCTGCACCCAAAAGGCTGGCAGTCCAGTGCCATTATCTGGGACTCCAGCAACATGGCTCAGACTGTTTACCCCGCCCTGGTGATTACTGATGCCCTGCCTCACCCCCACCCAACTTTCAGGCCCACCAAGCTGTTACCAGTGGCTTTTCCTAAGAATGACCTGTCTGGGCACATGCTTCAGATTTTCCTGAAATCTCTCACACAAGCAGCATCTGGCCTCAGCGAGCCCCATACCTCTCACTAAGAGGCCCTAGGGCTGGCACTAGAAGCAGCCAGCCTTGGTTCATAGCTTGGCTTTGCCTAGGCACCTCCAAGCCCAGCACAAGCAGCAGCCATTGGCAGATAACTTTGTAGCTTATGCTGGTGGCCCCAGGTAGAATACAGGCAGTGGCTGACCTTGCCCCAGAGCCAGCACACCCAGTGAACAGCTTCAGACCACATCGAAGCATCACCACCCACTCTACAAGTGACACACACACTCAAGGAATGAACCAGAGCACTGCTGAAGTAAGTCTTGCTCTGTGTGGTGGTCCCCTGGCACAGCTGATAATCCAACGTAGTAAGAGGTCAGTGGTTAGTGGGCACAGCCAGTCCTTACAGCTGATCAGCCTGAGTAAAACCCTCCTAATGATGTGCCAACAGCAATCAAGACTCAATTACAACAGAAGGGTGTACAGTCCACCCAAGGAGTGTACCTCGAGGGCCCTGCTGGATGATCAAGGAGGCTGTGCCAGTGGACCCTACAGGACATCTACTACAATAGGCCACCCTAGTAAGCCGAGGAGACATAGCAACTCTACCTAATACACAGAAACAAACACAGGGAGGCAGCCAAAATGAGAACACAAACATGTCCCAAATTAAAGAACAGAACAAAACTCCAGGAAAAGAATTAAATGAAATGGCGATAAACAATCTAACAGATGTAGAGTTCAAAATATTGCTTATAAGGACGCTCAATGAACTTAGTGAGAACTTCAGTGAACTTAGTGAGAACTTCAGTGAACTTAGTGAGGGCCTCAAAGCATAATAAAGGACCAGTCAGAAGTGAAGGATGTACTAACTGAAATAAAGAATAATTTATAGGGAATCAATACTACAGTAGGTAAAGCCAAGAAGCGAACCATCGGTTTGGAATACAAGGAAGCAAAAAACACCCAATCAGAACAGCAAAAAGAAAAAAGAATCCAAAAAAATGAGGACAGTATAAGGAGTCTCTGGGAAAACGTCAAACACACCAACATTTGCATGATGGGAGTTCCAGAAGGAGAAGAGAGAGGGCAAGGAACTGAAAACCTACTTGAAAAAATAATGACAGAAAACGTCCCTAACTTGGTGAAGGGAACAGACATACAAGTCCAGGTAGCACAGAGTCCCAAACAATATGAACCCAAAGAGGTCCACACCAAGACACATCATCCTCAAAATGCAAAAGATAAAAACAAAGAGAGAATCTTAAAAGCAGCAAGAGTCCGGCTGGTATGACTGAGTTGTTAAGCGTCAACCCATGCACTAAGAGGCCACCGGTTGGATTCCCAGTCATGACACATGCCCAGATTGTGGTCCCTATCCCCAGTGGGGGGCATGCAGGAGGTGGCCAATCAATGTTCTCTCTCATGGATGTTTCTATCTCTCTTGCCCTGTCACTTCCTCTCTCTCTAAAATCAATAAAGGGAAAAAATATGTTAAAAAAAAAAAAAAAGCAATTAGTTACCTACAAGGGAGCTCCCATAAGGCTGTCAGCCGACTTCTCAAAAGAAACTTTGCAGGCCAGGAGGAAGTGGCAAATATTTAAAGTGATGAAAAGCAAGGACCTACAACAAACATTACTCTATCCTGCAAAGCTATCATTCAGAATCGATGGCCATATAAAGAGTTTCCCAGACAAGAAAAAGCTAAAGGAGTTCATCACCACCAAACCAGTATTATATGAAATGTTGAAGGGTCTTCTTAAGAAGATTAAAAAATGTGAACAATAAAATGGCAATAAATACGTGTCTATCAACAATTGAATCTACAAACAATAGGAGCAAGCAGAACAGAAACAGACTCATAGACAACAGATTAAGTTTTTGTTGGTTGCCAGATGGGAGGGGAGTTGGGTGAAAAAGATGAAAGGATTAGGAAGTACAAATTGGTTGTTACACTGATGATCCTCAAAGGTAAGGAGGGAGGTGGGACGGGAAGAGAGAAACCAAAGAACTTACGTGCATATATGCATAAAGAACAGACATAAGACAATAGTGTGGGGAAAGCAGGAGGAGGGCGGGATTGGGGAGGAGGAGGTGGGGGGGGGAAGGGGGATATCTGTAATACATTCAACAATAAAGATAAGTTTTTTTAAAAAAAGAAACATTTGCATCAATAAGCCAATGGGACCACAAATTCAAAAAGGCTGAACTTCAAGTAATAATAAGTATTTGTCCAATATAAATTATTACTAAATAAAAATGTATCGCCCCTGTTTCATAAGACTCAAAACTCGTGACAATTTTTATCAGAATTCTTTCCCAGAGATATGTTCTTCAAATGTTTTGTTATTGGTCTTAAAAACTCAAAGAAATACAAAAAAGACATGGAATATATACCAAAGAAAATCTTTGCTTTTCCTCTCTTAATGGACAAATTTCAGAAAGTAAATAAGCAATCCTACCTATCATTTACAATTCAATATAATTTTTATTTTAATTATCTAATAACTGTGAAAAGCTCTGAAGCAAGGGCACTTAGTCTTATTTCATTTCTCCCCTTTATTCAACTCCTCATGACTTCAGTTCTACTTTTTTGTCTTCCAATTTTATCCCATATCTAGTACAATAATAACTACCATTTATAAAGACATACTAGGTACCACACTCATCAAAACTAAAATGTACCTTATGCCCTGACCAGCTTGGGTCAGCAGTTAGAGCATTGGCCCAAGGACTGAGAGGTTGCAGTTTCGATTCCTGGTCAAGGGCGTGTGCCTGGATTGCAGGTTCGATCCCCAGCCCTGGTCAGGGTCATGCGGGAGGCAATCAGTCAATGTTTCTTTCTCATTCCTTCTCCCTCCCTCCCTTCCACTCTAAAAATCCATGGGAAAAAAATCCTTGGGTGAGGATTAACAAAACAAAACAAAAAAGGTACCTTATAATAGATATCTTAAATATATTAGGACCCCAGTTTGCAGATGAGTAAACTATTCTGTTATCAGATAGCTTTCCTATGGCATATAGCCAGCATACAGGTGGTAAAACCAGAGTTTGTACCTAAAGTCCACATACCTTTCATTATACAACATCGTCCCTCAATCATATACTACTAAGATTTGTGAAATGGTCTGATAACACTAACTGCTAGCATACAAATATTAATCAACTAATACATTTATAAGATATAAGGATAGGAAAGGGACTAAAAGAACATCAGACTTGGGTCGAAAATTTCAATTGTTGATAGTCTATATGTAAAATATTTGTAATGATAACCGGGAAATATTCTAGGAATATATTTTTTAAATGTAAACATTGGTCTCAACAGAAATGGATTACAAGGAACTTTCATTTATCACGTCACATATTTCTTTATTATTTGAAGATTTTAAAAGCTTTTTATTTGATGAAAAGGTGGAAGATTTTTTTTAATTGATTTTTTAGAGAGGAAGGGAGAGATAGAAACATCGAGGTGAAAGGGAAACATCAATCAGCTGCCTCCTACACACCCCCAACTGGTAATCAAGCCCCCAACCAGGCATGTGCCCTGATTGGGAACTGAACCAGGACCTCTCAGTCCATGGGAAGACACGCAATCCACAGAGCCACACTGGCCGGGCAAGAGCATGTTTTAATTTTATAACCAAAATATACTTTAGAACTGTCCTGATTCACAACTATTTCTGTATATAGCCTATTATGCTTCATTGTTTATACTTATTCATTTACAGATTCTCTCCACCAAACTGAACATTGAGAACCTACCTAAAAACATAACAGATTGCTTAATTGATTTCTTCTTTTTAAGGATTTTAAAATCCAGACTAGTTTTCAGTTTGTTTCACAAGCCAACAAGAATCACTCAGTATTTTTATTGTTTTTAAATAGATTTTTAGAGAGAAAGGAAGGGAGAGGGAGAGAGAGAGAAACATCAATGTGACAGTGGAACACTGACTCACTGCCTCCTGCACGTCACCTACTAAAGACTGAGCCACATGTGCCCTGACCAGGAATAAAACCCATAACTTTTCGGTGCATAGGACGACACCCAACTGAGCCACACCAGCCAGGGCCCTCAAGTTTTTGCAAAGTAATTCAATCAGTTCAGGCTGGGCTTTAGAAAAATTAATCTGGCTGTAGATTGGAGTAAATACTAGGATACAAGTGTCTTGTAAATACATATAACTCCGTATTTCCTAACACAATAAACTATGGTTCAAGTACAAAACAGGAGATAGTTGAATAACTTAGGAAATAAGGACACTTAAAGGTCTAAACATTTGGGGAAGTAAAAAAAACAATGAAACATATAAGAATAACACCATGTTAAGTTCAAAGTCCCAGGAGTCAAGAGAGTTTCAAGGAATACAATAAATCTCAAGTGTTACAGAATTAAGACAAAAAAGAGGCATCTGAAGATTTGACAATAAAGTCACTAGTGATCTTCAAGAAACAGATTTGATATTACAAGTCAGTGAACTACTTTTGATAAAGAAAAAGAAAGAAGCATGCAAGTTTGAAAAAGGTACAGAAATTCTGGAGGATAGGGCACTTTAGCCCACTTTTAGACTAATAAAGAAGACAACACAGGGAAGTTAGTCGAGAGGAAGATATAATCCTGCTCTTTACCATCAGATAAACATTCAGTGAGTTTATAGTACCAGTGGTAGCAACAAATTCGCGTTTGGTCCATACAGATAATTGTACCTGCTGTTAACTGAGCACCTGCTATTGGCCAGTCTCATAGCCTATATTATTATTAAACCTTATCTTATAAACAATCTTAGGAAAATAGGCATTACTATCTAATTTGTCAAATGAGTGAAATAAGACTCATTGGTTAAATGACTCACCAGGAATCACCAAATGATACATAGTAAAGCAAAATTGAGTTTTAACACTTTTTAAAGTTTTTTTAAATATATTTATTTTACTGATTTTAGAGCGAGAGGAAGGGAAAGGGAGAGATAGAAATATCGATGAGAGAGAACATCAATCAGCTACCTCCTGCACACCCCAACCAGGGAGCAGCTGGCAACCCAGGCATGTGCCCTGACCAGGAATTGAACAAGCGACTTCTTGGTGCATGGCTCAAATCTCAACCACTGAGCCAAACAGGTCGGGCTGGGTTTTAACAGTTTTATTAAGGCATAATTTGTATACAATAAAATTTACTTATTTTAACTGAAAATTTGATAAACTTCAGTAAAGTTATATACTTCTTGTGTGGTCATTATCAACAATCTAGTTTTACAATACTTTCGTCATCCTATAGGTTCCCTTGTAGACAAGGCATATTTGAACCTCAGCCTACCTCCAAATTCATGTGACACTGCAAATCTTCTAGCAACACTCAAGTGACAAAAATTGATTGAGGCAGAAAAGCTGCAAAATTAAGTCCCACTGGTTCCCCGCCCATGTGAAGTCCCAACACACCACTACAGCCACACTTACATGGCATCTCACCAAATTTAAGGTTACTAAAATTTGAATATTTCTCAAATAAGCACAGCATAATTAGACAGCATAATTAGGATGCTATTACTGATACTGTGTGATATTTCTTTTAAATGCAAAACAAGTTAGGAGGAAGATTGGATTAAAACTGCTGGGCAATGACATCCAGGATGAAAATGTGGATATACAAATGAAGAGAACAAGGAATAGAAGTCAAGAGTTTGTGTCATGGAAGACAAAAGACTAATTTGAACAGAAGCTTCTGTTTGATGAGCAACACAAACTATTTGAGATGCACAATGAAATGACTTCCTAAGCAATTGTTAAAAATTATTTGACTAAGAAACAGGACTATACAATATTAGAACAGACAAAAGTAGTTTTGCGACTTACATTTAAGGCTTTTATCCATTTTGAGTTTATTCTTGTGTATGGTGTAAGTTGGTGCTCTAGTTTCATTTTTTTGCATGTACCTGTCCAATTTTTCCAACTTAAATGTAAGTCGCGAAACCATAAAAATCCTAGAAGAAAACATAGGCAGCAAAATCTCAGATATCTCACATAGAATTTTCACTGATATATCTCCTAGGGCAAGAGAAACAAAGAAAAAAGTAAGCAAACAGGACCACATCAAACTAAAAATCTTCTGCACAGCAAAAGAAACCATCATCAAAACGAAAGGGAACATACAGTATTTGCTAAGGATACATCTGATAAGGGGTTAATTTCCAAAATATATAAAGAATTCATACAACTGAACAAAAGGAAGACAATCCAATTGAAAAAATGGGCAAGCCCAGCCAGTATGGCTCCGTGGTTGAGCATCGTCCCGTGCACCAAAGGTCAACCAGTTGATTCCTGGTCAGGGCACATGCCCAGGTTGTGTGCCAAATCCCCAGTAGGGGGCATTCAGGAGGAAGCCAATTGATGTTCTCTCTCATTGATGTTTCTCTCTCTTGCTCGCTCTCCCTTCATCTCTCTCTAAAATCAGTAAAGAAAATAAAAATATTTTTAAACGGGCGAAGGCCTGGCTGGTGTGGCTCACTGGTTGGGCACTGACCCATGCACCAAGAGGTCGCCAGTTGATTCCCAGTCAGGGCATATGCCCATGTTGTGAGCCAAATCCCCACAGGGGGCATGCAGGAGGCAGCCAATCAATGTTCTTTCTCATCGACATTTCTCTCTCTCCCTCTCTCTCTAATAGATCAAATAAGAAATAATAATAATAGCCCTGGCCAGTTTGGCTCAGCAGTTAGAGCGTCGGCCTGCGGTCCGGAGAGACCCGGGTTCGGTTCCCGATAAGGGCATGTACCTCGGTTGCAGTTTGTCCCCAACCCTGGTTGGTCGTGCGGGTGGCAGCCACTCGATGTGTCCCTTTCACATCGATGTTTCTCTTTCTCTCTCTCTCTCTCTCTCTCCCTCCCACTCTATCTGTACAAAAAATGGAAAAATGTCCTCGGGTGAGGATAAAAAAAATTTTAAAAAAATAAAAAAGAAATAATAATAATAATAAAAACGGGCAAAGGACCTCAGTAAACACTTCTCCAAAGAGGACAGATGGCCAAGAGATATGAAAAAAATGCTCAGTCACTAATCATCAGAGAGATGCAATTTAAAACTACAATAAAGTATCACCTCACACCTGCCAGAATGGCTACCGTCAATAAATCAAAAAACAAGTGCTGGCGAGGATATGGGGAAATGGGAACCCTAGCACACTGTTGGTAGGTATGCAGAATGCTACAGCCACTGTGGAAAACACTATCAAGTTTCCTCAAAAATTTAAAAATGGAACTGCCGTTCTGGCCAGTTTGGTCCAGTGGTTAGAGCACTGGCCCACACACCAAAGGGTCTATGTTCAATTCCCGGTCAAAGGCGCGTACCTGGGTTGCAGGTTCAATTCCCAGCCCCAGTCGGGGTAGTGTAGGAGGCAACCAGTCGATGTGTCTCTCTCACATAGAGAGATGTTTCTCTTTCTGTTTGCATTCCCCCCACAGCTTCCCTTCCACTGTTTAAAAAAAAAATCCACACCAAGGTCATGGGTTTGATCCCCGGTCATAGCACATACAAGAATCAAGCAATGAATGCATAAATAAGCGGTACAACAAATCAATGTTTCTCCCTCTCCCTCTACCTTCCTCTCTTTCTCTAAAATCAATTAATTAAAAAATTAAAAAAAAAAAATCGATGGAAAAATATCCTCCGGTGAGGATTAACAACAAAAAATAATAATTTTAAAAAATTAAAAAATGCAACTGCCGTTTGACCCAGTTAACTCTTTTCTGGGAATATATCCAAAGAATCCTGAAACACCAATCAAAAAGAATACATACACCCCTATGTTCATAGCAGTGCTTTTTACAATAACTAAGATCTGGAAAAAGCCCAAATGCCCACCAGTAGATAAATAGATAAAAAAGCTGTCACATAAAACAACAATGAGGTATCATTGTCAGAATGGCCGCCATCAACAAATCATCAAACAACAAGTGTTGGTGAGGGTGTGGAGAAAAGGGGACTCTAGTACACCGCTGGTCGGAATGCAGACTGGTGCAGCCACTATGGAAAACAATACGGTGTTACCTCAAAAAGTTAAAAATTGAATTACCATTTGACCCAGTGATCCCACTTCTAGGAATATACCCTAAGAAGCCTGAAACACCAATCAGAAAGAATATATGTACCCCCATGTTCGTAGCAGCACTATTTACAATAGCTAAGATCTGGAAACAGCCCAAGTGTCCATTAGTAGACGAATGGATAAAAAAGCAGTGGTACATATACACAATGGAGTACTATGCAGCTGTAAGAAAGAAAGATCTCTTATCCTTTGAGACTACATGGAGGGACCTGGAAAGTATCATCCTAAGTAAAACAAGCCAAACAGAGAAAGACAAGTATCATATGATCTTACTTATTTGTGGAATATAATGAACATAACAGTCTGAGGAATGGGGTAGTCCCAGAGACGAGGAAGTGGGGTACAGACTGACAATCCCCAGAAGAGGGGGTGATGGGGGAGAGATAAACCACAGAACTTATATGCATGTATGCATGAACAATGGACATGGACAACAAAGCTGAGGACAGAGCAGGGAGGGAAGGGAAGGAGGGAATCAGTGGGGGAAAAAGGAGAAACATCTGTAACAAAAATTAATTAATAAAAAAATAAAATAAAATAAAAAAGCTGTCATACATTTACAAAATGGAATACCATGCAGCTGTAGAAAAGAGGATCTCTTACCCTTTGAGACAGCATAAATGGGTCTGGAGATTATTATGCCAAGCAAAATAAGCCAGTCAGAGAAAGACAAATATCACACGAACTCACTTATATGTGGAATCTAATGAACAAAATAAATGGATGAACAAAATAGGTCCAGAGGCATGGATGCATGGAGCAGACTGACAGACCTCAGAGGGGAGGGGGGTGGGAAGGTAGGGAAGAGATTAATCAAAGAATACACACACACACGCATAGACGATGGATACGGACAACAACATGGTGGAAGCCTGGGATGGGGCAGCGGCTGGGTGGAGGGAGGCCAGTGGGGAGATTATGGGGGACATCAGTAATACTGTCAATAATAAAATAAAATTTAAAAAAATAATACATTAAAAGAATAAAGCCAGCACTTTCATTTTGAAAAACTGATAAAAATAAACAGAAAGTGAGATAATATTTAGTTATGATCGATGGAAAGCTAAAACTAGTTTAATTTTACAATAATCATTTTATATAATTAAAACAAGGGCCAAATTTCAATTACTTCTAAACAAGCATTAGAACCATGAATATATTAAAATTCTGATACTATGTTAGGGCCAGAAATAAACTAGTATAATGAAAATAAAACATGACAACCTTCAAAGAAAAAAATACAAATATAAATCTAAAACAAATAGATATGATTAAAATTTCATTTAATCTAAATTTTCACTTCCACTCTAACATTTTCTTAATTCTACAGAATTGAAAGCACAATTCGCTAAGATGATAATCACTACACCTAACCAACAACTTAAAAATTCCACATCAGGATACTGAAGTATAGCATTCAAAGTCTATATGTAATACTCGTCTGAGCATAGAACCAAAAAAACTGCTGACCATTTGTTAACAGAAAATATCTGTTTTGGGTTTTGTTTTTATTTTTGTTTTTGGTACGTGCTCCTTGCGGGAACTGAACCCAGGACTCTCTGGTCCACAAGCCGATGCTCCAACCACTGAGGCAAACCAGCCAAGGCAGAAAATATCTTTTTTGTATGACTTTATGATATACAATATACAATACATAAATATATTTAATAAATGACTTCTACACTCCTTGACTGATTAGCCTGAACTAGTCTCAGTCTGGTCCAGCTCAATAGTCCAAGAAACACTCTTCCTAGGCAAAAAAAAAATGCCTCTTTGAAATGAAGGATTATAAAACTGTTCCAACATTACAAGAAAAGTTTTCTCAATGTTTTTAAATTAGAAAACCGTAATTTCAATTCCAAATTCTTACAAAAATAAATCCATACAAGGTATGAAGGTAACTACAGCAAAAGTAATATACACTGGCATTGTTATATAGAAAAAAAAAAAAACTGAGTAATTTGTCTCATTGAATTAGTCACAATTTATAAACTCTCTTCTGTCTGAAAACTCTACTGTGCAATCACCATATTACTTAAAATAGCCATTTTGGTATTTTTCCTATCCAATCTAAATGGTTAGAAAAAAATAAGTTTACTGCAAGAATTACAAAAGACCTTTCACAATTTCTTTAAGATTGCAACAATTAATTCTATTCCTAGTAAATTTATCCTAAAATTACAATTTTTTTAATCCTCACCCGAGGACATTTTTCCATTTTTGTTCAGATAGAGTGGGAGGGAGAGAGAGGAAGAGAAACAGAGAGAAACAGTGACATTGAAAGAGACAAGTCCATTGGCTGCCTCCCACACGAACCCAACCAGGGCCAGGGACGAATTGCCACGGAGGTACGTGCCCTTGGCCGAAATTGAACCCTTTACTCATTGGTCAATGGGCTGACGCTCTAACTGCTGAGCCAAACCAGCCAGGGCAAATTACAATTTTTTTTTTACCCTCACCCGAGGACATTTTCCCATTTTTTTCTTCAGATAGAGTAGAAGGGAGAGAGAAAAAGAGTGAGAGAGAGAGAGAGAGAGAGAGAGAGAGAGAAACACATCGACATGAAAGGGATAAGTTGAGTGGTTGCCACCTGCACAACCCAACCAGGGCCAGGGATAAACTGCAACCGAGGCACACGCCCTTAGTGGGAACCAAATTCGGGTCTCTCTGGACCATGGGCCAACACTCTAACAACCACTGAGCCAAACCGGCCAGGGCAAATTACAATTTTTTTAAATACGTTTTTATTGATTTTTTTAGAGAAAGGAAAGGAAATATAGAAACACTGATGTGAAAGAGAAACATTGATCGGCTGCCCACCCGCTACTGAGGATCAAGCCCACAAACTGGGCACGTGTCCTGACCTGGAATGCAACCAGAACCTCTCAGCCCATGGGACAACGCTCAATCCACTGAGTCAAACTGGACCGGCTTAAAATTACAATTTAACATTAACTTTTAATATCAGAACCATACTAAAATATTTAATAATTTATGGACAAAACATTTTAAACACTGTTTGTTAGAGATGTAATTGACACACAACACTGTTAGTTTTAGATGTACCTTTTGAACCTTTAAACTTTAAATTCACAGAAACAAATTTGACTTCAAATTCACTAGGAATGTTATTACTGAGGGGAAAAAATCTAGAACCTCTGGAGAAGTAAGAGAAACCTGATCTTTGGCAGCCTATGGACAGTAAAGAAAATGGTTGAGCCCTGGCCAGTTTGGCTCAGCGGTTAGAGCGTCGGCCTGTGGTCCGGAGAGACCCGGGTTCGGTTCCCGCTAAGGGCACGTACTTCGGTTGCAGTTTGTCCCCGGCCCTGGTTGGTCGAGCGGGTGGCAGCCACTCAATGTGTCCCTTCACGTCGATGTTTCTCTCTCTCTCTCTCCCCCTTCCTCTCTCTCTCTCCCACTCTATCTCTACAAAAAATGAAAAAATATCCTCGGGTGAGGATAAAAAAAAAAAAAAAAAGAAAAGAAAATGGTTGAAATTCTCTAACTATAATTTGATAACTCTTCAAGAAGAATAAACAAAAACAAGATAACATGTAATAATGAAATAAACGCGTTTTTTTTGTTTGTTTTTTTAATTTTTTATCCTCACCCAAGGACATTTTTCGATATTTTGTTCAGATAGAGTGGGAGGGAGAGGGAGAGAGAGAGAAACTTCAACGGGAAAGAGACACATCAAGTGGTTGCCACCCACATGACCCAACCAGGTACATGCCCTTAGAGGAAACCGAACCCGGGTCTCTCTGGACCGCAGGCCCACGCTCTAACGGCTGAGCCAAACCGGCCAGGGCAAAATACACAAGTTTTTCAAACACAGATCTGCCCTGGCCAGTTTGGCTCAGCGGTTGGAGCGTCGGCCTGCGGTACAGAGAGACCTGGGTTCGGTTCCCGCTAAGGGCACGTACCTCGGTTGCAGTTTGTCCCCGGCCCTGGTTGGTCGTGCGGTGCGGGTGGTAGCCACTCGATGTGTCCCTTCACATTGATGTTTCTCTCGCTCTCTCTTCCTCTCTCTGAACAAAAAATGGAAAAATGTTCTTGGGTGAGGATAAATAAATAAATAAATAAATAATAAAACACAGATCTATTAAATACTTATCTATTTCTCCTAATATCCAAAGTTTACTCTTAAATCATTTCTTAAAATAGTAAACATTAATACAGAATATTGATCAAATCAGTAAAAATAAAACCCTCAACAGTCATACACTCTTCTAAATTAAAAATCATGAATTTTCCTTAAATTTTATTACTTCTACCCTGGACGGTGTAGGTCAGCAGTTAGAGCGTTAGCCCACAGACCAATGATTCTTGGGTTCGATTCTGCTCAAGGGCATGTAGATCAGTTGCAGTTCGTCCCCAGCCCTGGATGGGGTTGCACCAGAGGCAACCAGTCAATGTCTCTCTCTCACATCGATATTTCTCTCCCCATCTCTCTCTCCTTCCCTCCCATTCTATCTGAACAAAAATCCTCGGTTGAGGATTAAAATAAATAAATATATAAATAAATTTTATTACTTCCCATTTTCAATGGACTTCTGTGAAGTTAAAACAGGATAGAACAAATCCCAAACAAGTCAGGTGATCAAGTGATTTTGCAAACTCCTACACATCATTTTTTTTTAAGCTCTAAATTATATTTTCCAATGGTATACAAAATTTTATTCTAGGGCCATGGCCAGGTAGCTCAGATGGTTGGAGCATTATTACCAAGGTGTGGGGGTTCGATCCCCAATCAGGACACAAACTTAGGTTGCAGGTTTGATTCCCGGTAAAGGCACACAGGAGAGGCAACCAATCAATGTTTCTCTCTTATCAATGTTTCTCTTTTCTCTCACAAACTCATCCCTTTCCCCTCTCTCTCTAAAATCAGTAAAAACATATGCTTGGGTGAGATTTTTTAAAAAGACTATAAACACTTGTAGATGGTACATCCACGAAAAATCTGAAACATCCATATGTCAGCACCTATGTGACATCTGAATCGATGCAGGACTGTCTCACCAAATGAGGTACAGAAGTCCAGACCATGCGATCACAAGTAAGTAGAACATGGACAAGTAGGGACCACTCTGTACCTTTCCCTCAACTGTTTAAAAGGACAGGTGGGAGGGGAACATGATACACACTTATTAAGAATGCACTAACCCTGGCTAGTGTGGCTCAGTTGGCTGAGAGTCATCCACTGATGTGGTTCCTGGTCAGAGCACATACCCAGGTTTCCAGTTCGGCCCCAGGTCAGGGTGTGTGCAGGAGGCAAATAATCGATGTTTCTCTCTCACATCAATGTTTCTCTTTCTCTCCCTCCCTCTTCTCCTCCCTCTCGCTTTCCCTCCCTCCCTCTCTCTACAAAAACCAATTTTTAAATAAATTAAAAATATACTAAAAATGCCATAATTATGCAAAGTATTTTAAATGTCAAGTATATATAATAGTGCCTAACTCATATTAAGTGCCCAATAAATGTAAGTAAAAAAAAGAACTTACTGAGTCAAGGTTAAGTAAAAATTGTCAGGTTCTCTTCATCTTATTGTCTGGCACATTAAAACACCCTTAACTGGTATTTTAAAATCATTTTTAATTCTGAGCTAAATCATTAAGCAAAACAAGAATGCCATTTGGTATTATTTTTCTTCCTCTATATATTAGAAATACAAACAGTACCTATATCAATGGGTTTTCATGAAGATTAATTACTAAATACATGTTAAAAATTAGTTTGGACATGTGTGGAAATTACACAATGTAAATGATACACAGAGATTCAATATACTACTCCCTGTAAACTTGGAAGTTTCTAAATAAACTTTTTCTTTTAACTTAGATTACAATTGTGCTGGAACACAGTAGCGGCTCAATAAATGACATTTTAATTACCCCACAGGCTAGTTGCTAAGATTAAATAACAGATGAAAGTGTCCTGAAATGTACCTAAATGACCTCTATTTAATATAAGCTGTCATCCTTACATCATCCTTCACAATCAGTATTAAGCAAATATTCATCATCAGTTAACTGGTTTTTGACCCATTTGGGACTTAATAATTAAGTATAAGTTACTACACTTATGACTCACCTGACAGAGATCTTCAGGTTACAGTATCAACTGTCAATGGGCTCAAGAGATACAATGTGTCCTGAGTACTAACTTCACTGATATTTTGTAACTAATTTCAAATGAGGAAGGTTTTGACTGGTTAAGTTCATTTTACCATCTAGAACATTACCAGACTGACTTAAAACCAACAAATGACAAACACTAAACAATAATTCTCAGTTAAAATATTTAAGAATGGCTCAAGTGAAGCCCTGGCCATGGTAGCTCAGTTGGTTAGAGCATGGTCACATGGTTGTGGGTTCAACCCCCAGTCAGGGTATACACAAGAATCAACCAATGAATGCATAAATAAGTGGACCAACAAATTGATGGTCTCTCTTTCTCTCTCTCTCTAAAAAAATCTATTAAAAAATTTTAAAGCATTTATTTATTTTTATTTTTTAGAGAGAGAGGAAGGGCTGCCTCCTGCACACCTCTGGGAACTGAGCCAGGTCAGGGAATCCAACTGGGACCTCTCAGTCCATAACATGACACTCAATCCACTGAGCCACACTGGCCAGGCCAAAGCATTTATTTTAAAAAAAAAAAGAATGACTCAAGTGAAGACTAATGAGCACAGAAGATGGGGAACTCAGAGAGTAACTGGAGCAGTGCACTGGTGTGATTAGCATACTAGTTGGTGAACTGAGAATACTAAAGGAGTCATGCCTAAGCAAAGACATGAAAGAGACCTACCAACTCATGAACCCTGAGTGTAAACATTTGAGTTTTAAATCAGACACAAAGAAAAAGTTAAATGGTTCTTTCTATTTTTCCGATCCCTTCAGTCAATATCCACTGTAAAGGTAGAAAAAAATGTTAAAGATGGTTGCTTGCATAGCATTTAAAATGAAATAACTTCAGTTCTCACTGTGGAACTCTAGAGGGCGCAAGAAATATGCCCTCGTTCCCATCAACCCACCTCTGGGTAACGTGAGCAGCTGCAGGACCTGAGGTTTGTGTTGCAGCAGCAGGAGCGGTATCTGCAGCGGTGCAAACAGCAGTGCCCATTCTCAGCTGCCTTCCCAGCCATTATTCAGGCTTGCCCGGTGGGGGGCGGGGGGTTGGGGGTAGGGGCGGCTGCCACCAAGGGAAAGCGCCTCCACCTCAAAACAAGGGGACAAACAAGTCCCAGGGCTAAACCCCTACAACCTGACAACTTCTAAGAGCGACAAATCAGGGGCAAAGGACTCACAATGAGGGTGTTTTCTTTCTCACTTTCTGTCAAAGATTCACCACACAGGGTTGAAGGCGATTCCTATTCCTGGGGTAAGAGGAAAAATGAGAAATGTATCAAGAACTATCTATCCAGGTGGGACAACCAAGCCTTCTCACACACAAAAAGACAGAGAAGGGAATAAGAGGTCAAAAGGAGGTTTGGCCCTTCTGTTATCACTGCCCAACCCAAGACCAACAATCCCTCGTACGTAAAACGGAGCAAAACGGCGTAATACATGAATTTGGTCCAAAAACCGAAGTAAAAGGCAAAATCTGGACGGAGAAGGGGGAGGGCATCCAACCTGCCCCGGGGAAAGGATCGGGGGAAGGGCAAACGTTGCCTCGACGCCAGCAAGGGTATGGCATTTTCTCCCAAATGGACGCACCCAGCGTCTCTCCCGTCACTCCAGGCACCAACTCCAAGGTAAGAGCGGCTCACGTCGCTGCTGGGTTGAAATCTCCCATATTTGCCCCAAGCGTTTGCCCTGGGCCCGAGACTTGCCCCCCCCACCCCCGCAGTCGGCGACCGGCTGCGCTGCCTCCCCGTCCGCCATTAGAGACCCAGCCAAACAATACGTGCGGAGCAGGGCCTCGCAGTGCCGGGGAGGGGAGCATGGAGCAGGCCCAGCGCGGACGCGGACCCTCGCCCCCAAACTTGGGGACCTCGGGCTCCGGCGCAGCCCGGGGAGCGGGAGGACCGAGAACCCCTCCCCCGCCGCCCCCCGGAGAGAAAGGAAAATGCCCGCAACCCCCCCGCCACCCCAGCGCCCCCGCCGGGCGCCCCCCACACGGCGTCCTCACCCGGCCCTCCCGGCCTCGCAAGGCAGCCCGCAGCCCTCGGGCCGCACGCGACGGTGCCGTGACATGAGCGAGCCCGGGCCAGCTCCCGGGCCCGACGCGCAGCAGCGACGGCGGCCGCGCCGCGGGGGTTAGTCCCGGGCCGGTGGGAGGCTCCGAAGGCCGCCCTCGCCCATCTCCGCCTCCCCGGCCGCCTCCGCCTCCGCCTCCCGAGGCTGCGCTGCACCCAGCCACCCCCACCGTTCGCGGGCCGGGACTGCGAAGACCGCGGGGACGAGCCTCACCCGGTTCTGGCTGCGGCTCCGCGGAACGAACCTCCCCTCCCCCGACCCACCCCCTTCGGCGACGCGCACAACTCCGCTCGGTCCAGTCCCGGGTTTAGCGCTGTGAGCGGGAGGAGGCGGAGGAGGCGACGCGGCTGAGCCCGAGCACGCCCCGCCCTCCGCTCAACCATTGGCTGGCTGTGAGGGCCGGCCAGGGTGCCTGGGGCGAGTCCATTGGCTGAATCTGCTTTCCTTCAGGAACCCCTTGAGGGGCTGGCCTGACAGGCTGTCCGTCAGGGGCAGGCCACACCCCTAGCGTTTCCATTCCCTCGCCCCTACGCCAGCCTAGGCCTGGGCCGCGTCCCTCCCTCCTCGCCCCCGCCCCCCGCCCCGCCCCCACCCGGCCCGTCAGGTCAGCGGCCCGACTTTAGTTGCCGCCGCACCGGCCAGGGGTTTGGACCCTGCGGGAAGGAGGGGATTCCCTGTGTTGGGACGGCCAAAGACACTGAGGCCCGGCCGCCTAGGCCGCCGAGGCGGTTCCCAGCGTTTTGCCCTGGGAGGGACGCGGCCTCGATGTCCCCAACGCCCTCCTATCCAAATCCTTAAGGCCCGGTGCGGGCCGCCAGGCAGGGGCTGCCCGGGGCCAACGAGGTCGGGCGGCGCGCGAAGGCGTTCCCGAGCTGTGTAGGGTTGACGCACGTCCACCCGCGCCTCGTCCCGTGAGGAGCAGCCCCGCCGCCCGTCATGGCTGCGGGAGGAGACAGCGCCCTCCATCTTGTCGGGACCCACTCGGAACCGGGCCCGTGGGGCTGGGCGAAGTATCCCCGAGCAGTCCCCGCTGCGCCGCGCCGCGCCATTCGGCCAAGGGACAGGCTGCTCCGAGCGTCCGCGTGGGCCGCGGGGACGGGAGATGACAGGGAGCCCCAGACGTCGCTCCCCGCCCCTAAGGCCAAGATGGAGGCGCTGCGGGCGCCCCTGGAGTCGGGCCCGCGGGTGGACGGGCCGCCGCGGGTTCCTGGGCACCGCCGCCGTCGCCCTGTACCGTCTGGTCTTCCAGGGTGAGGGACCAACCGCCCGCCCCGTCGCCGCGGGGAGTAGCCCACCGGCCGCGGTTCCTCTTTTGTTCCCCGTCTACCCCGACGTCTCGGGGCGCCCGCACAACCGGTGGGGTTCCAGGACTCCGGTCCCGCCCTAGTGGCCGATGGCGGGATGACAGCGACGGAGCTGGGGACATGGATGGATGGATGGATGGATGGATGGATGGATGGATGGATGGATGGATGAATTAAGACTTCTCAATTCCACCATTAGCCACCACTGCCTCCTAATAAATAGACGTGTGATGTTACCACTGAACGTTCAACAAGATGAGGATGAAAGGGCAGTTTGTAATGAAGTTCATCATCCTCAAGGTCTCAGTCAAGACTGACTATACACTTCAGTTACAGCAGGAGAAATTGAGTTTCATTCATGAATTATGAATAAAAGATCAAGTAATTCTTCCACCTAGGGCGAAATGCAATAAATATAATTCTCTTTATTTAAGTTGAAGAATATCCAACATGTATTTCAACCAGCTTTCTCAAAATAGTATCACTGGGAAGGAGGATTAGCAAAAGTTTTATTTCATAATTGTAAATTTTTCAGTTCTCAATACAATGAAATATCCTTATAAGACTTTATAATACAGTTTTGCATTGGCTTTTATTTTGTTAGTTTTCTTTTGTTAATCCTCACCCGAGGATATTTTTCCCATTAATTTTTTTTGTTTTTTGTTTTTTCAGTGAGAGTGGAAGGGGGGGGGGGGGGACATGGATGTGCATCCATTGGTTACCTCCCAAAGGAGCCCTAGCCCAGGACCAAAGACAGAACCTGCAACCCAGGTAGGTGCCCTTGACCAGGAATCAAAACCAGGACCCTTTGGTGCACAGGCAGACACTGTAACCACTGAGCGGCACCAGCTAGTGCATGCATTGACGATCTTCATGGCACTATCTTTATAACAGAAATGGTCTGTTACGAAAACGCAGAACAACATTGAACAGTACGCGAGAACTTATACCACCCCTTTTCTATTACCATGTACTGTACCATTGCAATAGCTTCTGATCATTGAGTTTATACTTATAAGGCTTAGAGATACTTCCAAATAAGTTATGTCATAGACTTAAATGACAGATTGTGTTCCCATACGAGTTCAATTCAAGGAAGTTCTGTACTGTTACTAATTCCCTGGTATTATTGCTGTTTTATAATTAACAACAAGAATAATAATTACAGTAGTATATGTTATTCACATTTGGTATTCCATCATTAAAATCCATGTGTCACCCTGGCCGGTTTGGCTCAGCGGTTAGAGCATTGGCCTGGGTCTGGAGAGACCCGGGGTCAGTTCCTGCTAAGGGCACGTACCTCGGTTCCCCAGTTTGTCTCCGGCCCAGGTTGGGTCTAGTGGGTGGCAACCAATCGATATGTCCCTTTCATGTCGATGTTTCTTTCTCTCTCTCTCCCACTCTATCTGAACAAAATATCAAAAATGTCCTCAGGTGAAGATAAAAAAAAAAATCCATGTGTCTATGAAAATGTTAACTGGGTTGCCAGCATAATATCAAGGAAAATTTTAGTTGAGGGTTTAAACGGGGGGGGGGGGGGGGGGGGGGGGGAATTTTGTGTCATAATTTTTTTTACATTACACTTAATTTATATAAAAGAACTATTAAAAATGAATATTTTGCCCAGGTTAGTTTGGCTCAGCAGTTAGAGCATCAGCCCGCGGACCACAGAACCCGGGTTCAGTTCCCACTAAGGGAATACCTCGATTGCGGTTTGTACCCAGCCCCAGTTGGGGTTGTGTGGATAGCAACCACTCGATGTATCTCTCTCACATTGATGTTCCTTTCTCTTTCTCTCTCCCTCTCTCTCTTCCTCCCTCTCTCCCTCCTGCTCTATCTGAAGATAAATGCAAAAAGTGTCCTCAGGTGAGGATAAAAAAAAATTAAAAATGAATATTTTGCCCTGCCCAGTTTGGCTCAGCAGTTAGAGCGTCGGCCTGCAGACCGGAGAGTCCCGGGTTTGGTTCCCACTAAGGGCATGTACCTCGGTTGCAGTTTGTTCCTGGCCCTGGTTGGGGCAGCAACCACTTAGTGTGTCTCTCTCATATTGATGTTTCTCCCCCTGCCCCCCCCCCCATCTAAAGATAAATGCAAAATTGTCCTAGGGTGAGAATAACAATAAAAAATTAAAATAATATAATAAAAAATGAATATTTTAATGTCCATAATTTACAAAAGGTAAAAACATCCCAAATATTGATTGACTGATGAATGCATAAACAAATGTGGTGTATCCATACAATGGAATATTTTTTTTTTTATCCTCACCCAAGGACATTTTTCCATTTTTTTGTTCAGATAGAGTGGGAGGGGGAGAGAGAGAGAAACATTGACATGAAAGGAACACATCGAATGGCTGCCACCCGCACGACCAACCAGGGCCCGGGACAAACTGCAACCAAGGTACATGCCCTAGCGGGAACCGAACCCGGTCTCTCTGGACCACAGGCCGACTCTCTAACTGCTGAGCCAAATTGGCCAGGGCCATACAATGGAATATTATTCAACTATAACAAGTAATGAAGTTCTGATACATGCTACAAAATGGGTGAACCTTGAAGACATAATGCTACATGAAATAAGCCAGATCCAAAAGACCACACATTGTATGGTTCTGTTTATGTGATTGTACAGACTAGGCAAACCTCTAGAAACAGAAAGTAGATTACTAGTTGCCTAGTCCTGGGGAGTGATAGCTGAAGTGTGTGGGTTTATGTTTGGAGCAATGAATATTCTGAAATTGCACTGCCCAGTGGTGCTCATTGGTGGGAGCCTCAGCCTGTGCACCAAAGGGTCCCAGTTTGATTCCCAGTCAAGGACACATACCTGGGTAGCAGGTTCAATCCTAGGCTGATCTGGAGCATGAACAGGAAGCAACCAATCAATCGATGTGTCTTTCTCACATCAATGTTTCTTTCTCTCCCCACACCTTCCTTTCACTCTCTCTAAAAATCAATGGAAAAAATATCCTCAGGTAAGGATTAAAAAGAAAGAATTGTGTGGGCTGAAAACTGGAGAGCTAAGGTAGACTAGCATTTTAACTTTTACCATTGTAAACAAAGAAAAGCAGACTCTGTCCAGGTAGCTAAGTTGTTTAGAGCATTGTCCCAGTACACCAAGGTTTCGGGTTCAGTCCCCAATCAGGACACATACAAAAATCAACCAATGCATCAATGCATAAGTAAGTGGAACAACAATCAATACAATCTCTCTCTCTCTCTCTCTCCCCCTTCTCTAAAAATCTGTTTTTAAAATGTAGTAAAAAAGAAAAGAAAAAAGTCAATATTTTAATCATTGAAACACAGAAGAAAATTTTCTATGGGAGAAGGAAATTGTTCTGTGTTCGTTTTGAATAATAACTCATTATCCTCTTACCAATTTGTGAAGTAGTTAATATTACTGTTGCACTTTTACAGGTGAGGAAACCGAAGCAAAGAAAGGTTAAGGAACTTATCCAAGGTCACATAGGTAGCAAGTGGTAGAGAGGGACTCATGGCCCAAGGATTCTTACTTCAGAGCCCAAGAACCATCTTACCATGCTGCCTCTTCAAAATACACTTCTCCTAATTCATAAAATTTAACTTTTAAATATGTCATCTTAGATAGTTTAAAACAACCCACAAAGTAATGCATTATAGAGCATTGATGCATAAACTTTTTTTGACTGTGACAATCATATTATACACAGAGACTCAGTACAAACCCACCTATATACATAACTACATAATTGAAATAAAAATTACATTGGAGAATTATTACCTTTACTACCTTAGGTGGATTTAATATTGTCTATTCTAGTCTATTTCAATATAGTCTGTACTGTTTTCTTCCAATTTGTTGTTGGTTTTTGTTGTTGTTAATCCTCACCTAAGGATATTTTTTCATAGTTTTTTTTTCTTAGAAAGCGAGAAATATCAATGTGAGAGAAACACATTGATCTGTTGCCTCCTGCACAACCCCAACCAGGGCCCAGGATTGAACCTGCAACCCAGCTATGTGCCCTTGATTGGAATCGAACCCGTGACCCTTTGGTCCTCGGGCCCATGCACTAACCACTGAGCAAACTGGCCAGGGCATTGTTGTTTTTAATAAACAGTGATTCCAACCCACCAAATTGATTTCATGGCTTACAAACTGATGTTTCAAAAACACAATTCTAGCCCTGGCTGGTTCGGCACAGCAGTTAGAGCATCAGCCTGCAGTCCAGAGAGACCCGGTTCGGTTCCCACTAGGGGCATGTACCTTGGTTGCAGTTTGTCCCCGGTCCTGGATGGGTCATGTGGGAAGCAGCCACTCGATGTGTCCCTTTCGCGTCAATGTTTCTCTCTTTCTCTTCCTCTCTCTCCCACTCTTATCTGAACAAAAAAATGGAAAAATGTTCTCAGGTGAGGATTAAAAAAACAACAGCACAATTCTAGAGAAAGAAAATCATGGATAAATTTAAGTTCTAAAACAAATTAAAATACATGACATCAGAAGCTGAGAGTGACCTAGAATAAACTATAGGTAGGAAAACTCAGTTTAAAAATAGAGATTTGCCCTTCCTGGTTTGGCTCAGCAGTCAGAGCCTGCAGACCAAAGAGTCTTGGGTTCAATTTCCAGTCAAGGGCACTTACCTTGGTTGCAGGTTTGATCTCCAGCCCCTGTCGGAATTGACAACCCCTGTCAACGTGTCTCTCGCATCAATGTTTCTCTTTCTCTCCCTTCCTCCCTCCCACTCTAAAAAGCAATGGAAAAATATTCTGAGATGAACATTTTAAAATAAATAAATAAATAAAAATTTTAAAAAAAGATTTATGAAGGGGAAAGGAAGGACATCTGTAATAAAAAAGTAATTAATTAATTAAGATTGCTGATAAAGCAAAAACAGTAGAGATTTAAGTTGCCATCCTTCCTACAATACATGAAATACTTACTCCTTCTTAACAACACGTGTTACACTTTATGAAACCGTACTGCAGCTGACCAGAAATCTCTAGAAAAGCAATGTGATGATTTGGATTGACCTTGATCCTGATTCCACCATTTGTTAGCTTTGTGACCCCACACCTTGTTGAACTTATTTCTTCTTCGGTGAAATGAGGGTATTGTATATAATATGTACTTGACAGAAAATCCTTCTCTTTCCTTATAATCGTCTCATCCCTGGAATCACAGTGCCTCCAAATAACCCTTGCTCACTTTTCCAGCTTATTATGAATATTCCCTTCCTCTCAGTTCCTGTGGCTTTTTATTAAATAATAAAATGTTTACCACTTTATTATTTTTTTATCATCACCCAAGGATACTTTTTCCATTTATCTTCAGATAGAATGGGAGGGAGGGAGAGAGCGAGATAGAGAAACACATGTGAGAAAGACACATCAACTGACTGCCTCCCACATGACCCGGATCAGGGCAGGGACAAACCACAACTGAGGTACATCCCTTGACAGGAATCGAACCCAAGACTCATTGGTCTGAGAGCCCACACTCTAACCGCTGAGCCAAATCGGCCAGCTCACCACTATATTCTTAACAAAGGTTGCACTTCACTCCTCCTTCCCGGTTCACTGGAGTATGAGGAAGGACCCATCATGTTCTTCATTTCTTCTCCCAGGCAGCAGTGCCCACCACAGTGCCTTCTAAGTTTTAGAGATACTTAGTGGAAAGTGGGTATTAAAAATTTAAAAATTTAAAAGATAAAATTACATTAAACAATTACAGAGGGCCTTTCCAGAGATTAAATGTTGTGATCTTATAAAATCATAAGCTGAAAATAATTATTTAAGGGTTAATTTTTGCCTGTCTAAAGGGTTCCTGCCCAGCCAGTGTGGCTCAGTGGAGTGAGCATCGTCCCATGGACTGAGAGGTCCTGGTTCAATTCCCAGTCAGGGCATATGCCCTGGTTGCCTGCTCAGTCCCCAGTCGGAGTGTGCAAGAGGCACCCGATCGATGTATCTCTCTCACATCAATGTTTCTATCTCCCTTCCTCTCTCTCTCTAAAAAATCAATGAAAACATATTAAGAAATAAATAAATAAAGGGTTCCTTATGTGCTCAACTATTAATTTTTTGAGTTTCTATATTTGGTAGGTATTCTCTAAGAGATTAAAACAAGTTTAATAAAATAGAATCATTTTTTCAATTTTTTTTCTGTTTTCATAGGTAATAAATAACATTCAGTGACAAAAAACCTTAGAAGTGCGAAGAAAAATATACCAGTGGTCCTTGCACCCTAACATCACTATTAACATTTTTTTTCAGCAGACCTTATTTTGTAGAGCACTTTTCACACAAAAATTGAGCAGAAAGTACAGCATTCCCATATACCCCTGTGCCCCCACACATGAACAGCCTCCCCGACTAGCAACATTCAGCTCCACCGTGGTTTGTCTGTTACAAGAGGTAAACCTATGTTGATACATCATACTCCATATTCCATAGATTACCATAATGTTCACTTTGGTGGTGTACATTCTATAGGTTTGGACAAATATATAATGACATGTATTCACCATTACAATATCACACAGAATAGTTTCACTTCCCTAAAACTCCCCTATGCTCCACCTATTCATCTTTCCCTGCCCCCTACCTCATAGCAATCCTGACCTTTTTATTCTGTCCATAGTTTCTAGAATGTCAGAGTTGGGATCATATATTATGTAGCCTTTTTAGATTGGCTTCTTTCACTTAGGGATAAGCATTTTAGGTTCTACCAAGTCTTTTCTGACTTGATAGCTCATTTATTTTTACAACTGAATAATGTTCTATTGTCTGATGGACCACAGTTTATTCATTTACCTACTGAAGGACATCTTGATTGCTTGCAAGTTTTAGCTATTGTGAAGAAAGCTGCCATAAACATCCATGTGCAGGTTTTGATGTGGACATAAGTTTTCAACTCATTTGGCTAAATACCAAGGAACATGATTGCTGGATCTTGTGAGAAAAGTATGTTTAGTTTTGTAAGAAACTGCCAAACTGTCTTCCAAAGTAAAAATTTACATTTCCGCCAGTAATGAATGAGGGTTCCTGTTGCTCAACATTCTCATCACTGTTTCATGTTGTTGGTGTTTTAGATTTTCACCATTACATATAATAGATATGTAGTGGTAACTCATTGTTTAACATTGCTAATATTCTGATGTGTCAAGATTTTTCACTTTATTTTTCCACCAAATATTTTTTATGAGATTTTGTTTTTGATTTTTAGAGAAAGAAGAAGGGAAAGGGAGAGAGTGAGAGAGAAAAACATGGATGTGCGAGCAAGACATCAGGCACCAATTAGCTATCTCCTGTATGCTCCGTATCTGGGATCAAGCCTGCAACCTGGACATGTACCCTGACCTGGAATTGAACTGGCAATCTTTTGGAGTCCGACCAACTGATCCGCACTGGCCAGAGCTGCACATAATATTATTAAAACATGCCCTGGCCGGTTTGGTTCAGCGGTTAGAGCGTCAGCCTGCAGTCCAGAGAGACCCGGGTTCGGTTCCCGCTAAGGGCACGTACCTCAGTTGCAGTTTGTCCCCAGCCCTGGTTGGGTCGTGAGGGTGGCAGCCACTCAATGTGTCCCTTTCACATCGATGTTTCTCTCTCTCTCTCTCTCCCTCCCACTCTATCTGAACAAAAAATGGAAAAATGTCCTCGGTGAGGATAACTATGTCTTGCTAATTTTTTTATAATGTCCCATAGAAGTGAAGAAGAAATTTGGAAAGAACTGGTGATATCTAGAAAAATAAAACCGTCATTGGGAAAAGAGTCATAATTTTTGTTTTCCTGTTGTCAGATAGGTAAAAATATTTTTTAAAATATGTTTTTATTGATTTTTTAAGAGAGAGAGATAGAAACATTGATATGAGAGAGAAACATTGATCTGATGCCTGCTGCACACCCCCTACTGGGGATCGGGCCTGCAACCTGGGCATGTGCCCTGACTGGGAATTAAACCAGGACCTCTCAGTCCAAGTGACGATGCTCAATCCACTGAGCCACACAGGCTGGGTGAAAGGTAAAAAGATTTTAAGAACAGATGCATGCAGTTGAGACTAATATAGAGCTTTGAAAAAAATTGCATTTTGTCTTCCTTCTACCCCTAAACCGTGGATAAGAAATCAAAGTCCAAGGAGTTATCAAGCTGGATAAGATGAAAAAGTTTTTATTTGTTTTGTTTTATAAGAGAAAGTTTATTTGTTTTTGTTTTTTTTTCATCCTCACCCGAGGACATTTTTCGATATTTTGTTCAGATAGAGTGAGAGGGAGAGAGAGAGAGAGAAACATCGACGTGAAAGCGACACATCGAGTGGTTGCCACCCACACGACCCAACCCGGGCCGGGGACAAACTGCAACCAAGGTACGTGCCCTTAGCGGGAACTGAACCCGGGTCTCTCCGGACCGCAGGCCAACGCTCTAACCGCTGAGCCAAACCGGCCAGGGCAAGAGAAAGTTTATTTAGAAAGTTACAGAGGTAGTAAAAGTGAGTCAGCTGGACTGCGGAGAGTCAGAAAACAAATTACAAAAGGGAAAAAAAAGGGCCCTTGGAGCTTAGGAAAGAGAAAGGCAAAGGTAATGGGCCTGGGGGGAAGAAGTGGGGGAAGGGAAAGGTACAGGTGTGCTCTCAAGAGGGCATTAAGATGAAAAAGTTGTGTCTTGTTTTTTTTAATCCTCACCTGAGAATGTATTTACTGGTATTAGAGAGAGAGAGAGAGAAGAGAGAAAGAGAGAGAGAAGAGAGAAAGGGAGAGAAACATCAGTGTGAGAGAAAAACATCAATAGGTTGCCTCCCAGGGTTTGAACCCAAAACTTAGGTATGTGCCCTGACCAGGAATGGAACCCACAACCATTTTGCTGCATGGGGCAATGTGCCAACCAACTGAACCACCCAGCGAGGGTAAGATGGAAAAGTTTTATCAACCAATGATTCGTGGTGGTAACAAAAATTAGTCATTGTTATTAGAGAGTGTAGAACTTTTTTAAGATCTTTGTTCATTCATTCCAAAAATATTTAGTGTCTTTGTTATGCCAGATACTATGATAAGTGCTAGGGATATGACAGTGAAAAACACAGGTATAATCTCTACCATCATGGAAGATGTAGGTTAGACTAGAAAGAGCCAACAAACAAGGAATCAACAAAATGCATAAAATGATTACAGTTGACTGCTAGGAAGGAAAAAAACAGAGATTACTTCTAAAGAGTAGCAATGGAGACCTATGCTACAGATCATGGTAGACCTTTCTTTTTTTTTTTATCCTCACCTGAGGACATTTTCGTATTTATCTTCAGATAGAGTGGGAGGGAGAGAAGGAGGAAGAGAGAGAGAGAAACATGGATGTGAGAGAGACACATCAACTGGCTGCCACCCACACGACCCAAACCTGGGCCGGGGACAAACTGCAACCAAGGCAGGACTCTTTGGTCTGCGGACCAACGCTGTAACTGCTGAACCAAACCGGTCAGAGCCATGGTAGACCTTTCTGAGGAAGTAACATTTAAAATGAGATCTGGCCCTGGCCAGTTTGGCTTAGCAGTTGGAGCATTGGCCTGCGGACCAGAGAGTCCCAGGTTCAGTTCCCGCTAGGGGCACATACCACAAAAAACAAATAAAATAAAATGAGATCTAACTAAGTACCATCCATTACTGTAACCTGGGGAATGCTGTATGGATAGCAGGACAGGCAAGAATTAAACTTATCCTGGGAATTGTAAGGTAGAGCATACTATTTGAGGAAAGAGTGACACCGTGTTGAGGTGAAGAGCTAGACAAGAGTAGGTTCAAGTGGGGCCTTGTAGACCATGCTAAGGAGTTTGAATTTTTTTTTATGTTGTTTTTTTATTATTATTATTTTTGTTTTGAGAGAGAGAGAGAGAGGAAGGGAGAGAGAGATAGAAACACTGATGTGAAAGAGAGACATCAATCGACCACCTTCTGCACACCCCCTACTGGGGATCAAACCCACAACCTGGACATGTGCCCTGACCAGGAATCCAACAGGTACCTCTCAGTCCATGGGACAACACTCAGTTCACTGGGCCACACCAGCTGGGCAAGAGTTTGGTTTATTTTTTTTAATCCTCACTCAAGGACATTTTTGCATGTATCTTCAGATAGAACAGGAGGGAGAGAGGGAAGAAGAGAGAGAGAGAAACATCGATGTGAGAGAGACACATCAACTGTTTGCCACCCACACGACCGCAACTGGGGCCAGGGACCGACTGTAACCTCGGTATGTGCCCTTAGCGGGAACCAAACCCTGGACTCTCTGGTCTGCAGGCTGACGCTCTAACCACTGAGCAAAATGGCCAGAGCAAGAGTTTGGATTTTATTCTAGTGCATAGAGAAGCCATAAATAGGATTTTAAATGAAATAGTGATACATCATGGTGTAAATTTGAAGCAGATAATTCTGACCACTTGTGGAGAATGACTGGTAGGCAGCAAGTGTTGGCCTCAAACAAAAAGTCAGCCAGGTATTTCTTCAATAAAAATGACTTAGCCCCAGCCAGTTAGAGCATCAGCCCATGGACCAAAGAGTCCTGGGCTCGATTATTACCGAAGGCACATACCTTGGTTGTGGTTTGTCCCCTGCCCTGGTTGGGGTCGTGCAGATACCAACCAATCAATATGACTCTCTCACATCGATATATCTCTCTCTCTCTCTCTTCCCCCCCCCCTTCCCTCGGGCTCTATCTGAAGATAAATGGAAAAAATATCCTCAGGTGAAGATTTAAAAATATAATAATTTTAAAAAGGACTTATGTGGGGCCCTGGCCAGTTTGCCTAAATGGTTAGAATGTCAGCCCGGAGACCAAAGAGTCACGAGTTCAATTCTGCATGTACTTCGGTTGCAGTTCCGTCCCTGGCCCTGGTCGGAGTTGTGCAATAGACAAACAGTTGATGCGTCTCTCTCATGTCGATGTTTCTCTCTCTCTCTTTCTCCCTCTCTCTCTTTCTCCCTCCCTCCCACTGTACTAAAAAAAAGAAATGAGAAAAAAAGAAATTTATTTGGGGCAAAAAGAAAGAATTATAATCTGGTATGTGTACCATGTCAAACCATGTGCAAGTCTGGGCATAACAAAGGAGAAGAAGGTCTTTTCCACGGGGCATGAGGAAGTTGGGGGTAGGGGGGCTGCTATAATACAAAGTTCTTTGAGTAGGACTTTCATGACCCGCAGAGGGCTGAGAGCTCCTCGTGTAGGCCCTTCCAATTTATTTTGGTTAAATTCTCTGTCATTAATTTTTTTTAAATTTTTAAATGTTTTTATTGATTTCAGAGAGAGAAGAAGAGAGAGAAAGAAACATCGATGGGCTGCTCTCTGCACACCCCCCACTGACGATTAAGCCCGAAACCTGGGCATATGCCCTGACAGGAATCGAACCTGCGACCTGTTGGTGCATGGGCCGATGCTCAACAGCTGAGCCATGCCGTCTAGGCCTACCCCATTATTTTTCAAGACTACATAATATTAATTGTACTGTGGACCAAAAAGGGGCCACATACTAAACTTGACAAGCTTAAGGGAGGCCAAACCCAGAGACCAAAAGTAACCACACAGGGGTGGACTGAATGTAAAAATTCTTACCCAAAAGCCAACCATGGTGGGTTGACACATCCTTGGCCTGTAGCTTCCTTGACAAAGGTCAATATTTAACTTTTAAATGGTCTATTGTCTTTATGCATCTAAGATAACATACCTTTGAAATGTCAGAGTAATTTTATTTTCCATGCCCCTCAAAGGCACAATCATGGGCACCAGAGCAGAAACCACATTGTTATCTTATTCCCTGCTTACCATCTCTCTGTGCTGTAAATGTTAACCATCCTATACCCACCAATGTACAAGAAGTACATGTCTCTTTGTTTAACTTTTTATCCAATCTCTGAGATTTCTCTGCTTTGCTTTCTCTTGCTTCCCTAGGCTGCCAGCATTGGATTTCACATAACCCTTCTTACATTTCCTCCTTTGATTCTAATGTATAAAATAAGCTGCAAGAACTGCCATTCTCAGGAGCATTTTATCAATCGGTTGAGATTTTGCTTCCCAGCAATTGTTATCAGTTTGGCTCAAATAAACTCTTATAAGACATTTTCTTTTTTTTTTTTATCCTCACCCGAGGACATTCTTACATTTCAGATAGAGCACGAGGGAGAAAGAGAGGAAGAGAGAGAGAGAAACAGCAATATGAGAGAGACACATCAACTGGTCGCCAGCCACACAACCCCAACTGGATCTGGGGACAAACTGCAACCAAGGTACATGCCCTTAGCGGGAACCGAACCCGGTCTCTCTGATCCGCGAGCCAACACTTCAACTGCTGAGCCTAACTGGCCAGGGCTATAAGACATTTTCTCAAGCTGGATATTCTTTCATCAATGGTATCATAATTTATTTAAACTATGTCAATCATCATTAAAGTCATTTCATTATCTTGTCCTTAATGTCTAATTCAATAATAGGAAGTCATTTGCACATTGTTACTTTTTTAATCAAAGTACCCAAAACACTTTTTTTTTTTTATCCTCAACTGAGGATATTTTTCCATTTAACCTCAGATAGAGTGGGAGGGAGAAAGAAAGAGACAGCTAAGAGCCTCATAATGACCATTTTTTTCAGTGATTGCATAAGATTATAATGGCTGAAAAATTCCTATCACCTAGTTACATTGTAAAGTTGTAGGACAACACCCAGTTGTGTAGCAAGGCTATACCTTGTGTTTGTGTAAGTGCACTCTGTGATGTTCCTACCACAAAAGAATCGCCTAACAGCGCATTTCTCAGGAGGTATCCATGGTTAAGTGACACGTGACTATAATCAGTTTCCAGATCCCCGGTTGTGCTCTTTCCTAAAACTGACCTGCTAGAGAACGCTTACTGTAAAGCTGCTCCTCCCTTTCTTTCTTTCTTTTTCTTTTTTGGTTTTGTTTTGAAAGAGAAACGTGGATCAGTTGCCTCGCTTAAAAGTCCCAACCGAGGATAGAACCCACAACCTCGATATGTGCCCTGACTTCGAATCAAACCCACAAACCTTTTTTTTTTTTTTTTTAATTTTTTTTGGTTTTTTTGGTTACAGATGTTTCTCCTTTTTTACCCTATTGGCACCCCCCTCCCCATCTCCCCCGCCCCATCCCCAGCTTTGTTGTCCATGTCCATTGGTCATGCATACATGCACATAAATTCTGTGGTTTATCTCTTCCCACCCCCCACCCCCTTCTTCTGAGGGATGTCAGTCTGTGCCCTGCTTCCATGTTTCTAGGTCTACCGTATTCCTCAGACTGTTATGTTCATTATATTCCGTATATAAGTGAGAACATGTGATATTTGTCTTTTTCTGCTTGGCTTATTTCACTTAGGATAATACTTTCCAGGTCCTTCTATGTCGTCTCAAAGGATAAGAGATCTTTCTTTCTTACAGCTGCATAGTACTCCATTGTGTATATGTACCACTGCTTTTTTATCCACTCGTCTACTGATGGACACTTGGGCTGTTTCCAGATCTTAGCTATTGTAAATAGTGCTGCTATGAACACGGGGGTACATATATTCTTCCTGATTCAAACCCGCAAACTTTTGGTGTACTGCATGACACTCCAACTGAGCCACCTGGCCAGAGCAAAGCTGCCCCTTTCACATACATGCTTCTCCCACTGTAAAAACAAAGGTGGGCTTGATGCCCATCAAAAGAACAATCTGAAATAGTGGTGTCAGTTTTAATGTAAATGAATTGCTCTTATGACTGGATAGTGCTAACTTAAAAATAAAAGGCCTTTAAAAGTGAGAGGCAACAAGCATTTATTTGAGATCAAATAATAGCTATTGGGATGCACTGATTCCCGCAGAAGCCCTTCCAACTAGGAAACAAAGGGGTACTTAGGAGAAAGGGAAGAGGAACAATTCCATTAATAGAAGAAAGGCATTTCTATTGGGGCAGATAGGCTAACATAGTGATGCTAATTCTAAAAAATGGTTTTAATTGTCAGTCAAGTAGTATTCAATCTAGTTGTACTAACTACTTTTTTATTATCTTTACAAACAGTTCTTTGGGATATGATGTTGCTTTAGGCCAACTCCAAAAATTACTTTGCCGTTTTCCTGTTTTAACATTCCAAGCTGTGAGTCATAAGATGTGCGAGGCAGTGCCTCTGGGATGGCAATTCAGTCTCCGTTTTAAAGTGGCTCCATTTTGCCCTACTCGGTGTGGCTCAGTTGGTTGGAGCATCGTCCTGTGCGGCAGAAACTTGCAGGTTCGATTCCTGTTCCCAAACTCTGGGCTCGTGTAGGGTAAGCAACCGATCGACGTATCTCTCTCATGTCAATGTTTCCCTTTCTTTCTCTCGCTCCCTTCTCCCTCTTAAGTAAATAAAAGTGGCTCCATTTATATTATTGTTTACAATAGTAACTTTCTTCAATCCTTTATTTTCTTTTATTTTTTTCATCCTCACCCGAGGACATTTTTGCGTTTATCTTTAGATAGAGCGGGAGAGAGAGGGGGAAAAGGAGAGAAAGAGAAACATCTATATGAGAGAGACACGACACATCTACTGGTTGCTACCCACAAGACCCCAACCAGGGTGGGAACAAAGTGCAACTGAGGTACTTGCCCTTGGTGGGGACTCTGGTCCGCAGGCCGACACTCTAACCACTGAGCCAAACCAACCAGGGCCAGTCCTTTATTTTCAACAAAACTGAAGGAAGACCCAATTACAATGTCAGTTGATAGGCCCTTAAAATAATTTTTATAATAATAACTATGTTATGAATTGAATTTTGTCCCATCTCCCAAAACATATTTTGAAATCCTAGCCCCCAGTACCTTAAATGTGACCTTATTTGGAAATTGGGTCTTACAAGGGTCATCAAGTTAAAAAGAGGTCATTGGGTTGAGCCCTAATCTAATAAAACTGGTCTTATCAAAGTGGGAAATTTGGACAGACACAGACACACACCAAGAAAATAACACACAGGGAGAAGACAGCCCTGTGACCGGAATGATGTATCTACAAGACAAGGAACAGCAAGGTTTGCCAGCAAACAACAAAAGCTGGGAGAGGCAAGGAAGGAGGCACTCAGGAGACCTCAGAGGGAGCTTAACTCAGCCAACAACTTAATTTAAGACAAAAAATTTGTGTTATTTTAAGCCACCCTGTTTGCATTAGATTCTAACAGCAGGCCTAGGGAACAAATACAGATTTCTGTATAATTTTTAGCATGTAATTCCCATGCTAAAATAATGGAGAGACAAAATTAAACAAAACTTCTACTTTTATCTACTTATTGATGTTAACCAGTTTTTTTCATCATTTACATTCACAAAACTGAAAAAGGGAAAAATAGAAACTGGCTCATTCTAGCAAAAAATAACATTCATCTTAGGATTTATGAGCTGTTTTTTAAATTACTTTCTACACCATTAAAGACATAGTTCTGGCCCTGGTCAGTTTGGCTCAGCAGTTAGAGTGTCATCCCACAGACCAAAGGGTCTTGAGTTTGATTCCAGTCAGAGCATGTACCTAGGTTGCAGGTTCGATCCCTGGCCCCTTTTGGGGTCATGTAGGAGGTAACCATTCAATGTGTCTCTCTCACATTGATGTTTCTCTCTCTCTCTCTCTCTCTCTCTCTCTCTCTTTCCCCCTCCCTCCCTTCCCTTTCTCGGAAAATTACCCTTGAATGAGGATTAAAAAAGAGAGAAAGAGAGAGTTCTATAAAACTCTACTTTTTATAAGTTATTTTTTTTATTTTTTTATTTTTTCTTAATTTTTAGAGAGAGAGGAACGGAGAGAGAGATAGAAACATCAATGGGAGAGAACATCGATTGGCTGACATCTGCATGCCCCCCACTGGGGATCAGGCCCACAACCTGGGCATGTGCCCTGACCTGGAATTGAACCGGTGACCTCTTGGTACATGGGTCAATGCTCAACCACTGAGCCACATCGGCCAGGCTCGTAAATAATTAAATAAAATGTGTACCATATTGTGTTGATTTAATCAAAGAGTTAATTGTTTAATTCACTTTTTTTTTTTTTTTTTTATCCTCAGCCGAGGACATTTTTCCATTTTTTGTTCAGGTGGAGTGGGAGGGAGAGAGAGGAACAGAGAGAAAGAGAGAAACATCGATGTGAAAGGAACACATCGAGTGGCTGCCACCCGCACAACCGACCAGGGCCGGGGACAAACTGCAACCGAGGTACGCGCCCTTAGCGGGAACCGAACCCGGGTCTCTCAGGACCGCAGGCCGACGCTCTAACCGCTGAGCCAAACCGGCCAGGGCGTAATTCATTTTTTTTAATGATTTTAATATTCAGTGAAGCAACCACAATTTTTATTTATTTTTTAATTTTATTTATTTATTTATTTATTTTAATCCTCACCCGAGGACATTTTTTCCATATTTTGTTCAGATAGAGTGGGAGGGAGAGTGAGAGAGACACATCAACGTGAGAGGGACACATCGAGTGGTTGCCACCCTCACGACCCAACCAAGGCCGTGAAAAACTGCAACCGAGGTATGTGCCCTTGGCGGGAATCGAACCCGTGTCTCTCTGGACCACAGGCTGCCGCTCTAACCGTTGAGCCAAACCGGCCAGGGCTGTTTAATTCATTTTTTCATTGATAAGAAATGTTTAACACTTAGGTTTATGGGCCGAGAGATTTCAAATTAAAACTTTAATATATTTATATATTTTTGTTGCACAGAAATATCATAGGATGATGACTAAAAAACTTTTAAGAATATATATAGCCCTGGATGGTTTGGCTCAGCGGTTGGAGCATCGGCCTGTGGACCAGAGAGTCCCGGGTTCGGTTCCTGCTATGGGCATGTACCAAAAAAAAAAAAGAATATATATAGCCTTGGCCAGTGTAGCTCAGTTGGTTGGGTGTCATTTCTTGCAACAAAATGTTGCTGGTCCTTTTTTTTTTTCAATTTTTTTTCTTTATTGATATTAGAGAGAGAGAGAGAGAGAGAGACAAAGAGAGGGAAGGAGAGGGAGAGAGAGAGATAGAAACATTAATGACAGAGAACATTGATTGGCTGCCTCCTGCATGCCCCCCACTGAGGATTTGGCCCAAAACCTGGGCATGTGCCCTTACCGGGATCAAATTGGCGACCTTTTGGTACATAGATCGACAACCAACCACTGAGCCACACCAGCCAGGGTGATTCAATTCTTGATCAGGGCACATGCCCAGGTTGCAGGAGGCAGCCAATTGATGTTCCTTTCTCACATCGATGTTTCTTTTTCTCTCTCCCTCTCTCTAAAAATCAATAAAATGTATATATTTTAAAAAGAATAAATATATATTATACTACAATAAAATTCTATGAGGGAAGCGAAACAGAAAAAGGTTCAAATGAGAATAAAGGATCATAAAATTATCTACTACTAAAGAATTGATAAAATAACTTTAATAACTACAGAAAATCAGAAATGAAGTAAAAGAATTCAGAAAAGAATCTGGTTTGTTTTTTTAAAAACAAACAATAAAGTAGAAGAAATACAAAAGTGCATAAGCACTGTAAAATGTCTTAAGAGAAAAAGAAGACAAGGAGGAAAATCAAACAGAAATGAAGAAGGAGCCCTGGCCGGTTTGGCTCAGCAAGTTAGAGCATCAGCACCAGGACCAAAGGGTCATACCTCGATTCCTGGTCAAGGTCACGTACATAGGTTGCAGGTTCAATCCCAGGTCCAGACAGGGAGTGTTCAGGAGGCAACCAATCAATGTGTCTTTCTTATATCAATGTTTCTCTCTCTCTCTCTCTCCCCTCCCCTTCCACTCTAAAAAAAAGGGGGGGAAAATACCCTCAGGTGAGGAGTAACAACTACAAAAAAAGCAATGAAGAATGATTGAGAATATTCAAGAGAAGGAGCAAATAGAAAAGACAGGCAAGGAAGACTCAATATATATAATGAGTAATCAAAGAAGAAATAAAAGCAAGGAAGTAGAATAAATATTTTAAAATATAAGTCAAGAAAATTTTATACCAAAATAAAAAAAGTTAAAGGACACACACTAAGCATCTGGGAAAATTGATCCTGAATGACAAACACTGAAACATCTTTTTTGTTAGGCTTAAAAAAAAGAAAATCTTCACTGAGGATCCAAACAAAGTACAAGTGATGAAAGTAAATTGTCTCCAGACATTTTTTACAACAATACGTTATGCCAGTAGTTCATAAATATATTTAAGATAATGAAGGAAAAACACGAGCCAGGAATCTTATACCCAGCAAACTTAATTTTCAAATCTAAAGGATGTAGAGAAATTGTCAACATACAGGCATGGGTCAACAACATAGAAGAGAAACAAATCAGAGTATATTGTTGCTATGAGTCTTCAAAAGCTACTAGAGAATTATCTTTGGGCAATAATAATGACTCGATTGACATAAAGAGAGATGGTGAACAAAAGGTTTAAGACGGTGGCAGAGTAGGTGGATATTTCTTGCACCTCCTCCCAGAACCAAACTGGTATTAAAACTAAACTGGGCCCCGTGCTCAGTGGTTAGAGCGTTTGGTGCACATACCAGAGAGTGCTGATTTGATTCCTGGTCAAGGACATGTGCCTGGGATACAGATTCAATCCCAGGCTCTGGTTATCTGGTTGGGTGCAATCAATTAACGTGTTTCTCTCACATCAATGTTTCCTCTCTCTCTCTCTCTCTCTCTCTCTCTCTCTCTCTCTCTCCTCCCTCCCTCCCTCCCTCCCCATCACTCCCTCCCTCTCACTGTCTCTAAAAATCAATGGAAAAGATATCCTTGGGTAAGGATTAAGAATAATAATAATAATAATAGACACCTCTCCAAACAGGACATACAAATGGCTAAGAGACATATGAAGAAATGCTCAACATCACTCATCATCAGAGAGATGCAAATTAAAACAACATTAAAATCACCTCACACCTGTCAGAATGGCTGCCATCAACAAATCATCAAACAACAAATGTTGGCGAGGGTGTGGAGAAAAGGGAACTCTAGGGCACTGTTGGTGGGAATGCAGACTGGTGCAGCCACTATGGAAAACAATATGGAGTTACCTCAAAAAAATTAAAAATTGAATTGCCATTCCCAGTGATCCCACTTCTAGGAATATATCCTAAGAAGCCTGAAACACCAATCAGAAAGAATATATGTACCCCCATGATCATAGCAGCACTATTTATAATAGCTAAGATCAGGAAAAAGCTCACATGTCCATCAGTAGACAAATGGATAAAAAAGCAGTGGTACATATACACGATGGAGTACCATGCAACTGTATGAAAGAGATCTTTTATTCTTTGAGTTGACATGGAAGGACCTGGAGAGTATTATACTAAGCGAAACAAGCCAAGCAGAGAAAGACAAATATCACATGATCTCACTTATTTGTGGAATATAATGAACATAATAGTTTGAGGAACAGGGTAGACCCAGAGACGTGGAAGTAGGGTACAGAGTGACAATCCTCAGAAGGGGGAGGGGAGATAAACTACAGAACTTATATGCATGTACGCATAACCGATGGACATGGACAACAAAGCTGGGCACTGGGGTGGGGGGGATGGGGTTGAGGGTGTCAGTGGGGGAAAAAGGAGAAACATCTGTAACAAAAATAAATTAATAAAAAAAATAATAATAAAATAACTAAATTGGGAAATATTCACCCTGAATTACCAGCTGAAGACTACCTTTAGAGGAGACTTTTAAACAAGGAAGGGCAGAAACCATGTCAAGACTGGTACGAAGGCCCTGGCCGGTTTGGCTCAGCGGTCTGCGGTCCGGAGAGACCTGGGGTCGGTTCCAGCTAAGGGCACGTACTTTGGTTGCAGTTTGTCCCCGGCCCTGGTTGGTTGTGCAGATGGCAGCCACTCGATGTGTCCCCTTCACATCGATGTTTTTCTCTCTCTCTCTCTCTCCCTTCCACTCTATCTGAACAAAAAATGGAAAAATGCCCTCGGATGAGGATAAAAAAAAAAATAATGAACAAGACTGGTAGGAAGGCAGGCCAAGGGTGAGGAGGGATATCTCAGATGCCTAGGGTTCCTTCTGTGAGGAGAGAGGCTAGGTACACAGCCTGGGCTCCCCAGCCCAGACAGCCAGAGCTGGGAACAGCAACCCAGGCAGCATCCAGCAGCGGGGCTTCTATCAGCCAGGGAGACTCTAAGCTTTCTGGAGACAAAGCCACTTTTTTTTAAAGGGCTGGTACACAGGAGTTTTGTTCTCAGCCACTCATGCTAGGTTTCAGCAAGGAGAGGATAGTGTAGATTGGAGTTGCCTGTGGAGAGGCTCTGGTGGAAGTAACTGGGGAGAGTTGTAGGGGTGTGGATCCTTAGATACCTGTGCTGGGTCATCCCCTTGTGCTGACTCGACCTTCCCCACAACTTCAAGGAATCAGGCTTGCATTGTGTTTGTGCAGCTCCAGGCTAAGTGTGACCCAATGAACCTTGAAATACCTGGGTGTGCCTGGGTGTGCCTGGGTGTGCCTGGGTGTTCCTGTTATCCACAAGGCAAACTAATTCTATACAGCATTGTTGTAGCCCTGGGCATTAATATCAAGAAAATCCTATTTTCTTATACCATTAAACTTTTGCTGTAAGGTATAAAAGTCATGTAATAAAGCATATCCAGGCTGATTCCGAAGACTCTGTCACAGGGGTGTTTAGAATCAGACGCCGTCCAGCTAATAAACGACTCTTATTTAGACCTCCAATTCTCTAGTGGTCTTTCTTTTACTCTGTCGCAGCACAACACCCTGATATGGCAGCAGCTATTTTTTCTGAGAGGTGCAAGTCCCTCCCAGGAGTAGAAGCCTGGGAAAAGGCAAATACTCTACCCCCCAGGATACAGCTGACCCCACCCTAAGGAATCCTGTTTGCCCCACCCTCTGGAATCCAGCTCAACCTATCTGCATCTCAACCCATGCTGAGGAGGCAGTAGTCTCAGGAAGCATCAGTGAATGGCTTTGGGGAAGGGCCATCCCTCCCACTACCACTACCACTACCACTACCACTACCACCCCACCACATTCTGGAAACCTGGTTAGTGCTTCCATCTCATGGAAGAACTGACAGAAACTCCTGGCTTCCAGAAGATCCCACTGGCCTGCCTAAGTGTGGCTCTGCCCTGCTAAGGTCAGGGAAATAAGCCAGGACACACGCAGATGTGTCACCCTGGGATGGAGAACACACCCACCATCTTTCCTGAAGTCTGAGCATTTGCTGACCTGCCCCAGGGCCCCATACTGCTAAAAGGCTGGCCTAAGACCTCAGCTTGGTCCCTCAACTGGGCAGCAAATCACAGTGGAAGCAGCCACAAGCTTTGGATTTCTTGAAGCTTCCAACAGGGTGCCCTGAAACAAACATGACTGCTTCTGACAAAAGTCCCTCCTGAAAGGCCTGAAATCAACACACAAAACAGCCTCTAGGCAACTTAATAGAAGGATCCAAAGAGAATTCCTAGTAGGCACTAAAATCTGCCAAGACCAACTACACTTGCTTTGTTTTTTTTCTTTTTCTGTTTGATAATTTTCTTTTCTTAAATTGTTTTCTTTTTTACTGCTTTGGTATTAATTTTTTTTTGTCTTTTCTCTCTTCTTTCATATCTCTTATTTTCCTTTTTCCTTTTATCACTCTATTTTTCTTCTTTCTTTTTCTTTATCTTTCTTTCTCTTCTTTTTACATTTTTCTTTTCTTCTTTTTTTTAAATCCTTACCCGAGGATATTTTTTCATTTATCTTCAGATACAGTGGGAGTGGCAGGGAGGGGGGGAGAGAGAGAGAGAGAAAAAAAAAAAAGAGAAAGAAACATTGATGTGAGAGAGACACATCGACTGGTTGCCTCCTCCACAACCCTAACCAGGGCCGGGGACGAACCACAACCGAGGTACATGCCCTTGACCGGAATCGAACCCAAGACTCTTTGGTCCACAGGCTGACACTCTAACCCCTGAGCCAATCTGGCCAGGGCTATTTTTTCTTCCTCTTCTTTTCTTATTAATTTATTTTTGTTACAGATGTTTCTCTTTTTCTTTCCATTGACACCCACTTCCCCATCCCCTACACCCCTGTCCCCAGCTTTGTTATTCATATCCATTGGTTATGGGTACATGCATATAAGTTCTGTGGTTTATCTCTTCCCTCTCCCTACTCCCTCTTCTGAGGATTGTCAGTCTGTACCCCACTTCCACATCTCAGGGACACCCCGTTCCTCAGACTGTTATGTTCATTATATTCCATAAATAAGTGAGATCATGTGATATTTGTCTTTCTCGCCTTGGCTTATTTCGCTTAGAATAATACTCTCCAGGTCCCTCCATGTCGTCTCAAAGAATAAAAGATCTTTGTTTTATACAGTTGCATAGTACTCCATTGTGTATATGTACCACTGCTTTTTTATCCATTCATCTATTGATGGACACTTGGGCTGTTTCCAGATCTTAGCCATTGTAAATAGTGCTGCTGCAAACATGGGGGTACATATATTCTTTCTGATCGGTGTTTCAGGCTTCTAAGGGTATATTCCTAGAAGTGGGATCACTGGGACAAATGGCAATTCAATTTTCAATTTTTTGAGGTAACACTATAGTGTTTTCCATAGTGGCTGCACCACTCTGCATTCCCACCAGCAGTGTACTAGAGTCCCCTTTTCTCCGGACCGCAGGCAGACGCTCTAACCGCTGAGCCAAACCGGCCAGGGCTGTCCCCTTTTCTCTATACCCTCACCAGTACTTGTTGTTTGATGATTTGTTGATGGCAGCCATTCTGACAGGTGTGAAGTGATACCTCATTGTTGTTTTAATTTGTATCTCAAATGACATTGAGCATTTCTTCAAATGTCTGTTGGCCATTTGTATGTCCTATTTGGAGAGGTGTTTATTTGGCTCCCCTGCACATTTTTTAATTGGGATCTTTGTCTTCCTTTTATTGACTTGTATGAGTACTCTATATATTTTGGAAATTAACCCCTTACCTGATGTATCATTGGCAATGATGCTCTCCCATACAGCGGGTTCCCTTTCCATTTTGATGGTTGTTTCTTTTGCTGTGCAGAAGCTTTTTAGTTTGATATAGTCCCATGCATTCATTTTTCCTTTGTTTCTGTTGCCTTAGGTGATGTATCAGTGAAAATTCTGTTGCATATGATGTCTGAAATTTTGTTTTCTACATTTTCTTCTAGGATTTTTAGGGATTCTCGAGTCACATTTAAGTCTTTAACCCATTTTGAATTTATTCTTGTGTATGGTGTAAGTTCATGATCTAGTTTTATTTTTTTGCATGTAGCTGTCCAATTTTTCCAACACCATTTATTAAAGAGGCTGTCTTTACTCCATTGTATGCTCTTGCCACCTTTGTCAAATATTAATTGAGCATAATGTCTTGGGTCAATTTCCGGGTTCTCTGTTCTGTTCCACTGATCTATATGCCTGTTCTTGTGCCAGTACCAGGATATTGTGATTATAGTAGCTTTGTACTATAACCTGATATCCGGTATTGTGATCCCACCTACTTTATCCTTCTTTTTCAAGATTGCTGTGGCTATTCAGAGTCTTTTTTGGTTCCATATAAACTTTTGAAGTTTTTGTTCTAGTTTTGTGAAATATGTCTTTGGTATTTTGATGGGGATTGCACTGAATCTATAGATTGCTTTGGGGAGTATGGACATTTTCATGATGTTAATTTTTCCACTCTATGAACAAGGTATGTGCTTCCACTTTTTTTAAATATCTTCCTCTATTTCTTTTTTCTTTTCTTTTCTTTTTTTTTATCCTCACCTGAGGACATTTTTCCATTTTCTGTACAGATAGAATGGGAGGGAGAGAGAGGAAGAGAGAGAGAGAGAGAAACATCGACGTGAAAGGGACACATCGAGTGGCTGCCACCCGCACGACCAACCAGGGCCGGGGACAAACTGCAACCGAAGTACGTGCCCTTAGCGGGAACCGAACCCGGGTCTCTCTGGACCGCAGGCCGACGCTCTAACCACTGAGCCAAACTGGCCAGGGCTCTATTTCTTTTTTCAATGTTCTGTCGTTTTCTGCAAATAGGTCCTTTACTTCTTGGTTAAGTTTATTCCTAGGTATCTTAATTTTTTTCCGTGATGGTAAATGGGATTGTTTTTTTAGTTTCTCTTTCTGTGAGTTCATCATTGGTGTATAAGAATGCCATCGATTTCTTGATGTTAATTTTGTATCCTGCTACTTTGCCAAATACATTTAATAAATCTGGTAGATTTTTAATGGAGTCTTTAGGGTTTTCCATGTATAATATCATGTCATCTGCGAATAATGACAGTTTCACTACCTCTTTTCCAATTTGGATCCCTTTTATTTTTTCTTCATGTCTGATTGCTGTGGCTATGACTTCCAGTACTATGTTAAATAAGAGTGGCAAAAGTGGGCATCCCTGTTTTCTTCCTGTTCTTATGGGAAATGCTTTTAGTTTTTTCCCATTGAGTATGATGTTGGCTGTAGGTCTTTCATATATGGCCTTTATTATGTCGAGATATGATCCCTCTATTCCCATATTGCTGAGCATTTTTATAAGAAATAGATGCTAGATTCTGTTGAATGCTTTTTCGGCATCTATTGATATGATCATGTGGTTTGTATCTTTCATTTTGTTTATATAGTGTATCACATTTATTGATTTGCAAATATCGTACCAGCTTTGCATCCCTGGGATGAATCCCACTTGGTCATGGTGAATAATCTTTTGATATATTGCTGGATCGGATTTGCTAGTATTTTGTTCAGGATTTTAGCATCTATGTTCATCAGGGATATTGTTTTCTTTGTAGTGTCTTTTTCTGGTTCTGGAATTAGAATTATGCTGAACTCATAAAACAAGTTTGGAAGTCTTCCTTCTTCTTGAATTTTTTGGAATAATTTGAGAAAAATGGGTGTTAGTTCTTTGAACGTTCAGTAAAACATTCCCATGAAGCTGTCTGGGCCTGGGCTTTTCTTTGCTGGGAGTGTCTTCATTACATCTTCAATTTCCTTAGTTGTTATTGGTCTGTTCAAGTTTTCTATCTCTTCCCGGTTCAGTTTTGGGAGACTATGTGTTTCTAGAAATTTGTCCATTTCACTAAGATTGTCTAATTTGTTGCTGTAGAATTGTTCATAGTATTTGTTAACGATCTTTTGTATTTCTGTGATGTCAGTTGTTACTTCTTTTTCATTTCTGATTTTGTGTATTTGGGTGCTTTCTCTCTGTGTTTTTTGGTGAGTCTAGCTCAGGGTCTATCAATCTTTTTTATCTGTTAGAAAAACCAGCTCTTTGTTTCATTGATCCTTTGAATTGTTTTTTTGTTCTCTATGTCATTTATTTCTACTCTGATCTTTACTATTTCCTTCCTTCTACTTGCTCTGGGGTTTTCTTTTTGTTTGCTTTCTAGTTCTTTAAGTTGTGAGGTTCGATAGTCAATTAGAACTTTTTTTTTGTTTCTTGAGGTAGGCCTGTAGTGCTATGAACTTCCCTCTCAGAACTGCTTTCATTGCATCCCATAGATTTTGTGGTGTTGTGTGTTCATTTTCTTTGGTTTCCAGGAAATTTTTAATTTCTTCCTTGATCTCCTTGGTAACTCATTCATTGTTTAATAACATGCTAGTTAGCCTCCATGTTTTCAAATGTCTTTGCATGTTCTTGTTGCAATTGATTTCTAATTTCATGCCACTATGATCTGAGAAGATGCTTGATATGATTTCAATCTTGTTGAACTTGTACAGAATTAGTTTGTGTTCTAACATGTGGTCTGTCTTTGAGAATGTCCCATGTGCACTTGAAAAGAATGTGAATTCTTCAGTTTTGGGGTGTAATTCTCTGTAGATATCTATTAAGTCCATTTGATCTAGTGCTTCATTTAGAGTCTCTGTTTTCTTGTTAAATTTAGTCTAGAGGATCTATTTGGTGATGTCAGCGGGATGTTGAAGTCCCCAGCTATGATTGTATTGTTGTCAATTTGTCCTTTAAAGTCCTCCAGAAGTTTTTTAGTATATTTTGGTGCTCCTATATTGGGTGCATTTATGTTTACCAAGGTTATATTTTCCTGTTGGACAGATCCTTTCAAAATTATGTAGTGGGCCCTGGCTGGTTTGGCTCAGCAGTTAGAGCATCGCCCTGCAGTCCAGAGAGACCCAGGTTTGGTTCCCGCTAAGGGCACGTACCTCAGTTGTAGTTTGTCCCCTGCTCCGGTTGGGGTCGTGCGGGTGGCAACCACTCGATGTGTCCCTTTCATGTCGATGTTTCTCTTTCTCTCTCTCTCTCTCTCCCACTCCATCTGAGCAAAAAAATGGAAAAATGTCCTTGGGTGAGGATAAAAAAAAGATTTATGTAGTGGACATTTTTGTCTCTGGTTATGGCCTTCATTTTGAAATCTATTTTATCAGATATGAGTATTGCTTCCCTAGCTTTTGTTTCCTTTCCATTTGCTTGGAAGATTTTTTTCCATCCCTTCACTTTCAACCTATGTGAGTCTTGTTGTGAGGTTGGTGTCTTGTAAATAACATATACGTGAGTCATGCTTTCTTATCCAATCAGCTACTCTGTGTTTTTTGATCAGAGCATTCCATCCCATACATTTAAGGTGATTATTGATATGTACTTATTTATTGCCATTTTTGTTTATTGTGTTATATTTTTCTTCCTGTTTTTCTACTAATTACAGCAGTCCTTTTAACATTTCTTGCAGTGCTGGTTTGATGCTAATACATTCCCTTGGCCTTTTTTTTTTGTCCAGGAAGCTCTTTATTTGACCTGCCATTTTGAATGATAGCCTTGTTGGATAGAGTCGTCTTGGATTCAGATCCTTGTTTTTCATAACCTTGATTACTTCATGCCATTCCCTTCTGGCCTGTAGTATTTCTGTTGAGAAGTCAGCTGATAGCCTTATGGGGGTTCCTTTTTAGGTGACCAGTTGCTTATCTCATGCTACCTTTAAAATTCTCTCTTTGTCTTTAATTTTTTGCGTTTTAATTACCATGTGTCTTGGTGTGGGCCTATTTGGGTTCTCCTTCTTCTTCTTCTTCTTCCTTTTTTGGTACGTGCCCCTGTCAGAAAAGGAACCTGGGACTCTCTGGTCCGCAGGCCAACACTCCATCCGCTGAGCCAAATCATCCAGGGCCTGTTTGGGTTCTTCTTACTTGGGGCTCTCTGTGCTTCCTGAACTTGAATGCCTTCTTCCTTCACAAAATTAGCGAAGTTTTCTGTCACTGTTTCTTTGAATATATTCTCTAACCCTTGCTCATTTTCTTCTTCTTCGGGGACTCGTATGATGTGAATATTATTACGTTTTCAGTTGTCCCACAGTTCTCTTAAGATGTCTTCCTGTTTTTTAATTGTTTTTTCCTTTTGGTTTTCTGATTGGTTGATTATTTCTACCCTGTCTTCTAATTCACTGATCCAGTCCTCAGCTTCTTCTACTCTGCTGGTTATTCCTTCCAATGTGTTCTTTATTTCTGCTATGTCATTCTTCATTTCTTCTTGGTGGTTTTTCATTTCCAAATGGTTGATTTTCAATGTTTCTATATCTTTACTCATGGTGTTAATGTCTTTACTCATGCTGTTGAGCTTCCTCAAGATCATGGCTATGAACTCTACCTCTGATAACTTGCTTAACTGCATTTCATTTATCTCATCTTCTGTAGAGGTCTCTTGTTCTTTCATTTGGGATTTGTTTCTTTGTTTCACCATTTTGCCTATTTCAGTGGGTTTTGGAGTCTGCCAAATTTTCACTGTGGGTGTTGGTGTTCTGCTGTTTGTGGCTCCCTCTACTATGTATGGATGAGTGTGGAAGGACCCAATTTAAACAGCATTGTCAAGTCTTACTTTCCTGGATAGATTTGCAAGCCCAGAAAAGGTTCAGTTATCCTCTAGCTTTTTGCCTGGAGGCTATTAGTCTCAGTTACTTGATGAGCCTTGAGTTATCAGTTGAATGAAAAACTCCCTCAGGTGTTCAGCATAAGAGTATTCCCCGAGGGTGGGGCAGTTGTTATTGAGCCTCAAGTTGCATTTATTTGGCCCAGCTGGGATGAGTTAAATCTCTGAGGGAGGGGCTCCTGCTTCTCCCCAGAGCCCTGGGAGGGAGCACAATTGCCACTGACCTGCATGGCCACAACTCATCAAAAACTCTGAGTGCCCTCCAAATCCTGAGTGTCCCCTCAAAGTTCCAGTGCAGTCTGCCCTCCCTCTGCTGGAGTCCAAGGTGAGTGGCTGTAGCTAATTCAGTGCTCTGCTCCAGCCCTTTGCACTGTAGAGCTGGCTTTAAATTTTAACCCTGATGGCACTGCTCACAACTAAGACCACTGCTGTCTGTGGGCTCCCAGCCCCTGTCTTCCACCTCCGCAGACTTACCAGGCTCGATTTAATGTCCCTGGTTATATGGTCCTCTCAATCTGCTTTTCTGTTGCTTTTTCTTGAGGATTTGTCTTTATTTTAGTTGTAATTGCAGTTTGGTCCGGGGAGATCAACTGTGTGGCTTCCATTCACTCTGCCAATTCTCTTTTCCTTTTTGGTTGTTTTTGCTATTATTGTTCCTTTCTATATTTTAGTTTTGGTTCTTGTTTTTTGTTGTTGTTGTTTGTTTGTTTTTAATGGCAGAAAGACAAGCGTAATGTGTAATTAGATCTTCACCTTCATGGAACTAAGCCTGCCATTAGAAGTACTGCAGATACATTCTATGTGGAAGTCACAATGTTGTGCATTCATGATGATGTGTGTTCAATGGTTCATCTAAACTCTGTCTGGGCCTCATAATGCTGCATCCTGGCTGGTGGGGTTCAGTTGGTTGAGTGTTGTTCATGCACCAAAGGATCACTGGTTCAATTCTTAGTCATGGCACATAACCAAGTTCTGGATTCAATCCCCAGTTGGGGATCTTATAGGAGACAGTTGATAAATGTTTCTCTCTTCTCCTCTCTCTTCTGCTCTCTCCTGGGCTCCAACAGAGGGAGGGCAGACTAGACTGGAACTGTGTGGGGACACTAGGCATTTGGCGGGCACTCAGAGTTTTTGCAGTTGTGGCCACTCAAGACCGTGGCCATCTTACTCCTTCCCAGGGCTCTGGGGAAAGGTGGCGGCCCCTCCCGCAAAGATTGTTTTGTTTTATTTTGTCCTTTTAGCACCTGTACAACAGCTGGTATGACATGGTCAGGGTTGAGCCTCACGATCAGTCATCCTAAAAGAAGATCCTACCCATGGAGGGGATAACAACAATCAAGACCCAATTACAACAGGAGAGCCCAAATAACCCACAAAAGAGACAGTCCTAGAGCATCCAGCTCAGGAGTTCAAGGATACTGTATCACTGGGTCTCACCGGACTTTACTACAAATGTTCACCCCATGAAGACTGGGAGTCATAGCAGTTCTCATAGAAACAAATACAAAAAGAAAAATACAATGGAAAGACAAAAAGACCAAAAAAAGAAAAGGAACAACAACTAAAAACAAAAAAAACCAAAACACCCACAAATGAAAGAAAAAGAGGGATCTCCAGAAAAAGAGTTAAATGAGCCCTGGCCAGTTTAGCTCAGCGGTTAGAGCGTTGGCCTGCAGTCCAGAGAGACCCGGGTTCGGTTCCCGCTAAGGGCATGTACCTCGGTTGCAGTTTGTCCCTGGCCTTGGTTGGTCGTGCGGGTGACAGCCACTCGATGTGTCCCTTTCGCGTCGATGTTACTCTCTCTCTCTCTCTCTCTTCCTCCCTCTCCCTCCCACCCTATCTGAACAATAAATGGAAAAATGTCCTCGGGTAAGGATAAAAACAAAAAAGAGTTAAATGAAATGGAGCTAAGCAATTTATTTGAGATAAAGTTCAAACTAATGGTTACAAGGATGCTCAAAGAACTTAGTGAAAACTGCATGGAACTTAATGGGAACTACAAGGAACTTAGTGGAAACTACATCAGCATTTAAGAAGACATAGAAACCATGAATAAGAACCAGTCTTAGGGCTGATCCCTGGTGGACATTTTCAGAGAACCAAACCGCACTCTGTCTTCCCTGCACCATCTCCTGTGAAAGCCTGAGCCGGCTGTGTAGCTTTCTCCCTTTGTCTCATAATCATGTCCACCAACAAGAATGCTAATTCACCAGCTGCCTGCTTTAACAGATTCAAGAAAAAGCAGAAAGACAGTATAGAAATGAGGCATTGCTGAATAGAAATTAATGTGGAGCCAGGGAAAGCTAAGAAAGATGACCAGGTGCTGAAAAGGAGAAATGTAAGCTTGTTTCCTGATGATGCCACTTCTCCACTGAAGGAAAACTGCAACAAACAGGGCACTGTAAATTGGTCTGTTGAAGACATTGTCAAAGGCATAAATAGCAACAATTTGGAAAGCTGCCTCCAAGCTACTCAGGAAACTGCTTTCTAGAGCAAAACAGCCACCCATACACAACATAATCTGGGCTGGTTTGTGTCCTTCTTGGTCAGAACTGATTGTAGTTCCATCCAGTTTGAATCTACTTAGTCCCTCACCAACATTGCTTCTGGAATATCAGAACAGACCAAAGTTGTAGTAGGTGGAGGTGCTATCCCAGCATTAATTTCTCTGTTGGCATTTCCCCATGCACACATTAGTGAGCAAGCAGTATGGGCTCTAGGAAACATCACAGGTGATGGTTCAGTTTTCTGAGACTTGATCATTAAGTATGGTACAGGTGACCCACTGATGGCTCTTCTTGCGGTTCCTGATATGTCATCTTTAGCATGGGGTTACTTACGTAATCTTACCTGGACACTTTCAAACCTTTGTTGCAACAAGAATCATGCACCATCATTAGATGCTTTAGAGCAAATTCTTCCTACTTTAGTTCATCTCCTGCATCATGATGACCCAGAAGTATTAGCAGACAGCTGCTGGGCCAGTTATTACTTTACTGATATTCCAAATGAACGGATTGAAATGGTTGTGAAAACAGGAGATGTGCCCCAACTTGTGAAGCCCCTAGGAGCTACTGAATTGCCAATTGTGACTACTGGGCTAAGAGCCTTAAGAAATATTGTCACTGCACTCTGACCAGTCTGGCTCAGCAGTTGGAGCATTGGCCCGCGGACCAGAGAATCCCAGGTTTGGTTCCTGCTGAGGGCACATGCCTCGGTTGTGGTTTGTCCCCAGCCCTGGTTGGGGTTGTGCGAGTGGCAACCAGTCGATGCGTCTCTCTCACATTGATATTTTTCTCTCTCTCCCACTGTATCTGAAGATAAATGCAAGAATGTCCTCGGGTGAGGATAAAAAAAAAAGAAAGAAAGAAATATTGTCAATGGGAAAGATCAACAGACTCAGGTTGTAAGAGATGCAGGAGCACTTGCTGTCTTTCCCAGACTGCTAATGAATTCCAAAAATAATATTCAGAAGGAAGCTATTAAAACAATGTCAAACATCACAGCTGGCTGCCGAGACCAGATACAGCAAGTTGTGAATCATGAATTAGTCCCATTTCTCATTGTTGTTCTCTCTAAGGCAGACTTTAAGACACAAAAGAAAGTTGTATGGGCTGTGACCCACTATGCAAGTGGTGGAACAGTTGAACAGATTGCATACCTTGTTCATTGTGGCATAATAGAAACATTGATGAACCTCTTAACTGTGAAAGATACCAAAATTATTCTGGTTATTCTGGATGCCATTTCAAATATCTTTCAGGCTGCTGAGAAACTTAGTATAATGATTGAAGAATGTGGAGGTTTGAACAAAACTGAAGCTCTGCAAAACCATGAAAATGAGTCTGTGTACAAAACTTCACTAAAGTTGATTGAGAAGTATTTCTCTGTAGAGAAAGATGAAGATCAAAATGCTGTGCCACGCCCTGGCTGGTTTGGCTCAACGGTTAGAGTTGGCTCGAGGACCAGAGAAACCCGGGTTTGGTTCCCGCTAAGGGCACGTACTTCGGTTGCGGTTTGTCCCAGGCCCGGGTTCGGGCTGTGGGGCTGTGTGGGTGGCAACCAGTCAATACATCTCTTTCACATTGATGTTTCTCTCTCTTGTCCTCCCTTTTTCCCTCCTGCTCTATCTGAATATGAATGCCAAAATGTCCTCCGGTGAGGATAAACAAAAAAATGGATTGAATGATCCAATCAAAAGACACAGGGCTGGCTGGTTTGGCTCAGCGATTAGAGAATTGGCCTGCGGTCCAGAGAGACCTGGGTTTGGTTCCCGCTAAAGGCATGTACCTCAGTTGCAGTTTGTCCCCAGCCCTGGTTGGGTTGTGTGGGTGGCAGCCACTCGGTGTGTCACTTTCACATCAATGTTTCTCTCTCTCTCTTCCTCTCTCTACCTCCTACTCTATGTGAACAAAAAGTGGAAGAATGTCCTTAGGTGGGGATAAAAAAAAAATGATCCAGATATATGTTGTCTACAAAAGTCCCACTTCAGAACAATAGACTCCACAGGATGAAAGTGAAGGGATGAAAAAAATTTTCCATGCAAATGGAAACAAAAAAAAAAAAAAGAGGGAGTAACAATACTTATAGCTGACAAAATAGAGTTCAAAACAAAGACCATAACAAGAGACAAAGAACTTTACCACATAATATCAATCCAACAGGAGAATATAAACTTAGTAAATATACATGCAACCACTATGGGAGTACCTAAATATATTTAAAAACTCCTGGAGGACTGTAATGGAGAGAGAGATAGCAATACAGTCATAGTAGGGGACTTTAACATCCTACTGACATCACCGAATAGATCTTCCAGACAAAATTCAACAAGGAAACAGGAACTATAAATGACACACTAGATAAGACAGATTTAATTGATATTTAGAGAACCTTTCATCCCAAAGCTACAGAATTTACACATACTTCTCAAGGATGTGTGGAATACTCTAAAAGACAGACCACAAGTTAGGACACAAAATAAGTCTTTACAAGTTCAAGAAGGTTGAAATCATATCAAGCATCTTCTCAGATCACAACAGCATAAAACTAGAAATCAACTAAAATAAAATAAAAAAACCTCAAGCCCGGCTGGTGTGGATCATTGGATTGAGCATCGTGCCATGGACTGAGACGTCCCAGTTTGATTCCCAGTCAGGGCACATGCCCAGGTTGCAGTCTCAATCCCCAGTAGGGGAGCGTGCAGGAGGCAGCCAATTGATGTTTCTCTCTCAAATCAAAGTTTCTATCTGTCTTTAAAAAAAAAAATCAGCCCTGGTCAGTCTGGCTCAACGGTTGGAGCATTGGCTTGTGGACCAAAGGGTCACAGGTTTGATTCCCGGTCAAAGGCACATACCTACGTTGCAGGTACAATCCTCGGTTCCAGTTGGATTCGGGGTCATGTGGGATCATGAGGGAGGTAACCAATCAATGTGTGTCTCTCTCTTTCTCCCCACTCTCCCTCCTTTCCACTCTATCTAAAAATTAATGGGAAAATATTCTCACATGAGGATTAAAAAAGAATAAAAAGAAACAAACAAACAACTACAACAAAATACACACACACACACACACACACACAAAATATCAATGAAACAAAGAGTTTATTCTTTGTAAAGATAGCCCTGGCCGGTTTGGCTCAGCAGTAAGAGCGTCGGCCCACGGTCCAGAGAGACCCAGGTTCGGTTTCTGCTAAGCCCACATACCTCAGTTGCAGTTTGTCTCTGGCCCTGGTTGGGGTTGTGCGGGAGGCAGCCACGTCGATGTTTCTCTCTTCTTCTTCTTCTTCTTCTTCTTCTTCTTCTTCTTCTTCTTCTTCTTCTTTTTCTTCTTTCCCTCCCACTCTGTCTGAGCAAAAATGGAAAAATGTCCTCGGGTGAGGATAAAAAAAAAATAAAGATAAAAAAGATTGATGAACCTTTTTTTTTTTTAATATATTTTTATTGATTTTTTTTTTTTTTTTTTTTTTTTTTTAGAAAAAGAAGAAGGGAGAGATAAAAACATCTTTGTGAGAGAGAGACAACGATCAGCTGCTTTCTGCATGTCCTCTACCGGGGCTAGAGCCGCAACCCCAGGCATGTGCCCTGACCAGAAACCAAACCAAGACCTCTCAGTCCTGGGACAGTGTTCAATGCACTGAGCCACACTGTCCAAGCAAGACTGATGAATCTTTATCCAGACTTATCAAGAAAGAAAGAGAACCCAAATAAATAAAATCAGAAATGAAAGAGGTGAAGTAACAACTGACACCATAGAAATGCAAAGAATTGTAAGAAGTACTATGAACAAACTGGACAACCTGGGTAAAATGGAAAATTTCCTGGAAACATAATCTTCCAAAACTCAATAAAGAAGAACCAGAAAACTTGAATAGGCCAACAACAACTAATGTAATTGAACCAGTAATAAAAAATACCCCTGTAAACAAAATTGCTGGACCAGATGTTCGGCAAATTTTACCAAAAATTCAAAGAACTAACATCTATCCTCCTCAAACTATTTTAAAAAATTCAAGAGAAGGGAAGATTCCCAACCTCTTTTTATGAGACCAGCATTATCCTAATTCCAAAACTAGATAAAGACACTAAAAAAAAAAAAAAAAAAGAAAATTATAGGCCAATATCTCTGTTGAACATAGATGCTGAAGTCCTCAACAAAATACTAGTAAATCGAATCCAGCAATACATTAGGAAAATCATACACTATGACCAATTGGCATTACTCCAGGGATAAAAGGCTGATGCCTTTACTGATATTTTCAAATCAGTAAATGTGATATACATCACATAAACAAAATAAAGCTTTTAAAAATCACATGATTATATCAATAGATACCAAAGAAGTATTCTACAAAATCCACCACTATTTTTTTTTTATCCTTACCCGAGGACATTTTTTGATATTTTGTTCAGATAAAGTAAGAGGGAGAGAGAGAGAGAGAAACATTGACGTGAAAGGGACACATCGAGTGGTTGCCACCCTCACAACCCAACCAGGGCCGGGGACAAACTGCAACTGAGGTACGTGCCCTTAGCGGGAACCGAACCTGGGTCTCTCTGGACTGCAGGCTGATGCTCTAACTGCTGAGTCAAACCGGTTAGGGCTCCACTACTCATTTTTTAAAAACATTTTTATTTTTTTTAATTTTTTTTTTTTTATCCTCACCCGAGGACATTTTTTTTGATATTTTGTTCAGATAGAGCGGGAGGGAGAGAGAGGAAGAGAGAGAGAGAGAAACATCGACGTGAAAGGGACACATCGAGTGGTCGCCACCCACACGACCCAACCAGGGCCGGGGACAAACCGCAACCGAAGCACATGCCCTTAGCGGGAACCGAACCCGGGTCTCTCTGGACCGCAGGCTGACGCTCCAACCGCTGAGCCAAATCGGCCAGGGCTAAAAACATTTTATTGATCTTTTTAGAGAGAGAGGAAGGAAAAGAAAGATAGTAACATCAATGTAATACAGAAACATCAATTGGCTGCCTCCTGCACACACACACACACACACACACACACATCCTTCGGGGATTGAGCCCGCAACCCAGGCATGTGCCCTGACCAGGAATGGAACTGGGACCTCTCAGTCCATGGTACAACACTCAATCCACTGAGCCACACTGGCCAGCCCCAGCACCCAATTTTTTTTTTTCAATAAAAACTCTCATCAAATGGGAATAGAAGGAACATATTTCAACATAGTAAAGACTATATATGACAAACCTACAGGCAACATCATACTCAATGGGCAAAAACTAAAAGTGTTTCCTTTAAGAACATGGAAAAGATGGGGATGTCCACTTTCACCACTCTTATTCAACATAGTACTGGAAATCTTAGCCACAACAATCAGACAAGAAGAAAAAATAAAAGGCACCCAAATTGGAAAGGAACAAGTAAAACTGTTTTTATTGCCCTGGCCGGTTTGGCTCAGCGGTTAGAGCATCGGCCTGCGGTCCGGAGAGACCCGGGTTCGGTTTCCGCTAAGGGCACGTACTTCGGTTGCAGTTTGTCCCCGGCCCTAGTTGGTCGTGCAGGTGGCAGCCACTCGATATGTCCCTTCATGTCGATGTTTCTCTCTCTCTGTCTCTTCCTCTCTCTCCCTCCTACTCTATCTGTACAAAAAATGGAAAAATGTCCTCGGGTGAGGATAAAAAAACAAAACAAAACAAAAACTGTTTTTATGCACAAATGATATGATATAGTACACAGGAAACCCAAAAACTCCACCAAAAACACTACTAGATTTAATAAATGAATTTTGTGAAGTAGCTGGACACAAAATTGACATCCAGAAATTGATGGCATTTTTGTACACCAATGAACTCTCAGAAAGAGAAATGAAAACAAAACAACAAACTCACCATTGCAACAACAACAAGAAAAGATACCTAGGAGCAAACTTAACCATGGAGGTAAAAGACCTGTACTTGGAAAACTATAGAACATTGGGGGGAAAAAAGATAGAAAGAAAAGAAATAGAGGAAGATACAAACAAGTGAAAGCATATAACATGTTCATGGATTGGAAGAATTAACATAATTAAAATGACCATACTACCAAAGAAATGTATAGATTTAATGCAATTCCTATTAAAATGCCATTGGCATATTTCACAGATCTAGAACAAATACTTAAATAATTTATGTGGAACCAAAGAATACCCCAAATGGCCTCAACAATCTTTAGAAAGAAGAACGAAGTTGGAGGATTCACAATACTGGATATCTAACTACACTACAAAGCCACTGTAATCAAAACAGCCTGGTAGCAGCACAAGAACAGGCATATAGATCAATGGAACAGAACAGAGACCCCTGAAATTGACCGATGCCATTATGGTCAATTAATATTTGACAAAGGAGGCAAAAGCATACAATGAAGTAGACAGTCTCTTCAATAAATGGTGTTGGGAAAACTGGACATGCACATGCATAAAAATGAAATTAGACCACCAACTTATACTATACACAAGAATAAACTCAAAATGGATAAAAGACTTTAATGGATAAAAGACTTCAAGAGTGAGAGCAAGTAAACACATTTTATAACAGAGAATGAAAGAGTGTACTTCTCACTGAAACAACTAATAAATGAGATATTTCAATAAGCAGGAGTTTTAAATGAGAACCAGAGTAGCATTCAGGAAACAATCGTAAACCATTATGTGTATATATTTTTTTGGAAAATATAATCACGTACTATATAAATAAAATAAGAAGAATCATGTTTGCCCAGTGGGTGTGGCTCAGTGGATTGAGCGTCATCCCATGTTCTGAGAGGTCCTGGTTCAATTCCCTGTCAGGGCACATGCCCAGGTTGTGGGCTCAATCCCCAGCGGGGTGCATGCAGGAGGCAGCCGATCAATGTTTGTCTCTCACATTGATGTTTCTGTCTCTCCCTTCTTCTCTCTCTAAAAAAATCAGTCAAAACATATACTTTTTAAAAATCATGTTTAATTTGAAGAGAGTTAAAATTAAGGTAGCCCCTACTGAAATAAAGGCTTTAGGTCATGACCTAGGCAATTTACCACCCACAGATGATAAAGCCACTAGTTAAATGTGAATGGAGATGTTTATCATGGATGGACCAGCTGATATCACCTATGTTGGTTTTCAGTTTATTGCCTCTCAGTTCCAAATCCGCCCTGTTTGCCTGCTCTTTGAAATGGCACTTTGGTCCTTCAAATGTGTTTTCCTTTTATAGCTGGCATAATGTTAAGTGTAGTCAGTGAGTGTACTCAAGACTATGCTGCAGCAGGGGAAGGTTTTGCATCCTGGTCCAGGTGTTTATTTACCAGGCTCTCGGTGCCTACCACTTCTCCAGTACCTGCCTCCTGCAGCCTGGGTGGGTGCTCCAGAATCAAGCTCCCATAGTGTTCACACCTCCTACAGGGCCTATCTCCTTTGGTGAAGGATGGCCAGCAGCACCCTGCAGGCATGGCTGCCCTTGGAGTCCACTCCCTCGGTAGGGTTTGTAGCAGAGTGACGCTTGTGAGACAGTTCCCAGTTGATAGCTTTCTCCAGCACCCTGAAGAGTGAATCTCAGCAAGTTCCAGAGAATGGATTTCAGTAAGTTACATTGACATAAAGCCAGGATTTCCAGTAAGTTCCAGTGGCAGATTCCCAGAAAGTTCCACTGTTTCAGCACCATAGTGCATGTTCTGCTGTTCTGTGAGTTATGGTCCCCACTTCCAACAAGGTCTGAATCTTACCCCTGGCAGGGGAAGGGTGGGGGTGTCTTCCTTGGACACTCTAGCTTAGCCCTAAAGGAGCCTCTCCTTTATATGTTACTCCTGTGTTTTCTACAGTTCTCTTTACTTATCACTAGCCAATCCTAGTTACTCCAATGTCCTGTTTTGAGGAGCAAGTCAAACTGCAAGGTCTGAGGAAACAGTTCCCACAAGAACTCTCCTCTTCTGACACCAATTGCAAGTTGAGGGGGTTCCCAAAACCACCTTCAGATTCAATAATTTGCTGAAGGACTCTGAAAACCCACAGAAAGTTAATATGGCATGTGCACAGAGTACTGTCCATCAAGAAAGTTCATCAAACTTCTGGTGTCCACATTTTTTTAATTCATTCATGCATTCATTCATTCATTCATTCAATGTCCTTCAAGAAAGTGTTAGTATTTTACTTATTTATTTATTTATATTTTTCATCCTCACCAGAGGACTTTTTTTGCATTTATCTTCAGATACAGCAAGAGGGAGAGAGCAACATTGATGTGAGAGAGACACATCGACTGGTTGCCTCCCACATGACCCCAACCTGGGCTGGGACAAACTGCAACTGAGGTACGTGCCCTTAGCGGGAACTGATTCCGGGACTCTCTGGTCCATGGGCCGATGCTCTAACCGCTGAGCCAAACTGGCCAGGGCTACTTATTCATTTATATTTTATTTTTATTATTATTTTTTTATCCTCACCTGAGGACATTTTTCCATATTTTGTTCAGATAGAGTGGGAGGGAGGGAGAGAGAGAGAAACATCGATGTGAAAGGGACACATCAAGTGATTGCCAACCACACGACCGGCCAGGGACAAACTGCAACCGAGGTACATGCCCCTAGCAGGAACCAAACCCGGGACTCTCTAGACCGCAAGCCAACACTCTAACCACTAAGCCAAACTGGCCAAAACTACTTATTTATATTTTGTTATCCTCTACTGAGGATATGTTTTCATTAATTTTTAGAGCGGAAGAGAGAAAGAAAGAGAGAGAGATCAATGTGAGAGAGATACATAGATTGGTTGCCTACCACAGGACACCAGCCAGGGCAGGGGATCGAACCTGCAACCCAGGTATGTGCCCTTGACCAGGAATCAAACCCTTTGGAGTATAGAAAAAAATCAGAGTTAAAATATTGTGAAGTACTTATATTTTTAAAGAGGAGAGCATAAGTATAATTTAAGTAGATATTTCTAAATCAAGTATGTATGTTTAAAAATGTAAGAAGCCCGGCTGATGTGGCTCACTGGTTGAGCTCGACCCATGCACCAAGAGGTCGCTGGTTCAATTCCTGGTCAGGACACATGCCCAGGTTGTGGGCCAAATTCCCAGTTGGGGACATGCAGGAGGCGGCCTATCGATGTTCTCTCCCATTGATATTTCTCTCTCTCTCCTCCCTTCTTGTCTCTCTAAAATCAATAAAGAAAAGAAAAATTTTAAAAATGTTTTTAGGGCAGCAAACGTGCTGTTTATGGGATACTACAAATCATATTATTATAGAAGTTAACAAGATTTAAAAAAAGAATACTTGACAAATACAGGGGTGGGCAAAAGTAGATTTACAGTTGTGAGTGTGTGAAACAGTCTAGTTTTACATTATTATTTATCAGTTATTGTATTATTATTTAAATTTTTTTTCTTTATTGATTTTAGAGAGAGAGGGAGAAAGAGAAACATTGATGAAAGAGAACATTGATTAGCTACCTCTGCATGCCCCCGACTAGGGATTTGGCCCACAACCTGGACATGTGCCCTGACCGGGATTGTGGACTCAGTAGAATGAGTGTCGTCCCATGGACTGAGAGGTCCTGGTTTGATTCCCGGTCAGGGCACATGCCCAGGTTTCAGACTCTATTCCTGGGGAAGTGGGGGTGGGGGGACAACATGCAGGAGGCAGCTGATTGATGTTTCTCTCTCACATCAATGTTTCTATTTCTCTTTCCCTTCCTCTCTCTCTAAAAATATCAATAACACACACACATATATATAAGAAAGTTGCTCCAGGGTTACAGCAAAGTGGAAAATTTCTGTCACCCACATAGACAAACATGAAAGGGAAAAACAGAACCTTTGAAATTGCAGATTAAATAACACGTGGCATTTGTATTCCATCTCCAGAAGAAAAGGACTGAGGACTCCCCATAACAATCATACCCACCAGCGGGACGCCCAACAGCCACGGTTATAGTTCCCTGTGATACCGATCACACACGGCTCCCACTGTGATCTTCAAAGCTGCCTCAAAAGGTTTTAGCCTTTTATTTCTTCCATGTGAAATTTAGGTACAGCTTGTCCAAGTTCCCCAAAAATGTGAGACATGATTTGGATGGGAATTGTAATCAGTTTGTAGATGAACCAAACTGACTTCCTTACAATCGAGTTTCTCACCAATAAGCACCTCTGTCCCCTGGTGCAGAGCTTCAGTTCTGCCCTTCAGTGGAGATTTAGGACACTGCCCTGTCACACTCACCTTTCCTTAGATTTATTACTTATAATTTTTGAATTTTTATGTTTCAATTACAGTTGATATTCAATAGTACTTTATATTAGTTTCAGGTGTACGGCGTAGTGGTTAGACATTTATATAATTTACAAAGTGATTATCCTCCCTGTGGGGTCCCCCCCATAATTCAGGTACCTACCTGGCACCACACATAGTTATTACAATACTTTGACTATATTCTCTATCGTGAACTTTACACTTCCGTCACTACCAATATGTACTTTTTTTTTTTTATTCTCACCCGAGGACATTTTTCCATTTTTTGTTCAGGTAGAGTGGGAGGGAGAGAGAGGAACAGAGAGAGAGAGAGAGAGAAACATCGACGTGAAAGGAACACATCGAGTGGCTGCCACCTGCACGACTGACCAGAGCTGGGGACAAACCACAACCGAGGCACGCGCCCCCAGCGGGAACCGAACCCGGGTCTCTCAGGACCGCAGGCCAACGCTTTAACCATTGAGCCAAACCGGCCAGGGCTATATACTTCTTTTTTAAAAAATCCTCAACTGAGGGTATTTTTCCATCTATTTTCAGACATAGTGGGAGGGAGAGACAGAGACATATCGACTAGCTCCTTCCCGCACGACTGCAACCAGGGCCGAGAACCAAACCGCAATTGAGGTACATGCCCTTAACTGGAATCAAACCCTTGACTCCTTGGTCTGTGGGCCAGTGCTCTAATTGCTGATCCAAACTGGCTAGGGCTGTACTTCTTTTGTTTGTTTGTTTATTTATTTATTTATTTTTATTAATTAATTTTTGTTACAGATGTTTCTCCTTTTCCCCCCACTGATTCCCCCTCCTCCTCCCTTCCTGCCCTTTCCCCAGTTTGTTGTCCATGTCCACTGTTCCTGCACACATGCATATAAGTTCTGTGGTTTATCTCTATCCCACCACCCCCCTATTTAGGGAATTGTCAGTCTGTATCCCATTTCCGCATCTCTGGGACTACCCCCTTCCTCAGACTGTTATGTTCATTATATTCCACAAATAAGTGAGATCATATGAAACTTGTCTTTCTCTGTTTGGCTTGTTTCACTTAGGATGATACTTTCCAGGTCCCTCCATGTAGTCTCAAAGGTGTATTTCTTTTGTTTAAAAAAAAATGTTTTTATTCATTTTAGAGAGGGATTGAGAGAAATATTGATGAGAGAAACATCTATCTACTGCCTCCTGCATGCCCCCTACTGGGGACTGACCACAAAACCTGGGCATATGCCCTGACCAGGAATTAACCCAAGACCTCTTGGTGCATGGGATGAAGCTCAACCAATTTCTTAATCCCTTCACCTTTGTCACCTGTTCACTCATCTCCACTCCCCCCTGGCAGCCATCAATTTGTTCTCTGTATCTGTGTCTCGATTTCTATTTTGTTTGTTCATTTATTTTGATTTTTTAGATTCCACATAGAAGTGAAATCATATGGTAATTGTCTTTCTCTGTCTGACTTATTTCACTTAAAATAATACCCCCTAGGTCCATCCATTCTTTTTATGGCCAAGTAATATTCCCTTGTATATATGCACAATCACTTTTTTGTCTACTATAGTAATGGGCACTTGGGTTTCTTCCATGTTTTGGCTATTGTAAATAACATTGTAATAAAACATAAGGGTGCATATATTGTTTCAAATTAGTGTTTTGTGTTATTTTGGATATATATCCAAAAGTGGAAACCCTGGGTCATGAGGTAGTTCCATTTTTAATTAATTAATTAATTTATTTATGGCTTCTTTAATTTCTTTTACCAATATTTTATAGCTTTTGGTATACAAATCTTTCACTTCCTTTGTTGAATTTATTCCTATTTTATTGTTTTTGATTATTTTGTTAATGAAATTTTTTTTCTTTATTTCTCTTTTGGATAATTCATTGCTAGTATATAGAACTATGCAACGGATTTTTTAAAATTAATTAATTTATTTTTTGTTATTTTATTTTTGTTACAATGTTTCTCCTTTTTTTCCCCATTCCATTTTTAATTTTTTGAGGAACCTACATACTGTTTTCCATAGTGGCTGCACCAGTCTGCATTCCTACCAGCAGTGTACTAGAGTCCCCTTTTCTCGACACCCTCACCAACACTTGTTGTTTGATCCCCATTCCAATTTTAATTTTTTGAGAAACCTCCATACTGTTTTCCATAGTGGCTATACCAATCTGCATTCCCACCAACAGTGCACAAGAATTCCCTTATCTCCAAATCCCTGACAAAAATTCATGGTTGATTTATTGATGACAGTCATTCTGAAAAGTATTAGGTGGTATGTCAGTCTGCTTTTAATTTGCATTTCTCTGATGATTAGTGATGTTGAGCATCTTTTCATATATCGATTGGTTGTCATGATGTCCTCTTTGGTGTCTATTCAAGTACCCTGCAACAGTCGCCCCCCGCCTTTTCTTTATTTTTATATTAAAAAATTGTTTTTTTCTTTATATTGATTTTAAAGAGAAAGGAAGAGAGAGGGAGAGAGATAGAATGATCGATGCAAAAGAACATCGATCGGACTTCCGGTCAAGATGGTAGTGTAGGTAAACCACATCAAAGTTACAACTAAACTACAGAAAAACCATCATTCAAAACTGCCTGAAATCGAGCTGAATGGAAGTCCTACAACTACAGAATTGAAGCAGCAGCCGCATCGAGTCTGGTAGGAGGGGCGGAGGCAGATGGGCTGGTCCCACACCCACGTGTGGCGGATAAAAATCTGGAGGACACCTCGGCTGAGAAGGTCCTCCCTGAGGACTGAGGGGTCCCTGTCCCACACCAGACACCCCGCTTAGGGTTCCAGTGCCAGGAAGAGAATCCCCATAACTTCTGGCTGGAAAAACAAGCGGGAACTGAGGCTCAGGGAGGCTGAGGTGGCTGGAGCCCCAGGCAGCTCCCTAAAGGGCCCGCGCACGGACTTATCAGACTCTCTCCCTCTAAGCTTTGAGCGGAAGCAGCTCCAGGGGCACCAGAGACATACAGGGAAGAACTGAGCTGTTTGGTACTGGAGCGAGGGCTGGAGAGGGGGCTTTCTCCGGGACAAAGGAGCTGTCAGAGGCCTTTGTTCCTTTGGTGAGCCCTTCCCTGGGGCGCCAGACAGCCGCCATATCTGGGAGTCCAGCAACCTGGCTCACACTGGTAGCCCCGCCCTACTGATTCCCTGAGGCCCCGCCCCACCCAACTTTCAGGCCCACCCAAGCTGTTGCCAGTTGCTTTACCATAGGATTGGCCTGTCTTGGATCCTGTTTCAGGTTTTCCTAAATTCTTTCAAACAAGCAGCATCTGGTCTCAGGTAGCCCCATACATCTCGTTAAGTAATACACAGAAACAAACACAGGGAGGCAGCCAAAATGAGGACACAAAGAAACAGGTCCCAAATGAAAGAACAGAAAAAATCTCCAGGAAAAGAACTAAGCGAAATGGAGATAAGCAACCTAACAGATGCTGAGTTCAAAATACTGCTTATAAGAATGTTCAATGACTTAGTGAGGGCCTCAAGAGCATAAAAAAGGACCATAAAAAAGAAATGATGGATGCACAGTCAGAATTGAAGGAGGCATTCACTGAAATAAAGAATAATTTACACAGATTCAATAGTAGAGTATGTAAATCCAAGAAGCAAACCATTGATCTGGAATATAAGGAAGCAAAAAACACCCAATCAGAACAGCAAAAAGAAAAAAGAATCCAAAAAAATAAGGATAGTGTAAGGAGCCTTTGGGATAACATCAAGCGTGCCAACATTCGCATCTTGGGGGTGCCAGAAGATGAAGAGAGAGAATAAGAAATCAAAAACCTATTTGAAACAGTAATGGCAGAAAACTTTCCTAACTTGGTGGAGGAAACAGACATACAAGTCCAGGAAGCACAGAGAGTTACAAACAAGATGAACCCCAAGAGGCCCACACCAAGACACATCATCATCAAAATGCAGAAGGTTCAAGACAAAGAGAGAATCTTAAAAGCAGCAAGAGAAAAGCAGTTAGTTACCTACAAGGGAGTTCCCATAAGGCTGTCAGCTGATTTCTCAAAAGAAACTTTGCAGACCAGAAGACAGTGGCAAGAAATATTCAGAATGATGAAAAGCAAGAACCTAGAACCAAGATTACTCTATCCTGCAAAGCTGTCATTTAGAATCGATGGACATATAAAGAGTTTCCCAAACAAGAAAAAGTTAAAGGAGTTCATCACCACCAAATCGTTATATAAAATGATGAAGGGTCTTTTTGAAAAAAAGATAAAATATATGAACAAACATAATGGCAATGAATCCATATCTATCGAAAATGGATTCTACAAACAAAATGAACAGGTAGAACAGAAACATTCTCATAGATTCTGAGAACATTTTGTTGGTTGCCAGATGGGAGGGGGGTTTGGGGGAATGGGTGAAAAAGGTTAGGGGATTAAGAAGTACAAATTCATTGCTAGACTGACAATCCTCAAAGGGAAAGGGGTTGGGGGGTGGGAAGAAATAAGCCAAACAACTTATATGCACAACCAACAGACACAGACAACAGTGTGGGAAAAGGCGGGAGGGGGTCAATGGGGAAAAATGAGGAACATCTGTAATACATTCAACAATAAAGATTTAAAAAATAAAAAAATAAAAAAAGAACATTGATCGGCTGCCTCTTGCATACCCCCTGCTGGGGATTTGGCCCACAGCCTGGGCATGTGCCCTGGCTAGAAATGGATCTGGAGACCTCCTGGTGCATGGGTCAACACTCAACCACTGAGCCACATCGACTGTGCCCCTCTTTTTTTTTTTTTTTTTTTTATCCCCACCCGAGGACATTTTTCCATTTTTTGTACAGATAGAGTGGGAGGGAGAGAGAGAGAAAGAGAGAGGGAGGGAAACATCGATGTGAAAGGGACACATCGAGTGGCCGCCACCCGCACGACCAACCAGGGCCGGGGACAAACTGCAACCGAGGTACATGCCCTTAGCGGGAACCGAACCCAGGTCTCTCCGGACCGCAGGCAGATGCTCCAACCGCTGAGCTAAACCGGCCAGGGCCCCTCTTTTAATTTTAGAGAGAGGAAGGGAGAGAGAGAAACATTGATCAGTTGCTTCCTGCATGTGTCCTCACTCGGAATCTAACCTGCCACCTTTTGGTGCATGAGACAATGCTACAACCAACTGAGCCACACTTGCCAGGGCCCTCTATTTTTTCATTGGTTAGTTGGTTGGTTGTTGGTGTTGAGTAGTATGAGTTTGTTATAAATTTTGGATATTAACCCCTTATTGGATGTCTCATTGGTGAATATCTTCCCCCATTCAGTAGGTTGTCTTTTCAATTTTTATTTGTTTGTTTGGTTTGGTTTTTATTTATTGATTTTTAGAGAGAAAGAGAGGAAAGGGAATAGAGAGAGAAAGAGAAACATAACTTTGTTGTTACATTTATTTATGCATTCGTTGTTTAACCCTTGTATGTGCCCTGACTGGGGATCAAACCCACAACCATGGCGTAACTAAAGGACATTCTAACCAATTGAGCTCCTGGAACAGGGCGTTTGTCTTTTTATTTTTTATAATTTATTGATTGATTGATTGATTTTTAGAGAGAAAGGAAGGGAGAAGGAGAATGAGACAGAAACATCGATGAAAGGGAACATTAATTGGCTGCCTCCTGCATGCCCCCCACTGAGGATTGGGCCCACAACCTGGGAATGTGGCCTGACCTGGAACTGAACTGGCGACCTCTTGGTGCTTGGATTGATGCTCAACTACTGAGCCACACCGGCCAGGCTGTCTTTTCATTTTGTTGATGGTTTCCTCTAGTGAGCAAAAAGTTTTTAGTTTGATGTAGTCCCATTTGTTTATTTTTTTTTTTTGTTTCCCTTGCCCAAGGAGATATAAAAAAAATATTACTAAGAGAAATGTCAGAGATTTTACTGCCTGTGTTTTCTTCTAAGAGTTTTATGGTTTCAGGTCTTACATGTACATCTTTAATCCATTTTCAGTTTATTTTTGTATGTGATACAAGAAGGTGTTCTACTTTCATTTTTTGCATATATCTGTCCAGTTGTTACAGCCACATTTAATGAATAGACTGGCTTTACCCCATCGTAAGTTCTTGACTCACTTGTCATATATTAATTGACCATATAGGCATGCAGTTTATTTCTGGGATCTGTATTCTGTTCCATTGATCTATGTGTCTGTTATTATGCCAGTACCATGATATTTTTATTACTATAGCCTTGTAGTTCATTTTTATATCAGATAGCATGATACCTTCAACATTGTTCTTCCTTATCAAGATTGATGTGACTATTCAGGGTATTTTCTGGTTTCATATACATTTTTTGTTCTAGTTCTGTAAAAAACACCTTTGGCATTTTGTTAGGAATTGTGTTGAATCGATAGAATGCTGTGAGTAGTATGGAGATTTAATTGATGTTAATTCTTTCTATCCAAGAGCATTTCGTGTGCTTCAGTGTATTTGTGTCTTCTTCAGTTTCTTTGTCAATGTCTTATAATTTTCCTAGTAGAGGTTATTTCTATTTTTTCTTTTACTGAATTTATTGAGGTGACATTGGTTAATAAAACTATATAGGTTTCAAGTGTGCCGTTCTATAATACAATATTTCTATATAGTATTGTGTGTTCAGAACCTCAGAGTACAGGTCTTTTACCTCCTTGGATAAATTTATTCCTAGGTATTTTACTTTCTTTCTTTTTAATCCTCACTCGAGGATACTTTTTACCAATTTTATCTTCAGATGATATAGTGTGAGGGAGGGAGAGATAGAGAGAGAGAAATGTCGATGTGAGAGAGACGCATTGATTGGTTGCCTCCCACACGACCCTGACCAGGGCTGGGGACCAAACTGCAACCAAGGTACATACCCGAGACTGGAATTGAACCTTCAACTCTTTGGTCTATGGGCTGAGGCTCTACCACTGAGCCAAGCCCACCAGGGAGGTATTTTACTTTTTTTTTTTTTTTTATGTAACTTTTCTTTCTTTTTTTTTTTTTTAATCCTCACCCGAGGACATTTTTCCATTTTTTGCACAGATAGAGTGGGAGGGAGAGAGAGGAAGAGAGAGAGGGGAAACATCGATGTAAAAGGGACACATCGAGTGGCTGCCACCCGCACGACCAACCAGGGCCGGGGACAAACTGCAACCGAGGTACACGCCCTTAGCGGGAACCGAACCTGGGTCTCTCTGTACCGCAGGCCGACGCTCTAACCGCTGAGCCAAACCGGTCAGGGCTATTTTACTTTTTTTGATGCAGTTGTAAATGGGATTGTTCTCTTAGTTTCCCTTATTGGTATATAAAAATACTACCAATTTCAGAATATTTCTTTGGTATCCTGCTACTTTAGTGAATTCGTTTATCAGTTCTAGTAATTTTTGGTGGAATCTTAAAGGGTTTCTCTTAATTTTTTTTTCTTTATTGATTTTAGAGAGAGACAGATGGGGAGAGAGATAGAAACATCAATGTAAGAAAACAGTGGTTGACTGCCACCTGCATGCTCCCCACTGGGGATTTGGCTCACAACCTGGGATATGCCATGACTGGGAATCCAACCGGTGACCTCTTGGTGCATGTGTCATTGCTCAATCACTAAGCCACACTAGCCGGGCGGAATCTTAAAGGTTTTCTATATCCAGCATCATGTCATCTGCAAGTGAAAATTTTACTTCTACCTTTCCAATTTGGATGCCCTCTATGTCTTCTTCTTGTCTTATTGCTGTGGCTAGGATTTCCAATAGTATGTTGAGTAAGAGGTGTGGAAGTGTACATCTCTGTCTTGTTCCTGACCTTAAGAGAAATGCTTTTAGTTTTCTCCCATTGAGTATGATCTTAGTTGTGGGTTTGTCATACATGGCCTTTATTGTGTTGTATTTTTCGTCTCTTCCTACTTTGCTGAGAGTTTGTTTTTTATCATAAATGGGTGCTGGATTTTGTCAAGTGCTTTTTCTGCATCTATTGATATGATCATATGATTTTTATCCTTCATTTTGTTTGTGTGTTTTATCAAGTTAATTGATTTGCGAATATTGTACAAACTTTGCATCCCAGGAATAAATCCCACTTGGTCATGATGTATGACATTTTTAATGTATTGCTGAATTCATTTTGCTAATATTTTGCGGTGATATTTGCAACTATGTTCATCAGGGATATTGGGCTATAATTTTCTTTCTTTGTATGTGTTTAACTGGTTTTGGAATCAGGATAATGCTGGACTCCTAAAATGAGCTTGGTAGTCTTTCATCCTCTTGAATTTTTTTGAACAGTTTGGGAAGTGTAGGTGTTAATTCTTCTTTGAATATTTGGTAAAATTCTCCTGTGAAGCCATCTGGTCCAGGACTTTGGTTTGTTGGGAGTTTTTGAATACTGCTTCAATTTCTTTGGTTGTAATCTGTCTGTTCAGATTTTCTGTTTCTTCTTAAACAGTTTGAAAGACTATATTTCTAGAAATTTATGTATTTCTTCTACATTGTCTAGTTTGTTGGCATATTATTAGTAGTAGTGTTTTCTTATAATTCTTTGTATGTCTGTGGTGTCAATTGTTACCTCTCCTCTTTCATTTCTGATTTACTTGGGTTCTCTCTTCTTTTTTTGATTGTCTTTTTTTTGGTTAAAGGTTTATTGATCTTATTTATATTTTCAAAGAACTAGCTCTTAGTTTCATTGATTTCAGCTCTGTTCTTGATTATTTCCTTTTTTCTATTCATTTAGGGCTTTATTTGTTGTTATTTTTCTAGTTTCTACAGATTCAATTCTTTTGGTTAGATTATTTATATGAGATTTTTCTTGTTTCTTAAGGTAGGTTTGTATTGTTATGAATTTTCCTTTTAGGGCTGCTTTTTCTGTGTCCAATCATTTTGGGGTGGTCATTTGTACTAGGTATTTTTTATTTCTTCCTTGAGGTTCTTTTGGTTTTGTTTTTATTTTAATTTATTTTATTTTATTTTTGTATTTATCCTCAGATAGAGCTGGAGTGAGAGAGGGAGGAAGAAAGAGAGAGAAACATCAACGTGAGAGAGACACATCAAATGGTTGCCACCCACATGACCCCAACCAGGGCCCGGGACAAACTGCAACCGAGGTACATGCCCTTAGTGGGAACCGAACCCGGAACTCTCTGGTCTGCGGGCTGTTGCTCTAACTGCTTAACCAACCTGGCCAGGGCTGTTTTTTGTTTCTAGAGAGAGACATTGGGGGGCGAGAAAAGAGAGGTGAGAGAGATGTATCATTTTGGTTGCCTCCCACATGGACTGGTTGGGTTGGGGAAACCTGCAAACCAGGCACGTGCCCTTGACTGGAATCAAACCCACGACCCTTTGGTCTCTGGGGTGACACTCTAACCACTGAGCCAAACCAGCCAAGGCCCTTGATCTTGTTTTTAATCCATTCATTGTTTAGTAACATGTTATTCAGCCTTCATGTCTTCGTGGTTTTTTCAGTATTATTCTTATAATTGATTTCTAGTTTCATACCATTGTACTCGTATAAAATGCTTGATATGATTTCAATCTTCTTAAATCAATTGAAATTCATTTTGTGGCCTAACGTGTTCTATCTTAAAAATGTGTCATGTGCTCTTGAAAATTATGTATATTCTGCTGTTTCGGGGTGAAATGCTCTGAAAATATCAATTAAATCCATCTTGTCTAGTGTATCATTTAAGGTCACTGTTTCCTTGCTGATTTTCTGCCTAGAAGATGTATCCATTAATGTCAGTGGGGTGTGAAAGTCCTCTACTATGACAGTATTACTGTCAATCTCTCCCTTTATGTCTATCATCATTTGCTTTATACATTTAGGTACTCCTATGTTGGATGCATAAATGTTTACAAGGGCTATATCCTCTTGTTGGTTAGATCCCATTATCATTATATAAAGTCCTTCTTTGTCTCTTATTATACACTTTTATTTTTTTAATTAAATTTAATGGGGTAACATTGTTTAATAAGATCATGTAAGTTTCAAGTGTACATTTCTATGATACATGATACCTACATTGCATTGTGTGCTCACCACCCAAAGTCAAATTTTCTTCCATCACTATAATTTTGACCTCTTCTACCAGTTACTATGCCTCACCCCCTTCCTTTGGTAACCACCATATTGTTTTCTATATTTATGAGTTTCAGTTTTATCCTATTTCAGTGAAATCATATGGTTTGCAGCTTTTTCTGACTGATATATTAACTTACAATATTCTCAAGGTCTATCTATGTTGTCACAAATGATAATATATCATCTTTTCTTATGGCCGAGTAATATTTCATAGTATATATGTACCACATCCTTATACAATCTTCTATAGAAGAACACTTTGGTTGTGTCCATGTCTTCCCCACACTGAATAATGCTGTAATGAACAGCGGAGTGCATATATCTTTGGAATTAATTGTTTCTAATTTATTGGGTAGATATCCAGAGGGGGATTGCTGGGTCATATGGTAACTCTATTCTTAATGTTTAGAGAGCTACAATACTATTTTCCATAGTGGCTATACCAGATTACTTTCCCACCAGCAGTGTGGAGGGTTCCTTTTTCTCGACAACCTCTCCAACACTTATTACTTGTCTTGGTGATAATTCTAACAGTTGAGAGATGCTATCTCTTTGTGGTTTTAATTTGCATTTCCCTAATAGTTAGTGAAGTTGAGTATCTCTTCATATATCTGTTGGCCATTTGTATGTCTTCTTGGGAGAAGTGTCTATTCAGGTCCTCTGCCGATATTTTAATTAGCTTGTTTGTTTGGTGTTAAGTTGTATGAATTCTTTTTTTTTTTTTTTTTTTCATCCTCACCTGAGGACATTTTTCTATTTTTTACTCAGGTAGAGTGGGAGGGGGAGAGAGGAAGAGAGAGAGAAACATCGATGTGAAAGGGACACATCGAGTGGCTGCCACCCGCACGACCAACCAGGGCCGGGGACAAACTGCAACCGAGGTACATGCCCTTAGCGGGAACCGAACCCGGGTCTCTCAGGACCGCAGGCCGACGCTCTAACCGCTACGCCAAACCGGCCAGGGCAAGTTGTATGAATTCTTTATAATTTTTGGATGTTTACCCCTTGTCAGAGCTGCTGTTTGCAAATATTATCTCCCATTTGATTGGTTGCCTTTTTGTTTTCTTTGTTGGTTTCTTTTGCTGTGCAGAAGCTTTTTAGTTTGATATAGTTACATTCATTTATTTTTGCCTTTATTTCTCTTGCCTTTGGGGTCAAATTCATAAAACATTCTCTATGACCAAGGTATTATATATATCTTCTTTTATGTAATTTATCGTTTCAGAGCTTATATTTAGGGGAAACTTTGAGATTTTGCTCCCTGGCATATTTCATCAGTTTAGCTGAAATAAACTCTTTTTTTCCCCTTTATTGATTTCAAAGAGAGAGGGGGAGAGAGGGAGAAACATCGATGAGAGAGAACATCAACTGGCCATCTCCTGCATACCCCCCACTGGGGATCGGGCCCACAACCTAGGCATGTGTCCTGACTGGAAATTGAACCGGTGACCTCTTGGTGCATGGGTCAATGCTTAGCCACTGAACTACACCAGCCAGACTGAAATAAAGTCTTATAAAAAAAGTTTTAAGATTTTATATTTAGGTCTTTGATGCATTGTAAATTAACTTTTATACAAGGGGACAATCTTGTAATCTAATTTTATTCTTTTGCATGTGGCTTTCCAGTTTTCCCAGCACCACCAATTGAAGTGGCTTTCTTTTCTCCATTGTATGTTTTTTGGCTCCTTTGTCAAAAAGTATCTGCTTATATACATGTGGTTTTATTTCTGGGCTCTCAATTCTGTTCCATTATTCTGTGTGTCTGTTTTTATTGTCAATACCATGCTCTTTTTATTATCTTTGATCTGTAGTAAAGCAGACGTGATAACCACTACACTATGGAACCTCCTTGATCTGTAGTATAATTTGAAGTCAGGTAATGTGATCCCTCCAGCTTTGTTCTTTTTTCAGGATTGCTTTGGCTGTTTGCAGTCTTTTGTGTTTCCATACACTTCTGATGATTTTTTTGTTGTTCTATTTCTTTAAAAAATGACATTGAGATTTAAAACAAAATTTTTTTTTGATACGTGCCTGTAGCGGGAACCAAACCCGGGACTCTCTGGTCCGCAGGTTGACACTCCAACCGCTGAGCAGAACCAGCCAGGGCTGACATTGAAATTTTGATGGGGTGTGCATTAATCTACATATTGCTTTGGGTAATATGGCCATTTTACCTATGTTGATTCTTCCAATCCATGAACACAGAGTATCTTTCCATTTCATTGTATCCTTTTAAATCTCTTTTATTAATGCTTTATACTTTTCAGTATATAGTTCCTTTACATCCTTTGTTACATTTATTCCTAGGCATTGTGTTCTTTAGAGTGCAATTGCAGAAAAAAATTTTTTTTCTGAAATTTCATTGTTAGTTTATAGGAAAGCTGTGGATTTTTGTACATTGATTTTGTATCTTGTAACTTTACTGTATTTGTTTATAGTTTGTAATTATTTTTTTTATCCTCACCCGAGGACATTTTTTTCTTTTTTTTTTTTTTTGATATTTTGTTCAGATAGAGTGGGAGGGAGAGAGAGAGAGAGAAACATCGATGTGAAAGGGACACATTGAGTCGCTGCCACCCACACAACCCAACCAGGGCCAGGGACACACTGCAACTGAGGTATATGCCCTTATCTGGAACTGAACCCGGGTCTCTCTGGACCGCAGGCCAATGCTCTAACCGCTGAGCCAAACCGGCCAGGGCTATAGTTTGTAATTTTTTTTAAATCCTCACCCAAGGATATTTTTTCATTTATCTTCAGATTGAGTGGGGGGGGGGGGGGAGGAGAAGAGAGAGAGAGAGAATCATCAATGTGAAAAAGGCACATTGATTGGCTGCCTCTTGTACAACCTTGATCAGGGCTGAGGACTGAACTGCAACTGAGGTATATGTCCTTGTGCAGAATCGAACCCAAGACTCTTTGGTCCATGGGCCAACACTCTAACCACTGAGCCAAACCCACCAGGGGTGTAATCGTTTTTTGATGGAGTCTTTAGGGTTTTCTATATACAGAATCATATCATCTGCAAAAAGTGACACTTTTACTTCGTTCTCAATTCAGATGCCTTCTGTTTCTTTCTCTTTTTAAAAAATATATCTTTATTGTTAAAAGTATTACGGATGTCCCTCCTTTTTACTTCCATTAACACCTTCCTCCCCACTTCTGGCCCTCCTTGCCCCTCACTTTCACTGCACTGTATTTTTTTCTCTTGCCTGATCACTCTGGCTAGACTATATTGTATAAGACTGGTGAGAGTGGCCCTGGCCATTTTGGCTCAGTGGTTAGAGCTTTGGATTGTGGTCCACAGAAACCCAGGTTCGGTTCCCGCTAAGGGCATATACCTCAGTTGCAGTTTGTCCCCAGCCCTGATTGGGTCGTGTGGATGGCAATAACTCGATGTGTCCCTTTCACATCTATGTTTCTCTCTCTCTCTCCCTCCCACTCTATCTGAACAAAAAAATGGAAAGATGTCCTCAGGTGAGGATAAAAACAAACAAACAAACAATAAACAAGAATGGTGAGAGTGGGCATCCTTGTCTTTTTCCTGATCATAGAGGGAAAGCTATCAGTTTTTCATCATTGAGTATTATATCAGCTGAGTGTTTGTCATATATGGCCTTTATTAGGTTGAGGTACTTTCCTTTTATACCATTGTATTGAGTGTTTTAACCATAAATGAACATTGTACATTATCAAATGCTTTTTCTGCATCTATAGATAAGATCACATGATTTTTATACTTTGTTTTGTTAATGTGGTGTATTACATTGATAGATTTGAGTATGTTGAACCATTCTTGTACCCCTGGAATGAACCCCACTTGATCACAGTGTATTATTATTATTATTGTTATCTTCATTCCAAGGACATTTTTTGATATTTTGTTCAGATAGTGGGAGGGAGAGAGAAACACTGACGTGAAAGGGACACATCGAGTGGTCACCACCCGCACGACCCAACCAGGGCTGGGGACAAACTGCAACCGAGGTACGTGCCCTTAGCGGGAACCGAATCCGGTTCTCTCTGACCTCAGTCCGATGCTCTAACCGCTGAGCCAAACCTGCCAGGGCTTATTTTTTAAAATATATTGCTGTGTTCAATATGCTAGTATTTTGTTTAGGATATTTGCATCTGTATTCATCAGAGATATTGTCTGTAGCTTTCTTTTTTTTATGTTTTTCTTGTCAGATTTTTTTTAGTCCTCACCTGAGGTCAGGCTTTTATTCATTTGAGAGAGAGAGGAAGGGAGAGAAAGAGAGAAACATCTATGTGAGAGAGAAGCATCTATTGGTTGCATCTAGCACATGCCCTGATTGGGGAGTGAACACAACCTGGGTATGTGCCCTGACCAGGAATCTAACCTGCAACTTTTCATTATAAGGGATGACACTCCAACCAACTGAGCCACACTTGCCAGGGTTCCTTGCTAGGTTTTTTATATTTAGGTTTTTTTTTTGTTTTTTGTTTTTCCCTTTATTGATTTTAGAGAGAGGACGTAAGAGGAAGAGAGAGATAGAAACATTGATGAGATGACATCAAAGTTAAAACAGAACAACCATCATTCAGAACCTCCTGAAATCAAGCTGAATGGAAGTCCTACATCTACAGAATTATAAAAGCAGCCACATCAAGACTGGTAGGAGGGGCAGAGGCAGACGGGCTGGTCCCACACCCATGTGTGGCAGATAAAAATCAGAGGGATACCTCAACTGGGAAGGTCCTCCCTGAGGACTGAGGGGTCCCCGTCCCACATCGGGTGCCCCGCTCAGCGTTCCAGTGCCAGGAAGAGAAGTCCCCATAACTTCTGGCTGGAAAAACCAGCGGGAACTGAGGCTCAGGAAGGCTGAGGCGGCTGGAGCCCCAGGCAGCTCCTTAAAGGGCCCGTGCATGGACTTACTCGACTTTCTTCCTCTAAGCTTGGAGGGGAGGCAGCTCGAAGGGCACCAGAGACATACAGGGAAGAACTGAGCTGTGGCATTAGAGTGAGGGCTGGAGAGGGGGCTTTCTCCGGGACAAACGTGCTGCCAAAGGCCTTTGTTCCTTTGGTGAGCCCTTCCCTGGGGAAGCAGTCGCCATATCTGGGACTCTAGCATCCTGGCTCACATTGGTTGCCCTGCCCTGGTGATTCCTCAGGCCCTGTCCCACCCAACTTTCAGGCCCACCCAAGCTGTTGCCAGTTGCTTAACCATAGGATTGGCTTTCTTGGATCCTGCTTCAGGTTTTCCTAAATTCTTTCAAACAAGCAGCATCTGGTCTCAGCTAGCCCCATACCTCCCGTTAAGTAATACACAGAAACAAACACAGGGAGGCAGCCAAAATGAGGACACAAAGAAACAGGTCCCAAATGAAAGAACAGAAAAAATCTCCAGGAAAAGAACTAAGCGAAATGGAGATAAGCAACCTAACAGATGCTGAGTTCAAAATACTGCTTATAAAGATACTCGATGAACTTAGTGAGAACCTCAGCAAACTTAGAGAGGGCCTCAAGAGCCTGAAAAAGGGCCAGTCAGAAATGAAGGATGCACTAACTGAAATAAAGAATAATTTATAGGGAATCAATAATACGGTAGGTACAGCCAAGAAGCAAACCATCGGTTTGGAATATAAGGAAGCAAAAAGCACCCAATCAGAACAGCAAAAAGAAAAAAGAATCCAAAAAAATGAGGATAGTGTAAGGAGCCTCTGGGACAACTTCAAGCGTGCCAACATTCGCATCTTGGAGGTGCCAGAAGGAGAAGAGAGAGAACAAGAAATCAAAAACCTATTTGAAACAATAATGGCATAAAACTTCCCTAACTTGGTGAAGGAAACAGACATACAAGTCCAGGATGCACAGAGAGTCCCAAACAAGATGAACCCCAAGAGGCCCACACCAAGAACATCATCATCAAAATGCAGAAGGTTCAAGACAAAGAGAGAATCTTAAAAGCAGCCAGAGAAAATCAGTTAGTTACCTACAAGGGAGCTCCCATAAGACTGTCAGCTGATTTATCAAAAGAAACTTTGCAGACCAGAAGAGAGTGGCAAGAAATATTTAGAGTGATGAAAAGCAAGAACCTAGAACCAAGATTACTCTATCCTGCAAAGCTGTCATTTAGAATTGATGGCCATATAAAGAGTTTTCCTGACAATAAAAAGTTAAAGTAGTTCATCACCACAAACCGTTATTATATGAAATGTTGAAGAGTCTGCTTGAAGAAAAAGATAAAATATATGAACAAACAAAATGGCAATGAATACATATCTACTGACAATGGAATCTACAAACAAAATGAACAGGGAGAACAGAAACATTCTCATAGATTCAGAGAACATTTTGTTGGTTGCCAGATGGGAGGGGGGTTTGCGGGAATGGGTGAAAAAAGTGAAGGAATTAAGAAGAACAAATTGGTTGCTAGACTGACAAACCTCAAAAAGAAGGGGGGTTTGGAGGTGGGAAGAAATAAACCAAAGAATTTATATGCATATATGCATAACCAATGGACATAGACAACAGTGTGAGAAAAGGCAGGAGGGGGGCGGGAGTGGGGAGGAGGGGGTTAATGGGGGAAAAATGAGGCACATCTGTAATACATTCAACAATAAAGATAAAAAAAATTAAAAAATAAAAAAGAAACATTGATGGGAGAGAACATCAGTTGGTCACCTACTGCATGCCCCCACAACCTGGGCATGTGTCCTGACTGGGAATCAAACCGGCAACCTCTTGGTGCATGGGTTGATGCTCAACCACTGAGCCACATTGGGCAGACTCCTTGCCAGGTTTGTTTTTTTAAATCTTCACTTGACATTTTTCAATATTTTGTTCAGATAGAGTAGGAGGGAGAGAGAGAGAGAAACATTGATATGAAAGGGACACATCAAGTGGTTGCCATCCACATGACCCAACCAGGGCCGGGGACAAACTGCAACCGAGGTAGGTGCCCTTAGTGGGAACTGAACCCAGTCTCTCTGGACCGCAGGCCGACGCTCCAACTGCTAAGCCAAACAGGCCAGGACTCCTTGCCGGGTTTTGATATCAGGGTTATGTTGGCCTCATAAAAATGTGTTAGGAAGCATTGCCTCTTCTTCAATTTTTTGGAAGAGTTTGAAAAAGTGTGTATTAAATCTTCTTTGAATATTTAGTAGAATTTACTAGTGAAGCCATCTGGTCCTGGACTTTTTTTGGCAGGGGGAGCAGGGTATTGATGGTTGTTTCAATTTCCTTACAGTTGCTCCGTCTATTTTTTTTTTTTTTAATCCTCATCCAAGGACATTGTTCCATTTTTTGTTCAGATAGAGTGGAAGGGAGGGAGGGAGGGAGAGAGAGAGAGAGAGAGAGAGAGAGAGAGAGAAACATCGACATGAAAGGGACACATCGAGGGGTTGCCACCCGCACGACCCAACCAGGGCTGGGGACAAACTGCAACCGATGTACGTGCCCTTAGCAGGAACCGAACCTGGGTCTCTCTGGACCGCAGGCCGACGCTCTAACCGCTGAGCCAAACCGGCCAGGACGCTCCGTCTATTTTGATTTTCCAGTTCTTCATGACTTAATCTAGGAAGGTTATATATTTTTAGGAATTTATCAATTTCTTCTAGGCTTTTGAATTTAGTGGCATCTAGTCCTTCATAGTATTCTAGTATGATCCTTTGTATATCTATGATGTCTGTGGTGATTTGTCTTTAATTTCTGATTTTGTTTATATGAGACTTTTTTCTTTTTTCCTTAGTAAGTCTAGCTGGGGATTTATCAATTTTATTAATCTTTTCAAACAACCAGCTCTTTGTTGTACTAATATTTTGTATAGTCTTTTTGTTCTCTATTTCATTCTATTCTATTCTCATTTTTATTATTTTCTTTCTTCTGCTGACTTTGGGTTGCTTTTGTTCTTTTTCTAGTTCTTTAAGATGTAATCTTAGGTTGTTTATTTGGGATTTCTCGTTTCTCGAGATAGGCCTATAATGACATAAACTTCCCTTTTATTACTGCTTTTGCTACACCCCAGAAGTTTTGATATGTTGTACTGTCTTTCTCATTTGTCTCATAATATCTTTTGATCTCACCTGTTATTTCTTCTTTGACCCAGTCATTTGATAGTATACTGTTTAATCTCCTCATATATGTGGGTTTCTTTACTTCCTTTTTATGGTTAATTTTTTTTTCTTATTTTAGAGAGAGAGGAAGGGAGAGAGAGAGATAGAAACATCAGTGACAGAGAACATCAATTGGCCGCCTCCTACATGCCCCCGCACTGGGGATCTGGCCCACAACCTGAGCATGTACCTTGACCAGGAAACAAACCAGCAATGTCTTCGTGCATGGGTTGAAGCTCAACCACTGGGCCACAGTAGCTAGGCTTTATGGTTGATTTTTAATTTCAAAGCATTGTGGTCAGAGAATATGCTTGGTGTGATTATAATCTTCTTGAATTTGTTGAGGCTAGTTTTGTGAGCCTACATATGGTCTATTCATAAAAATGTTCCATGTACACTGGAGAAGAATATATAATCTGACATTCTGGGATGAAAGGCTCTGTAAATGTCAATTATGTCCATTTGGTCTAATGTATCATTTAAGGCTGATATTCCTTTATTGATTTTCTGTTTGGATGATATGTCTAGAGATGTTGATGGATTTTAAAAAATCTTTTTCACCTATAAGTGGGCACCAGGCATTTGAGCATCTTTTCTTTTATATATACTTTTATATATATGCTTTATATATATGTTTTTAAATTGACTTTACAGAGAGAAGAAGAGAGATAGAAAGAGAGAAAAAACCATCAATGAGATAAACATCGATTGGCTGGCTCCTGCATACCCTGCAATTGGTATCAAGACCACAACCTGGGCATGAGCCCTGACCAGGACCTCTCCTTTCCTCTCTCTCTCAAAATCAATAAAAATATCTTTAAAGAGGCCCTGGCCAGTTTGGCTCAGTGGTTAGAGCGTCAGCCTGCGGTCCAGAGAGGCCCGGGTTCGGTTTCCGCTAAGGGCACGTACCTCGGCCCTGGTTTGTCCCCAGCCCTGGTTAGGTCATGCGGGAGGCAGCCCCTTGATGTGTCCCTTTCACATCCATGTTTCTCTCTCTCTCTCTCTTCCTCTCTCTCCCTCCCAATCTGTCTGAACAAAAAATGGAAAAATGTCCTTGATAGAGGATAAGAAAAGAAAAAAAAAATCTTTAAAGAGAAGCCATTGTGTTTATCTTAGTAAAGAAAATTTATTTAGGAAATTAATTTTGAATAACATTAAACTTATTAAAGTATATATTATCAATAAAGACTTTTTGTTGTCCTAAATTTTCAACTTTCTCTGAAATTGTTGCAGCATACTAAGGTAAGAGTTTTCATTGGCAAATGGACATGGTACTGGCCATTATCAGGGGAAAAAATTATCAATTTTTCAGCTTTGAAAAGTATCAAATTCAAGAGACTGGTGAGCAAGATAGTACTTCGGAAAAAACATGACATGTGGCTACTAAACCTAATAATTTAAAGTCTCTAACATACCTTACTTTCAATGATCTCTATAGAGCTTTTCTCTATCAACTAAACTTACCTCTGGCTTTGCGTTTACATGTGCTTAACACAAGAGGAATGACTATAATTAACAACAGTTATAAAAATGTTGACATTACGTTTTGTTACTTCATTTATTTCCAACCAATAATGAGGGCTGAAAATAAAATCTTGATGACATCAGGAATGTCCATGAAATATAACACTGTGTATACCAGAAACCCAGGACTCTTCAATTTACGAACATGCTTTTGTCTTAGAGGATTTGCGTCTGTAACTCAATAAACCTATGTCTTTACCAGAAGTATTCAGAAGAAGTAATCAAATGGGGCTCAATCAGTTTTTTATTTAAATAATGTTATCTGCATTTCCAGGAATTATGGTCTACTGGTGTTTCACAACTTCCATCAAACCCCACTCAGTTCTAATACCACTAACAGCCGCTAGGGGGAAGACGGAGGACGGCGGCGGAACCGAGACCCCCGGGCCTGACTCCAGGGGCGCCTGCAACGCCTCCATCTTGGCCTCTAAGGCGGGGAGCAGCCTCTGTGTCTCCCTGCTGTCTCCTGCACCGCGCCCTACGCGGACACTGGGAGCAGCCTGTCCCTTGGCTAAATAGCCTAGCGCCGCAGGGGCTGCCCTGGACACGTTGCCCAGCCCCACGGGCCCGGTTCCGAGTAGGTCCTGACAAGATGGAGGGGGCCGTCTCCACCTGCAACCACGACGGGCAGCGGGGCTGCTTCTCACGGGACCAGGCACAGGTGGACGTGCGTCAACCCCACATTGCTCGGGAACCCCTTCGCCCGCCGACCCCACTGGCCTGCGGCAGCCCCTGCCCGGCGGCCCACACAGGACCTCCAGGAAGTGGACAAGGAGGGCGTTGGGAACGTCGAGGCCGCGTTCTTCCCCGGGCAGGTCCGCTAGGAACTGCCGCGACAGCCGGGGCGCCCTGACCTGAGCTAAGACAGGCGGCCGGGTCTCAGTGTCTCATATCGTTCCGACTCAGTTAGCAACTTCTGCCCACCCTTCCCGTTTCCCAGCGACCGAGCTCTTGGCGGGTGCGACAGCCACAAAGGCCACTAGTCGGACGGATTCGGTACTGGGCGAGGCGGGGCGCGGCTCGGAGTAGGGAAGGACAGGGCCCGGGCCCTGGCTGGCAGGAATAGAAACGCCGGGGGTGTGGCCTGTGCCTGATCGACAGCCTCCCGGGCCATCCCTTCAAGGGTCCTGAAGGAAGACAGACGCAGCCAATGGAGGCTCCCCAGGCGCCCCGACCAGACCTCCCCGACAGCCAATGGGGCCGCGGAGGGCGGGGCCTGTCCGGGCTCCACTGTACTGTAGCCTCCGCCTCTTGCTTACAGCGCTAAACCGGGGACTGGACTAAGCGGAGTTGTACGCTTCGCCTGGAGGAGTGGGTCGGGGGAGGGGCGGTTCGTTCCGCGGAACCGTAGCCAGAAACTGGTGAGGCTTGTTTCCACGGTCTTCACATTCCGGGCCGCCGACAGTGGGGGCGGCTGGGCGCAGCGCTGCCTCTGGAGGCGGAGATGGGCGAGGGAGGCCTCCGGGGACTCCCACTAGCCCCGGGCTAACCCCCACCGCTCCCCGGCCCTGGGGGCTAGTCTGGACTCGCTCTTGTTTTACTGCGTGTGGCCTGAGGGCTGCTGGCTCGTGGGTGAGGCCGGGTGGGCCCGGTGAGGACGCTGAGCGGGGACGTGTGGGCATTTTCATTTTTGTCCGGGGGGCGGTAGAGGAGGAACGTCCGGTCCTCTCGCTCTCGGGGCTGCTTCGGAACCTGGGGTCCCCAAGTTTATAGGCGAGGTTCCGCGTCCGCGCCGGGGCCTGCTCCACGCTCCCCTTCAGGTCCTACTGGGGCGCGTTTCTCATGGCGGACGGGGGAGGGGCGCAAGTCTCGGACCCCGCGCAAACGCTTGGGACAAACGTGGGAGATTCAGCTCTGCGGCGATGTGTGCCGCTCCTGCCTTGGTGCCCGGAGTGACGTGGGTGACGCCGGGTGGGTCCATTTTGGAGGGAATACCATTCCCTTGCTGGCGTCGAGACGTTTATGCCGCATCTCCGCAACCCTTCTCTCGAGTAGGCCGGGTGCCTCCGCCCCCTGTTCTGTAGTTTGAAGGAACAGACTTAGCTCTGTCTGGTTGTGCGGTCACCATAGTTTTTTAAAGCAGGTTTCCCCGTCGTATTGGGGATTGATTAGGGCCGGCAAAATAACGCTGAACTCTTTTATTCTTTGTCCCTCTGCTTCCTCCCTCTGCAGAGTAGAAATTGTGCATCGTCCAGGTTGGCTGTAACTAAACCGTTTTTCATCTTTTCTCTCATTTTAGGACTCGGAATCACCTTCAGGCCAATCTGGTGGCGCTTTGGCAGAAATCAAGGAGGAAAATATCCCCTTATGAGTAATTTTACCTTGCTTTTCTGTTTCAAACATTGAGTGCAATAGTATGGTGTTGTTTTGCGGGATTTATCTTTTTGTTATCTTGAAGGCAAAGAGCTAATTGCTTAGGTGGACCCTGTCCCCAGAGCCTATTGGGTCAAACCCCTGGGAAAGCACTGAGAGTGGGTGCTGATACTTAGCACCACTGATATTCTCTAGAGTTCCAAAATAGGACTAAAAGGTAGTTCCATTTTTACAGGCTTTGCATTTAATATTCTTTTCTTCCTTTCCAATGGATACAAAAATTGTTTTGTTTGTGCCCTGGCTGGTTTGGCTCTGCGGTTAGAGCATGGGCCTGTGGTCCAGAGAGGCCTGGGTTCGGTTCCTGCTTAGGGCACACACCTCGGTTGCAGTTTGTCCCCGGGTCTGGTTAGGTCGTGCAGGAGGGAGCCACTCGATGTGTGCCTTTCACATCGATATTTCTCTCTCTCTCTCTCCCCCTCCCATTCTATCTGTTTTGGATTTTTTTTTTTTTTTTGGTATGTGCCCCTAGCGGGAACCGAACCCAGGACTCTCTGGTCCCCAGGCCGACACTCAACTGCTGAGCCAAACTGGCCAGGGCTCCCATTCTATCTGAACAAATAATGGAAAAATGTCCTCGGGTGAGGATAAAAAAAATATATATATATATTATTTTGTTTGCTGTTGAATTAAGAAAAATCTGACTCTCCTGTTGATTTAAAGTTGACAGAATATTTTTGTATGCGTCTGCCTTACATTTAAGGAACATTTGTATACATATATATTTATTATGTTTGTATCGTTTAGGGAGAGAGAGAGAGCGAGAGAAACATGGATGTGAGAGAAACATCATTGGCTGTCTCTTGCACGCGCGCACGCACACACACACACACACACACACACACACCCGGATCAAGCCAAAACCTAGGCATGTGCCCTGATGGAGAATCAACCTGGGACCTCCCTGGGCACAGGCTGACTGTCAACCAGCTGAGCCACACCCACTGCGCTTGAGTCCTTATCTTTAGGTCTTGCCTTTTTTGCTGGTTACTAATTCCACAAAGAAGAGTGTTTCTGAGTGTTATAGAAAAGAGTCTGCTGCCTGGAAGATAGAGGTCTGGATGCAGCTCTCTTGGATCAGGGGGATTGGGGTCATTTCATTTGCTTTGTATTGAAGCATTCAACCTTGCTTGGTGAACACAAGACAAAGATCTTACATTCTATCCTCTCCAGTGACTAAAAGTCTAGAACCTGTGCCAAGGTAGGGAAAGACCTGTCAACATGTAGGGAAGGAAGGGATTGAGGGTTTTTCAACATCCTATTCCAGGGGTATCTGGAGCACTTTAAGGATTCTGTAGCCTAAATCAGAATGTTTCTCAGCCTTTTCCATTACTGTTTTAGAGTTTGGCTCTCAGGTTTGCTGAGTCAGTTAACTGCTCATCCATCTGATCTTCTGCTTAAAAATTTTGTTGTTTTGTTTTTTTTTCCCCTGTGTTATTTATGGAGACTTTATTTTTTTATTTTTTATCCTCACCTGAGGACATTTTTCCATTTTTTGTTCAGCTAGAGTGGGAGGGAGAGAGAAGAAGAGAAAGAGAGAAACACCGACATAAAAGGGACACATCGAGTGGCTGCCACCTGCACAATCCAACCAGGGCCGGGGACAAACTGCAACCGAGGTACGCGCCCTTTGCAGGAACCGAACCTGGGTCTCTCCGGGCTGCAGGCCGACGTTCTAACTGCTGAGCCAAACTGGCCAGGGCTATTTATGGAGACTTTAGAAGGGTATAAAGTTAGTTGTGTGTGATCAATCTACCAACTTCATCCCCATTGATTTCTAGACAGTACATCTGTACTTAAACACTTCAGTAATTTTCTTGATGTTTATGGTAGCTGTTCATTTGCTTCTTCATCCTTCTATCTCATTATAACATAATATCCCTCCAATATCAGTATACACCTTTATTTTGTTTATGACTTTAAATGGGAGTGCTTGTAGTAAATACTCAATAAACAAGGATGTGGTTTTAGAGTTGAGATTATTTTCATGTAAATACATAAAGAAAGCTGTTATCCCTGGCTGGTTTCACTCATTGGTTAGAGCATCGGCCTGCAGACCGGAGAGACCTGGGTTCGGTTCCCGCTAAGGGCACGTACCTCGGTTGCAGTTTGTCCCGGGTCCTGGTTGGGTCATGCGGGTGGCAACCACTCGATGTGTCCCTTTCACGTCGATGTTTCTCTCTCCCTCCCTCTCTATCTGTACAAAAAATGGAAAAATGTCCTCAGGTGAGGATTTAAAAAAAAAAATTGCAACTTTTAATATTTTTTTCTTAATTGATTTTAGAGACATAAGGGAGAGGGAGAGAGAGATGTTCCGCTGGGCTTTTGCAACATTTAAAAACCATATTTTTAAAACTGTGACACCAAAGCATAATTTATCTAGAGGTAGTTTGCATTTGAGTCCTGCTTTGGTTTCATCCTAACTTTTTGTGTAGTAGTACAATTTTGTATCAACTTCTCTGTGCAGATTTTCCTTTTATCTTACATTAATTTTCACTGTATCGTACAAAATTAAAATCAAACATTAAATAATTATAATTTGTAGATAAATGAGATACAACAAGACTAGGTAAATGTTTAAGATTACTTAGATGCTTGTTGAAATTCTAGGATATAGGCCAAGGATTTGCCTAAATATTGTCCCACGGGACATGGATTTAATGTTTGCACTATTTTTTTGTTATTCTTAATCCTCACTGGAGGACATTTTTTCCATTCATTTTTAGAGCGTAGAAGCAAGGGAGGGGGAGAAAGAGGAACATCAATTTGAGAGAGACACATTGGAACATGGATTTGAGAAAGACACATCGATTGGTTGCCAACTGCACAACCCCAACCAGGGATTGAACCTGCAACCCAGGCACGTGCCCCTGATGGGGAACTGAACTTGCTACCCTTCTTTTTTTTTTTTTAATCCTCACCCGAGGACATTTTTTCGTTTTTTCTTCAGACAGAGTGGGAGGGAGAGAGAGGAACATCGATGCGAAAGGGACACATCGAGTGGCCGCCACCCGCAGGACCAACCAGGGCCAAGGGCAAACTGCAACCAAGGCACGTGCCCTTAGCGGGAACCGAACCCGGGTCTCCCTGGACCACAGGCCGACACTCCAACCGCTGAGTCAAACCAGCCAGGGCTGAACCTGCTACCCTTCTGTCCTCAGGCCGAGGCTCTAACTGCTGAGCAAAACTGGCCAGGGTTGTTTGCATTCCTTAATATGGCCCAGGCAGAGACTAGGGACTTGTATGTTCAGTTATCTCAGTTAGAACCTCAGGGTCATATATTATCCCCATTTACAGTTCATAGTTTAGAAAACTAAAACTCATTGAGGCGAAATAATTTGTTCAGTGGCACACAGATAATTAGGAAAACTAATGTTTTCTCTATTTTTGAATTGTAGAAATAGAGAAAACTTCTCTGTAGTTTTATGTTTATGGAATTAACAGAGTGATGGATGGTTAAATTAAATGTACAATAGCTTTTAGTAGTAGTGTACTATATTATAATCTGGGATTTTGAAAATAGATGAATACTTAAATCTTTTGTTAGAGGTAGATGACTGCAGTGAGCTGAGCATAAACAGAATGCCCTTGTATTACTTTCTTTGAGAAGACTGAGATAGGACATTGGATATAGCAGCCACAAGAGTCTCATGTGCAGTCTGCTACAGTTCTTTTCCAGAAATTGTTCTTTTCTCTTTTGCATTTTTTCAAATATTGAAAGGACTGAGAGAGTTTGTATATAACAGTTCTTATATTTCATAATTCATTGGAGGCTAAATTATTGCCTCTTGCCTCTGAAAATCAACCACATATTAAGTTTACTGAAGGAGTGTTGACCACGGTCCCAATTTTTGTGTTCATTTTGTAATCCTCTTATACTGGTTCTTTAGATTCATTATTTCTGCATCTTTGAAATAGACTTACTTGAATGTTGATTTTTGTCTTAATGAATTTACTCATTATGATAAAAGATAAGTGATTTTTTAAAATTGTTTTATACATTGTTGGCATATAACGTGGTGGCTATGAGATAGGTGCTGGAGTCAGATTTCTTGGATTTGAATCCTGACTCTGTCCTTACCAGCAATGGAGAATTGAGTAGGCCAGGCAGATTCCTTATCTTCTAAGTCTTAGTTTCCTAATGGGTAAAGTGGGAAAAAGAATACTTCCTACCTCGTGTAACCATTAACTGAATTAATATATTACTGACATAGCACCTATTAAGAATAAATGTTACCTATTATATGACTATAACTATTATTAATTACTTGGAAAATTTTTAGAATAGAAATGTTGCTTAGCATATTTCAATATGAGATGTTTAAAATGGAATGATGGCCCTGGCCAGTTTGGCTCAGTGGTTAGAGCGTCGGCCCGCGGTCCGGAGAGACCCGGGTTCGGTTCCCGCTAAGGGCACGTACTTCGGTTGCAGTTTGTCCCCGGCCCTGGTTGGTCGTGCGGGTGGCAGCCACTCGATGTGTCCCTTCACGTCGATGTTTCTCACTCTCTCTCCCTTCCTCTCTGTCCCTCCCACTCTGTCTGTACAGAAAATGGAAAAATATCCTCGGGTGAGGATAAAAAAATAAATAAATAAATAAATAAATAAAATGGAATGATGACTGCCAAATTGAGGGGTTTTTTTTAATTATTATTTTTTTAATCCTTACCCAAGGGTATTTTTCATTTATCTTTAAGAGAAGGAGGGAGAGAGAAAGAAACATCGATGTGAGAGAGACACATCGATTGGTTGCCTCTTGGACGACCCCAACTAGGGCTGGGGACCAAACCACAACCCAGGTACGTGCCCTTGACCGGACCTGACCCGCGACTCTTTGGTATTTGAACCGACGGCTCTAACTGCTGAGCCAAACCAGCCAGGGCAAATAGGTTTGTTTTTTTTTAAAACATTTGACACCCATACAGCCCTGGCCAGTTTGGCTCAATGGTAGAGCACAGGCCTGCAGACCAATGAGTATTGGGTTTGATTCCAACCAAGGGCACGTACCTTGGTTGCAGTTCGTCCCAGGCCCTGCTTGGAGTCGGAGGGAGGCAACCAATCAATGTGTCCCTCTCACACCGATGGTTCTCTCTCTCTCTCCCTTTCTTTCCCTCTTTCTCCCTCCCACTCTATCTGAAGATAAATAGAAAAATTTCTCCAGGTGGGGATTAAAACAAAAACAAAAACATTGATACCTATATAGTTCTCACCTCCTTCACTCTCGAGTTTCTAGCTAAGAAAATCGAGGCCATCATGGATAAACTTACCTCAGCTTTCCACCTATCATTTTTACATATTTATAAACATTCCAGTTATTATAATTTTTTTCCCTCTGATCTTTGAGAGACAGGTGATTTCTGTGCAAGATCAATTTCATTGCCACCTATGCTCATATCGTCATCTTACCTGCAAGAGCCTTGCTTTATTGATTATTTACTTCTCCATATTCTTCAACTGTGTCCCTCTGTTGGAAAACATAGTATAATGTCAGATGATTCCTGAACAAGGACAGTGATTCAGAAAGATTTAATCATATTTATGTTGGAAGTAGAGAATTTTTAAAACAATGACAAAATACTAGGGAAATAGGGATTGGACAATAACAGTCATTTTAGTAGATAGAAGTATATGTACTATACTGGTTATGTTTGCAGTCTAGATTATTAGTACCTGATAAATTATTTTTTTACTGTTTTGTATTTCAAAGGAAGATAGGTATTTTTTTCCTACAAAGGGTAAATAGGCTAAATTGAGTACAACAGGTCCTCAGAAATGTTTCATTGATGAGATGATGTAGGAACTTAGCTGTTGTTTATATCCATTAGCCTATGTTTGTTTGTTTTTTCTCTCACTCGAGTATATTTTTGCATTTATTTTCAGATAGAGCAGGAGGAAGAGAAGAGGGAAGAGAGAGAAAGAAACATCAGTGTGAGAGACACACTGAATAGTCGCCACCTACACGACCCCAACCTGGGCCAGGAACATACTGGAACCGAGGTACGTGCCCTTAGCAGGAATTGAACCCGGGACTCTGGTTCGTGGGCCGACGGTCTAACTGCTGAGCCAAACTGGCCAGGGCTCTATTAGCCTATGTTAAAAGTGGTTTCCTGAAATGTTTCCCTTAAAGTCACACAACCTATTGATGATGTTAAATGAGGACTTTACTGTTAGTTCAATAAATATTTTTTTTTTGAGGACTACCAAAAATTGGATAATTAATTTGCATAAAACTCTGAAGAAGTAAGCATTATATGGTTAATGGGAGAGGAAAAACAAAATGGGTGGCATTTTTTGCCTAAAAGTTAGATAAAAATCACATAAAGAATAGAATTTAAGCCCTGGCCAGTTTCGCTCAGTGGTTGAGCGTCGGCCTGCGGACCAGAGTCCCGAGTTGGGTTCCTGCTAGGGGCACGTACCACAAAAAAAAAAGAATAGAATTTAAAATGTCATTTGTGTCCAACCAGTGTGGTTTAGTGGTTGAGCGTCGACCCATGCACCAAGAGGTCGCAGGTTTGACTCCTGGCCAGGACACATGCCCAAGTTGTCATCCTGATCCCCAGTGGGGAGCACGCAGGAGGTAGCCAATCGATGTTTCTCTCTCTCTCACTTCCTCTTTCTATAAAATCAATACAGGAAAAAATATATTTTTTAAAATATCATTTGTGCTAGTTCTTGCAATAAAATGCAATAACCATAATATATTATAACTTTTTTCTTTTCCCTTTCTTTGTCTCTCAGGTTCTTTGGCATGGACACAGGTTCAGTGGGAGGATTAGACTTGACTGAACAGACTCCTGTGTTATTAGGGAGTAAAGCCATGGCAGCTAATCTCACTGACACAGGAAATTCATTTGGTCATCCAGCTAGTCCTTTAGTTAGATCTAGAAACTCATCTGAGGAAGATGATGATGATGACGTTGTGTTTATTGACTCTATACAACTCCCTTCAACTTCTTCAGCAGTAGCTGATCAAAGAAATTTTACATTTGCTTCATCAAGCAATGGAAAGCTACAAGGAAATGATTCCATAATTCTTCCTTCCTCAAGAGATTTGGCTTCTCAGAAGGGAAATATAAGTGAGACTATCGTTATTGATGATGAAGAGGACATAGAAACAAATGGAGGGAAAAAGAAAAATTCTTTCAGTTTTATTGAATGGGGACTTCCTGGAACTAAAAACAGAACCAAAGATGTGGATTTCTCTACTTCCAGTCTTTCAAGAAGAAAGGTAAATGCAGGAATGGGTAATAGTGTTATCACTACAGAATCGACTCTGAAATTCAGATTGCTAATGTTACGGTCTGCTTAGAAACAGGTGTAAGCTCTGAATGCTGGGCGAGATATGAACTTAATGATTACACTTGTAACATCACTATAGAATACCAACTTGGGAGATGTCGTTAAAGGACTTCAGTCAAGTAATATTGGTGTTAATATGCAAACATACACCCCATCTTTAACTTCACAGACCAAGACTGGAGTAGGACCTTTTAATCCTGGTAGAATCAATGTGGCAGGAGATGAATTTCAGAACGGAGGATTTGCAACTCATCATAGTCCTGGTAAGCTGTGAGTGATCTTCTACCCCAAATACACTTTTGGCTGTTATTTTTAGAGTCCATATCTATTTCATTTACATTCTATATGTGAAACTTTTTCTTTCTCTTGACTTTCATTTTAGATAGAATATTTTACTTAATAAAACTGTGTAGTCTATTTGGTCTCTGAATTTTTGGAAATTTAATCTATTTTACCCATTGTGGTTTACATCTAAAGTGTTTTATATTTTTATTTTTTATTTTTTTTAGAGAGAGAGGAATGGAGAGAGAGGGAGAGAGATAGAAATATTGATGAGAGAGAACATCGATTGACTGTCTCCTGCGTGCCCCCCACTGGGTATGGGGCCCCCAACCTGGGCATGTGCCCTGACCGGGAATTAAACCGGCGAACTCTTGGTGCATGGGTCGATGCTCAAGCACTGAGCCACAGTGGCTGGGCCATCTAAAGCGTTTTAATTGAAAACTCCATAACCACTGCCACCGCCCTTGTTTACTATTGTCTATTTTAATGTAAAAATAATAGAATATAAAGGTGGGTTGAACTGAAGGAATATAAATTAATATTATGTAGTAATTTTTATTTCATTTATAATAAGTAACTTGAAATTTCAATTTTTGCTTGACAGGTGTTTATTTTTGGACTGCTTGTCTTTGGTTTTAATTTTTAAATCAGCATTTTATTGCTTAATTTTAAAGGATTTTGCCTTTGATTCACATATCTATATTTTTAAAAGTCTTGTTCTGTAAAAATTAAGATCTAATGAAAGTTATTTAAAACTTAGCAAATCTTCTGGTGGCTTTTTTATGTACGTGGGGTTTTGAAGGGATTTTTTTTGTTTTTTAGAGGCGAAGGGTGTTGTTGGCAATGGTTTTTGGCCTTTTTAGTGCTTTTTAGGTATTACCAACTTAGAATTTTGGGAAAGGACTGAAAAGCAACTAGAGCTAAGAACCTAGTCACTTAGTGCTTTATTGGAATGCTAGTATTTTTTTTTTCCTAATTATTATTTTTCTCTGATTGTGAGAATACTACGTGGTTATTATAGAATATTTGGAAAAAATTATAATATCTGTCACCTTACGCAACTAACCAGAAGGGACCACTGTCAAAATTTGGGTTTGTTTGCTTTCAGTGTTTGCTTCTGTGGTTTTAAAATAACATCATTTAGAGTATATTATATATAGTTTTGTATTTTGTTGACTTACTTAGGCTAAATTTTAGTATGTTATGTCATTTTAAGTATAGAAGCTTCAAGCAGGCCTGTATGTTCAGTGGTTAGAGTGTTGTCCCCCACACTGAAAGGTCCTGGGTTCGATTCTAGTAAAGGGTACGTACCTGGGTTGCAGGTTTTATCCCCACCACAGTTGGGGTGCATGCGGGAGGCAGCAGATCAATGTGTCTCACATCAATATTTATCTCTCTCTCACTTTCTCTCTCTCTCCCCCCCCACCTCTCCCTTCCTCCCTTCGTCCCTCCTTTCCACTCTAAAAAAATCAGTGGGAAAATATCCTCCAATGAGGATTAACAAACAAACAAAACAAAAAAAAATAGAAGTTTCATGTCTGAGGTACTCATTCCTCTACTTTCTTTTAGCATTTATCTGGTTTCCCTTATTTTATCCTCACCCAAGATTATGTCTTTATTGATTTTTAGAGAAAGAATAACGGGGGGAGAGAGACACATCATTGTGAGAGAGACAAATCAATCAGTTGCTTCTCGCACTCGCCCCAGCTGGGCCGGGGATTAAACCCACAGCCTAGGTATGTGCCTGGTCTGGGAATCAAACCCACAGCCTTTTGGTATATGGGATGATGCTCTAACCAAGTGAGACACCCAGCAAGGGCTGATTGCCCAGTTTTTACTGCTGACTTTTTTTTTGTCTTTTTGTGTGACTTTGTTGTTGTTCTTGACACTATTACAGATGTTTGCCTGCCTTCTGCCTTCACCTCATTGTTATCTGTGTCCATTGGGTTTTTTTGTTTGTTTGTTTGTTTGGACATGGCATCAAAATTTGACAAGTGGGTCCAGCCAGTGTGGCTCAGTGGTTGAGCGTTGACCCATGCATCAAGATGTCGCCGGGTTGATTCCCAGTTAGGACACATGCCTGGGTTGTGGTCCCGATCCCTAGTGCGAGGCATGCAGGAGGCAGCTGCCAGCTGATGTTCTCTCTCATTGATGTTTCTATCTCTCTCTCTCCCTCTCACTTCCTCTCTCTAAAATCAATAAAGAAAAAAATAATAAAAACTTAACAAGTGGTAGTTTCTTAAAGGTTCTAATAATGAGGAATTTTTCTTTATTTTAATTGTCATCTGAGGATATGTTTTTATTGATTTGAGAGAGGAAGGGAGAGAGAGAAACATTAATGTAAGAGAAACATTAAACAGTTAGTTGCCTCTCATTTGTGCCTCTTCCACGACTTCGGTATTTGCCCCAATTGGGAATCAAACCCACAAATTTTTGATGCATGGGACTACACTCCAACCAACTGAGCCACCTGGCCAGAGCCAGTTTAACTACATAATGCACTTTTCTTATTCTATTACATTAAAATCTGTTTATCTCTGAATGGATCTTTTACTGTGCATTTAGTTATTTGGAAAATACCAATTCACTGAGTTATACAGATCTTGTAAATGTTGACCCTTTAGAAAGCTGGCCAGCTCACAGTGCTGGACACATGTTTTCAGGGGTCCTAATTTTCACCTGAAATGTCAGATTTTCTCATTGGCATCAAATGTTGTAATTTTTCTTGTAGTGACAAGCTCATTTGATTTCTTTTCTTTTTCTTTATTTTTTTGTATCCTCACCTGAGGACATTTTTGCATTCATCATCAGAGTGGGAGAGAGAGAGGGAGGAAGAGAGAGAGAGAAACATCAATGTGAGAGAGACACATTGAGTGGCTGCCACCCACACGACCCCAACCGGGACCGGGGACAAACTGCAACCGCGGTACATGCCCCCTTAGCGGGAACCGAATCTGGGTCTCTCTGGACTGTGGGCTGAAGCTCTAACCGCTGAGCCAAACTAGCCAGGGCCTCATTTGATTTATTTTCAAGAAAATATCTGTCAATAGCCAGTTTGTCAGCCATTCTTTCAAGTAAAAATGATAGCCTTTCCTGAAAAAAGGCTAGTTCAGTTTGCAGGGCAATAAATTTGTGAGTACTTTTCCACTGTTCCTTAAGGACAACCATTGTATTTTAGTATGAAATAGAATTGGATTTTGCATGTTTTCTGTTCATCATACAGAATATCAAGGTATAGTCAAAGGCTGAAATTTAGTAAAATTAATACTAATTTCACTGTTTCATCAAGAGCATCTGTTGTATAATAAATAATTTCACTGGTCTTTATGCTTCATTCTTGGGAGAAATACTAAGTCCTTGGAATTAGGAATGTCTTTTCTATTCATGACCCCTTGGAACATGCCTGAGTTTGCGCTGAGGGATGAGATGACTAAGGCTGAGGGAGGGTCACCAGAAAAACCAACCATGTGATGAGAGTGCTGTGACTTTAAGCCAGCCCAGCCTTTAAGGGAGGAGAGGGAGGCTGGAGATTGAGTCCATTCACATGTAATGAATAATTCTATCAGTCAAACCTACACAGTGAAACAACAATAAAAAGTATACTGCATACTGAAGCTCAGTACACCCTCCTGGTAGATGAACTCATCAGTATGCCAGGTGGTTGATGCACCTGATTCCACAGAGAATGGGCACAAAAGCTCTGCATTTGGGTCCCTTCCAGACTTCATCCTATATGTCTTCATTTGGCTAGCCCTGATTCGTATCCTTTATAATAAAACCATGATTATAAGTATAGAGTTTTTCTGAGTTCTGTGAGTCATTCTAGCAAATTATTAAACCTGAAGGGGGTTTTAGGAACCTCCCAGATTTATAACTAGGTGACCAGAAGTACACGTGGCATCTGCAGTGAGGGTAGTTTTGTTGAGGACTATACCTTTAACTTTGTGGGGTCTGATGCTGAGTCCAGCTGGTTAGTATCAGAATTGTATTAACAGTTTTGTGTTGGAATAATAACCATAAATGAAGATGATATTTTTTCTTTCTTTCCTACAAGTGTGTGCTAGTGAAGAAAACTACTCAGCAGTTTTACCCATCATTGCTTTTGCACCATTAGTGCAAATACCAACACGGTGAGCAAGGCAAATAATCTTAGTATTGTTATGGAAATATTTCGGCCTTCTAGGTCCCCTTTTTATTTCTTTTTCTAATATAACATTTGTTAGAAGTGGTAAAAGTATAAACCCTTGTCTTGTTCCTGACTTGGATATGGGGGAAGCACTTGACATTCCATTGTTATGTATTAGTTCCTGACAAATATGATGAGCTCTTTATGTTTATATATATCTATATCTATATCTATCTATCTATATATAGTTTATTTTATTTTTTTGTATTTATATTCAGATAGAGCAGGAGGGAGGGGGAGGAAGAGAGAGAAACATCAATGTGAGAGAGACACATCGACTGGTTGCCACCCACATGATTCCAGCCAGGGCTGGGGATGAACCGCAGCCAAGGTACAGCAAATGCCCTTAGCGGGAACGAACCCAGGACTCTGTGGCCCGCGGGCTGACCCTCTAATTGCTGAGCCAAACTGGCCAGGTCTATGTTTATATTTTATTTAATAACTTGTTATTTGAGGTTGTTTCTAGTTTTTTTATTCTTTCCCAACTGGGGATTGAACCCACAACCTAGGTGTGTGCCCTGGCTGGGAATCGAATGTGCAACCTTTTGGTGTAAGGGATGATGCGCCAATCAACTGAGCCGTCGAGCCAGGGCTGTTTCCAGTTTTCTTACTTTTAAACAGGGTTCTCAAGCATATCTCTTGCCCTGGCCGGTTTTGCTCAGCAGTTAGAGCCTCAGCCACAGACCATAGAGTCCTGGGTTCAGTTCCCGCTAAGGGCACGTGCCTCAGTTGCAGTTTGTCCCCGGCCCCAGTTGCGGTCATGTGGGTGGCAACCAGTCAGTGTATCTCTCACATGGATGTTTCTCTTTCTCTCTCTTACCCCTCTCTCCCTCCTGCTCTATCTGAAAATAAATGCAAAAATGTTCTCGGGTGAGGATTAAAAAAAAGAGTATCTCTTTAACTTTGGCACGCTTGTCTTATTTTCTTGAGAAAAGTTTCTGTACATGGAATTGCTAAATAAAAATGTCACCATATGTTTATTATTATTTTTTTAATCCTCACCTGAGGATATTTTTCCATTTATCTTCAGATAGACTAGGGGGTAAGGGAGAAAGAGAGAAACATTGATGTGAGAGAGACACATCGATTGTTGCCTCCTGCATGACCCTGACCAGGGCTGTGGACCAAACGGCAACCGAGGTACGTGCCCTTCACTGGAATTGAGCCCAACACTCTTTGGTCCATGGGCCGACACTCTAACCGCTAAGCCAAACTGGCCAGGGCAAAATATCAACATATTTTTAAAAGCTTTTGATGGTTAATACAAATTTGCCTGTACCAAAAAATTGTATTACTTTTTTTTACAACATAGAGTTTAGTTTCCATATTGTAAGCTTCTTGCATGGGTAAGAGTATTAGTTAATGTTTGCTGAACTGATTGATAAAATGTTGTATCTTGCCTGGCCCATGTGACTCAGTGGATTAAGTGTCATTCCATGCACCACAAGGTCACCAGTTATGCCCTGGTCGGTTTGGCGCAGCGGTTGGAGCGTCGGCCTGCGGTACTGAGAGACCCGGGTTCGGTTCCCGCTAAGGGCACGTACCTCGGTTGCAGTTTGTCCCCGGCCCTGTTTGGTTGTGCGGGTGGCAGCCACTCGATGTGTTCCTTTTACGTTGATGTTTCTCTCTCTCTCTCTTCCTCTCTCTTCCTCCCGCTCTATCTGAACAAAGAATGGAAAAATGTCCTCGGGTGAGGATAAAAAAAAAAAAAAAAAAAGGTCACCAGTTAGATTCCCTGTCAGGGCATATGCCTGGGTTAACAGCTTGATCCCCAGTAGGCAGTGCACAGGAGGCAGCCAATCAGTGTTCATCTCTCACATCGATGTTTCTATTTTTCTCTCTCCCTCTTCCTTCCTCTCTCTCTAAAATCAGTAAAAACATTTTTTAAAAAAAAGTCACATCTTGATTTATTTATGCATCATTGAACTTGTAAAAATATATTTGGAAGCATTTTATGAATGTGATCACTCATGTTTATCAGCCATTTTATCCATTTAATACTATGTATACCTTTTGTTTATTGTTTGAGCGTTAAGCCTGCTCTGGCCAGTTAAGCTCACTGGTTAGAGCGTTGGCCCACGCACCAAAGGGTTGCAGGTTCAGTTCTGATCAAAGGCACATGCCTGGGTTGCAGGTTCAATCCTTGCCCTTGTTGGCATGCTTGTAGGAGGCAACCAGTAGATATGTTTCTATCACATCCGATGTTTCTGTCTCTCTTTCCTCTTCCCCATCCCTCCCTCGCTCCCTCCTTTCCACTCTAAAAAAAAATCAATGGAAAAAATATTCTAGGGTGAAGACTAACAAAAAAAAAAAAGTGTTAAGGCTGATAAATTATATCATAAAAATTTGGGATCTCTAAATGAAAGATGTGTTAAACTTAAAAGTAACTGAAGAAGATATTGAAGACTTGAAATAATGTCCAGCCCTGGCCAGTGTGGCTCAGTTCATTGAGTGTCCTCCTGTGAACCAAAAGGTTGCTGGTTCAGTTCCTGGTCAGGGTACATACTTAGGTTGCAGATTGGTCCCTGGTCAGGGTGCATATAGGAGGCAACCTGATCTGTGCTTCTTTCACATCTATGTTTCTCTCTTCTTCTCTCTCTAAAATCAATAAAAACATATTTTAAAAAAGGGAAGAAATTGAAAAAAAAGTCCAGTAAAAATTATTCCTTTTGATCTGTTTATTTCTTTAATTGTTTTACTTATTTTATTTTTATTTTTTGGTACGTGCCCCTAGTTGGAACCGAACCCGGGACTCTCTGGTCCATGGGCCGATGCTCCAGCTGCTAAGCCAAACTGGCCAGGGCATGTTTTACTTATTTTTTGTTTGGTAATTATTTTCTAAGTTTTAGATGTGTATTTCTGTAAGCATGAGCTCCATCTTATGTACATACAAGCTCTTGTGGAGTTAAAACTAGAAGCCCTGCCATGTATTTCTTTGTTTCAATGTTCCCATTTTTCACCTTCTGAACTAAATTGAAGTTATATGTTTAATGCTGAGGTGGATGAATAAGGTATTTTTCAGTTTAAAAGTATATAGTATAAGCTGATAACTAGATATAGTAGCATCCTATAGTTAAATCCTGTACTATCATTTCACTCCAAATATGGGCATACTTGAGTAGTTTTGTTACTATTGGACTGTTTTTTTTTTCAACTTTATTGTTGAGTATATTACAAATGTCACTGCTTTTCCGCCTCATTTACCCCCTCTTCACCGCTCCCACCCTGCTTTTGCCTTCCCCATACTATTGTCTTTGTCCATTGGTTATGCATATAAGTTCTTTGTTTATCTCTTCCCGTCGCCCTCCCCCCTCCCCTTTGAGGTTCCTCAGTCTAACAACTAATTTGTACTTCTTAATCCCTTCACCTTTTTCACCCATTCCCTGAACCCCCACCCATCTGGCAGCCAACATAAAGTTCTCTGTATCTATGAGTCTGTTTCTGTTCTGCTTGTTCATTTTGTTTGTAGATTAAAGTATTGATAGATATATATTTATTGCCGTTTTATTCATATTTTTTTATTATGTATTTATTGATTTCTTAAGGGAGAGAGTGATAGAAACATCAATATGAGAGAAAAATATCCACTGGCTACTTCCTGCATGCCCCCTACTGGGGACTGAACCCTCAACCTGGGAATGTGCCCTGACGGGGAATCGAACCTGGACCATTGTCCATAGGACGATGCTCAATCCACTGAGTAACACTAGCCGGGCTTGTTTATATTTTTTATCTTCTTCTTCTTCAAGAAGACCCATCAATATTTCATATAATAATGGTTTGGTGGTGATGAACTCCTTTAGCTTTTTCTTGTCTGGGAAACTCTTTATATGGCCATTGATTCTAAATGATAGTTTTGCAGGATAGAGTAGGTCCTTGCTTTTCATCACTTTGTTTTTTTTATCCTCACCTGAGGACACCTTTCCATTTTTTGTTCAGACAGAGTGGGAGGGAGAGAGAGGAAGAGAGAGAGAGAGAGATAAACATCAACGCAAAAGGGACACATCGAGTGGCTGCAACCCACACGACCAACCAGGGCCGGGGACAAACCGCAACTGAGGCACGTGCCCTTAGTGGGAACCAAACCCGGGTCTCTCTGGACCGCAGGCCGACGCTCCAACCGCTGAGCTCAACTGGCCAAGGCTCATCACTTTGAATATATCTTGCCATTCCCTTTGGCCTGCCATTTCTTCTCAGAAATCGACTGACAGTCTTATGGGAGCTCCCTTATAGGTAACTAACTGTTTTTCTCTTGCTGCTTTTAAGATTCTTTCTTTGTCTTTAACCTTTTACATTTTAATTATGATGTGTCTTGGTGTGCCTCTTTGGGTTCATCTTGATATGGACTCTCTCTCTGCTTCCTGGACTTGTATGTCTATTTCCTTCACCAAATTAGGAAAGTTTTCTGTCATTATTTTTTCAAATAGGTTTTTCATTTCTTGCTCTCTCTCTCTCCTCCTTCTGGCACCCCCATGGTGCAAATGTAGGTACATTTGTAGTTGTCCCAGAGGCTCCTTATACTATCCTCATTTTTTTTGGATTGCTTTTTTTTTTTTGCTGTTCTGTTTCGGTGGTTTTACTTCTTTATATCCCAAATCAATGGTTTGATTCTTGGCTTCACCTGCTCTACTGTTGATTCCCTGTAAATTACTCTTTATTTCAGATAGTGCATCCTTCATTTCTGACTGGTCCTTTATTATACTCTTGAGGTCTACACTAAGTCCTTGACTGCCTCCTACACACCTCCTACTGGGGATCGAGCCCGAATCCCAGGCATGTGCCCTAACCAAGGATCAAACAAGGACCTCTCACTCCATGGGACAATGCTCAATCAACTGAGCCACATTGGCTGGGCCTGAGGATATTTTTCAATTGATTTTTTAGATAGAGTGGGATGATGGGAGGAAGAGAGAGAAACATCGATGTGAGAGAGACACATTGATTGGTTGCCTCCCACACGGCCCTGGGCCGGAGAGGAACCTGCAACCCAAGTACATGCCCTTGACCAGAAATGAACCCAAAACTTTCTTTCTGCATACCCATGTTCTAACTGCTGAGCCATACCAACCAGGGCTCTACTCATCTATTGACAGACACTTGGGTTGCTTCCATATTGTGGCTGTTGTAAATAACACTGTAATGAACACAAGGTACATATATTCTTTTAAATTTGTGTTTTGGATTTTTTTCCAGAAATATACCAGAAGTGGAATTGGTGGGTCATAAGGGAGTTCCATTTTTAATTTTTTCTTTACCTGAGGATATTTTTCTACGTATTATCAGATAGAGTGGGAGAGAGGGAAGGAGAGTGACAGAGAGAAACATCAATGTGATAGAGCCACATCAGCTGGTCACATCCTGCACAAATCGACCAGGGCTGGGGACAAACCGCAACTGTGATACATGCCCTGGACCAGAATCAAACCCGCAACTCATTGGTCCTTGGGGTGATGCTCTAACCACTGAGCAAAATCAGCCAGGGTCATTTTTAATTTTTTGAGGACCCTCCATACTGTTTTCTGTAGTGGCTGTACCAATCTGCATTCCTACCAACAATGCACAAGGGTTCTCTTTTCTCCACATCCTCACCAACACTTACTTGTTGATTTATTAATGTGTTGTTTATTGATTTATTGATGGTAGCCATTCTGACAGATGTAAAATGGTATCTCAGTATGGGTGTTTTTCTTTGTTTTTATGTTTCTTAGCATTTATTTTATGCAGAAATTACTCCCAGGTCATAAGTTTGTTTCTTCAGTTTCTTGTGGGATATCTTTTTCTTTTGTGCAACCTCCTCTTCTGGTTTAGGAACATTCTGCTCTTTTTTAGTAAAATGTGGTAGAGAGAGCTTATGTATGGGTTAATCTGTCATGAGTTCTGTAAGTTCTATGCCACATCTTGAGAGTTTTGCTCACCTGGATGTGCTCAATGACCCAAGAATCTACATCTAAACCATTAAGTTCAGCATTACTCTCTGCATTTTTAACCATGTGCAGCATGACTTCAGCACCCTTTTGGGGCCACTGACTTTGGGGCCATTGTTGGGCCTGGACACATTTGCCAAATCCACTATTGTAATAATGGAATGGCACAGGTTGCTTCTATAAAGTGACATCCTTCTGGTACTTGGTGGCTTTTCTAATATGCATATCCTGGATGGCCTGGGCAGTTTCACGAGTGTTCTTAAAATCAACACACAGGTTTGAACCTCTTTTTTTAAAATAATTTTTTTGTGATTGATTTTAGAGAGAAAGGAAGGGAGAGGGAGAGAGATAGAGACATTGATGAGAGAGAACATCAATTGGCCACCTCCTGCACATCCCCTACTGGGGATTGGGCCCACAACCTGGCGTGTGCCCTGACTGGTAATCAAACTGGCGATGTCTTGTCGCATGGGTCAGTGCTCAACCACTGAGCCTTACCAGCCAGGCAAGATTTGAACCTTTTTTTTTTTTTTTTTTTTTTATCCTCACCTGAGGATATTTTTCCATTTTTTGTACAGATAGAGTGGGAGGGAGAGAGAGGAAGGGAGAGAGAGAGAGAAGCATCGACGTGAAGGGACACATCGAGTGGCTGCCACCCACACGACCAACCAGGGCCGGGGACAAACTGCAACCGAAGTACGTGCCCTTAGCGGGAACTGAACCCGGGTCTCTCCGGACCGCAGGCCGACGCTCTAACCGCTGAGCCAAACCGGCCAGGGCTGAACCTCTTGATTTGTATGATTTAGTGGGGTTTTCTGGGTCAAGTGAATATTGAACCATTTTCATGGGTAACTTTAAACCCCTTAGAGGAAGAGCTCATGTGTGTGTGGTTTTAACTAGTATTCTCTGATGATTAGTGAGTTGAGCATGTTTTCATTTATCTACTGGCCATCTATATGTCCTCTTTGGAAAATTATTCAGGTCTTCTGCTCATTTCTTTAAAAAATTATTTATTTGATTTTAGAGAGAGGGAGAGAGAAATATTGATTTGTTGTTCCACTTATTTATGCATTCATTGGTTATTTATTTATGCATTCATTGGTATGTGTCCTGGTTGATAGAATCCACAACCTTGGCATATTGGGACAATGCTTTAAACAGCTGAGCTACCCAGCCAGGACCTCTGTCCATTTTTAATTGAATTGTTTTTTGTTGTTGAGTTTTGTTTTTTTCTCTTGGTGTTTTATGAGTTCTTTTATTTATTTAGTTAGTTAGTTTTAAAATCCTCATCTGAGAACATTTTTCCATTTATTTTCATAGAGTCGGGGGGAGGGGAGAGAGAAAGAGAAAGAGAGAAACATCGATGTGAGAGGGACACATCGATAGGTTGCCTCCCACACTACCCTTTCCAGGGTCAGAGACCAAACCACAGCTGAGGTACATGCTGTTGACTGGAATTGAACTCGCGACTCTTTTGTTTGCGGGTTGATGCTCTAACCAATTAGCCATACCAGCCAGGGCATTTTTATGAGTTCTTTATAAATTTGGAATATTAAACCCTTTATCGGATGTGTCAGTGACACATCCCCCATGCATTAGGTTGTCTTTTATTTTGTTGATGGTTTCCTTTACTGTGCAAAAACTTTTCAGTTTGTTTTAGTCCTGTTTTTTTTTTTGTTTTTTGGTTCTGTTTTATTTTCTTTTGTTTCTCTTGCCCAAGGAGAAATATAAGAAAAATATTACTAAGAGAAATGTCAGAGATTTTATTGCCTATGTTTTGTTCTCGGAGTTTTGTGATTTCAAATCTTACATTTTATATATATATATCTGTCCAAATTTTTAACACCATTTATTGAATAGACTGTCTTTAACCCATTGTATGTTCTTGCCTCCTTCGTCAAATATTAATTGACCATGTAGACGTGGGTTTATTTCTGAGCTCTCTATTCTGTTCCATTGATCTATATGTCTGTTTTTATTCCAGTAACATCCTGTTTTGATTATAATAGCCTTATAGTATAGGTTGATCTCAGTTAGCATGATACCTCTAACTTTGTTCTCTTTTCTCAAAATTGCTATGGCTATTTGGGCCTTTTGTAGTTCCATATACATTTTTGGATTATTCTTGTTCTGTGAAATATGCCATTGGTATTTTGATACGAATTGTGTTGAATCAATCTGTAGATTGCTTTGGATAGTATGGACATTTTAATGATGTTCATTTTTTCTATTCATGAACTTTTCTAAAAAACATGTTTTTAGCCCTGGCCAGTTTGGCTCAGCAGTTAAAGCGTTGGCCCGTGGACCAAAGGGTTGCAGGTTTGATTGTAGCCAAGTGCGTGTATCTCAGTTGGAATTCGTCCCCGGCCCCGGTTGGGGTCGTGCAGTTGGTAACCAATTGATGTGTCTCTCTCACATCGATGTTTCTCTCTCCCTCCCTGGTGCTCTATCTGAAGGTAAATAGAAAAATATTCTTGGGTGAGGATTAAAAAAAAGAAAAGAGTCCTGGCCGGTTTGGCTCAGCGGTTAGAGCGTCGGCCTGCCGTCCTGAGAGTCCCGGGTTCGGTTCCGCTAAGGGCGCGTACCTCGGTTGCAGTTTGTCCCCGGCCCTGGTCGGTCTTGCAGGTGGCAGCCACTCGATGTGTTCCTTTCACGTGGATGTTTCTCTCTCTCTCTGTTCCTCTCTTTCCCTCCCACTCTACTTGAACAAAAAATGGAAAAATGTCCTCGGGTGAGGATAAAAAAAAAGAAAAAGAAAAGAAAAAAACATGTTTTTATTGCTTTTAAAAAGAGAGGAAGGGAAAGGGGGGGAGAGAGAGAGAGAGAGAGAGAGAGAGCGCGCGCGCGCGAGAGAGAGAGACACACATCAAAAGGAGATTGGCTGCCTCATACATACCCCCTACTAGGAATCCAGCCTGCAACCTGGCTATGTGCCCTGACCTTGAATTGAACTGGCGACCTTTTGGTACTTGGGATAATACTCCACCAACTGTGCCATACAAGCCAGGGCTCCATGAGCATTTTATATGCTTCCACTTACTTATATCTTCAATTTCTTCAATGTCTTATAATTTTCTGATTACATGTCTTCTACCTCCTTTGTTGAAGTTATTTTTAGGCTTTTTTTTTTTCTTTATGGATTTTAGAGAGAGGAAGGGAGAAGGAGAGAGAGACAGAAACATTGATGAGAGAGAACATCAATTGGCCACCTCCTGCATGCCCCCCACTGGGGATTTGGCCCACAACCTGGGCATGTGCCCTGACCGGGAATCGAATTGGCGACCTCTTGATATGTGGGTCGACACTCAACCACTGAGCCATAATGGCCTGGCAGGCTTTTTTTTTTTTTTACACATTTGTAACTAGGATTGTTTTCTTAGTTTCCCTTTCTGATTGTTAATTATTGATGTATAAAAATGTAACCAGTTTTTTTTTAAGTATGTTTTTATTGATTTTTTTTTTTTTAGAGAGAGAGACAAAAACATTAACGTAAGAGAGAAACATAGCTCAGCTGCCTCCTGCATGCCCCCCTCTGGGGATTGAGCCCAAAATCTGGACATGTGCCCTGACTGGGAACCGAACTGGGACTTCTCAATCCACTGAGCCACACCGGCCAGGCGCAACTGGTTTCTTAATATTTATTTTGTAGCCTACTTTACCGAATTCATTTATTAGTTCTAGTAGTGTTTTTTGTGAAAATTTTAGGTTTCCTATATATAATATCTTGTCATATACCGATAATAACAGTTTTATTTCTTACTTTTTAATTGGGATGCCCTTTATTTCATCTTCTTGTCTGATTACTGTAGCTACAATTTTCAATGCTATGTTGAATAAGAGTAATGAAAGTGGACATCCCTGTCTTGTTTCTGATCTTAAGGAAAGTGGCTTTAGTTTTTCTCTGTTGAGTATGATATTAACTGTGGGTTTGTCATATGTGGCCTTTATTATATTGAGGTATGTTTGTTTTATTCCCATTTTGCTGAGAGTTTTTGTCATAAATGGGTGCTCGATTTTGTCAAATGCTTTTTCTGTATCTGTTGATATGATCATATGATTTTTTTTTTTTTTTGATGGCCTTTCGGTTAAAGCTGGGAGACCTACCAGACAAATTTCAAAAGAGCTGTAAGCACTATGATCATACGATTTTTATCTTTTATTGTGTTAATGTGGTAAAACCCTTTGATTTGCAAATACTGTGCTAACCATGCATCCCAGGAATAAATTCCACTTGATTCCGTGTATGATCATTTTAATGTATTGCTGAATTCAGTTTGCTAATATTTTGTTGAGGAATTTCAGTGCAGGTCTATGTTCGGCACTGCTCATGACAGTTCCTGGGCTACAGGTTATAAGCTACAAAGCAATCCACTGGTTGTGGCTGCCTCTGCTGGGCCTGGGTGCTTGTGGGAGGGGCCAAGCTGCATACCAAGGCTGGCTTCCACTGATACTGAGAATGAGGTTGTAGATCTTTGTGGTGAGGCAAGGTCTCAGGAAATTGTTAGGGCGAGGCCAGTAAAGTTCATCAGCTAAAACAGATTAAAATGTGGCCGCGTTTAGGAAGGACTCTGCATGGGAATGGTAGCACCAGTTGAGAGGATACAGGGGTGGTGTGGAATGACCTCCTCCATAGCCTTCCAAGGAAGTCTACTCTTCAGAGGTTCAGCTTGGCAGGGCAGGGCCTCATGGAGTCAAGAGGGTGAGGCTAGTGCATGCATCTTTCCAGGCTGAATTGACATGGAGGGGAGTGCTCAACCCAGGAAAGATTGTGTGTGTGTGTGTGTGTGTGTGTGTGTGTATGTGTATGCACAGTGAGAGAGAGGGACTCAGCACAGGGACGTAGGTAGCTATTCTCTAGCTTTCTCTCAGAGACCACACAACGCAGTTTCTCCTTGTATGACTCTGTTCCACTCTGAGACACTGTCCTCCTGGAGCCCAGGATGAGTTCCCATGAACAAGATTTTATACACTGACCCTTTAACAGGGTGCCTGGGTTTCTAGCAGAATCCTGTCTCCCTGGCTGAAGGAATCCCCACTGATTTTCTCAGCCACTATTATGCAGGGTCCTCTTCCTGGCACTGGTACTCTGACCTGGGAAACCTGCAGTGGGATTGAGACTCCTTGCACCTTAGGGGGGGTCCTTTGCAGCTGAGATAACCCTCCAGATTTTCTATTGCTTCACATGGGTGTGGGACAGTCGTTTTTGCATCTCCACCCTTTGTACCCATCTCAATGTGGCTTCTTCTGTAAATCCTGGTTTATAAGATTTCTGTTCAGTTTGTCTTCAGTTGGTTATTCTGGTCGATTATTCTATAATTGTAATTCTGTTTTATTCCTGGGAGGAGGTGAGTGTCACTTTCACCTACACCACCACCATCTTGGATCCTTCCCTTCCCTCATTAACCTTTAGGGAAGACTTTTTCAGTGCAAGTTTTCTGCTCATTGCATATTATATCAACAGTAAAAAACTCAACACAGAGAATACCTAGCCTTAGAAATTGCTCTTGCATCTATGTCGTATTTGCATTCTAAACATTTCTGACCATGGTACTGATTTTAGGGAGTTCTTCTGACAGTAATAGACTAGGTAATTCCTCTCTCTCCTGCAGAGAATAATTAGGGGAAATAAAAGACAAGATATATCTATTGAAAGCATCATAGAACTAAAAAACTGAAAAGTTTACAGTTTTAAGATCTGAGAGAAGGATTTGCAGAAAAGTACTCTGTTACTTAGGCCTACTTTTCTCTAATGGGTATATGTTCATTTCCAAAAAAGGCTGCTGAGACAGGTGAAAATCTAAAAGGAGTTTTCAGCCCTGGCCAGTTTGGCTCGGTGGTTAGAGTGTCAGCCTGTAGTCCAGAGAGACCCGGGTTCGGTTCCCGATAGGGGCGAGTGCCTCGGTTGTGATTTGTCCCCGGCCCTGGTTGGTCGTGTGGGAGGCAGCCACTCGATGTGTCCCTTTCACGTCAATGTTTCTCTCTGTCTCTCTTCCTCTCTCTCCCTCCCACTCCGTCTGAACAAAAAATGGAAAAATGTCCTCAGGTGAGGATTAAAAAAAGTAAAATAAAAAAATAAAAGGAGCTTTCAGCAAACTTCTAGGGGCACACAAAAAGGGATGCTGGTTAAAAAAAATAGTAATAACCTCCAACATTTAGATTGGGGTGCTAGCTAACATAAACTACAGCCTCTTTTTTCTTTTTTTTTAATTTTTCATATAAAAATGATGAAACAATTAGAGATATGAGAAGACAAGACCATATGACAGAATATAAATATAGGAATAGCAGGCAGTTATCTGGTCAGTGTGGCTCGTGGATTGAGCATTGTCCCATGGACTGGGAGATCCTGGTTCAGTTCATATCAGGGCACATGCACAGGTTGTGGGCTCAGTGGGGTGCTATAGGCAGCTGATTAACGTTCCTTCCTCATGATGTTTCTATTTCTCCCTTTCTCTCTCTCTCAGAGATCAATGGAAACATTTTTTAAATTAAAAAAACAAAAAGGCATACAATAGAAGTGAGTTCACAAGGGATCCAGATAATTTAATTATCAGGCACAGATTTTAAGAAACTATGTTTTAATTTCATGATTGGGCCCAGCTGAAGAGAGAGCATGAGTGAACTATAAGTTATATCATAATATTATCCAGACTGAATCATAGAGAGCAAAAGTGTGGAAAACACAGAAAGGATTGTAAAAGACTGACACTTGATGGAAAGGACATGTAATTGATGTCCCAGAAAAAGGAGGAAAGAAATGAGACAGAAGTATAACTGAGAAATTTCTAAAATGAAGAAGAAACTTTCAAGTACGATAAATACCTAAGGAACTATTTTTTTATTTTTTTTTAAATATAGTTTTGTTGATTTTTTTTGAGAGAGGGGAGGGAGAGAGAGATAGAAACATCCATGTGAGAGAAACACAGCCATCGGTTGCCTCCTGCACACCTCCTACTAGGGATCCAGCCCACAATCTGGTCACGTGCCCTGACCAGGAATTGAGCTAAGACCTCTCAGTCTATGGGCCAATGGCTGAATCCACTGAGCCATACCAGCCAGGCTTACCTAAGAAACTATTAAATGACAAGTACAGAAATAAGTCAAAATTTTAAGGCATTGCAAATGTCCATCAACAGTAGTATTAGCCACAAATTTGAATATTCCAAAGAATGTACTCCATGCAATTGTTGAATGAACCTTAGAGATAAGATCTTAAGTTTCGGTAACTAGACATAAAAGAGTACATATCATATGATTTCATGTATGTGAAGTTCAAAATAAGAAAAAAATAGTTTTTGAGGTCAGAATAGGGATGACTTATGGGAAATTAGGGAAGTTACTGAGTGAGAAAATAGATGGGCTGCTGGGCTATTGGACATTTTCTGTATGGTTATCAGTGTGGTAGTCACACAAGTATATAGACATTGTGAAAAAAATGTTATTGAACTCTACTTAGGATTTACAAACTGTGTACATCTTATTCTTTTGTATTATTTATTTATTATTATTAGTTTTTAATCCTCACCCGAGGATATTTTTCTATTTATCTTCAGATAGCGTAGGAGGGAGAGAAGGAGAGAAAGGAAGAGAGAGAGAAACATTGACGTGAGAGGTACACATCGAATGATTGCCTCGCACATGACTCCGACCAGGGCTGGGGACGAACCACAACTAAGGTATGTGCCCTTGGCTAGAATCGAACCTGTGACTCATTGGTCCATGGGCCGATGCTCTACCGTTGAGCCAAACCGGCCAGGGCTGTGCATGTTATTCTTTAACCACTGAAACAAAAAACCACCAAGACACTGAAAGAACTTTCCATCAGCAGACCTAAAACTAAAGAAATACAGAAAAGTTGTTTAGGCAGAGGAGTTTAGATGCAGGAAGAAATGAAGAATACCTAAAAGTCAAACAGTGGATCTAGTACTCACTGTATTTTTGGGTAAATCACCTAACTTTTGGGTCATACTTCTCTTTGCATGTAATAAGGGATTTGGATTAAATAATATTCAAGGCCTCTTCTCCCTTTTTTTTGCATTTATCTTCAAATAGAGCAGGAGGGAGAGAGGGAGAGAGGGAGGAAGAGAGAGAGAAACATCAATATGAGAGAGACATAGCCACCCATACGACCGACCCCAAGCAGTCTGGGGACAAACTGCACCCGAGGTACGTGCCCTTAGCGGGAACTGAGCCTGGGACTCTCTGGTCCATGGGCCGACACTCTACCCACTGAGCCAGACCAGCCAGGGCAGGCCTCTTCTCTTAAAATGTATTCAGGCCCTGGCTGGTTAGCTAAGTGCTTAGAGCAGCTATTCTCAAACTGAAGGATCTCTGGTTCAATTCCCAGCCAAGGGCTCATGCCTGGGTTGTGGGTTTGATCCCCGGCCCTGGTCAGGGTCATGTGGGAGACAACCAATTAATGTGTCTCACATCAATGTTTCTCTCTCTCCCTCTCTCACCACTATCTAAATGTGGCTCAGTGGATTGGGCACTGTCCCATGGACTGAACGGTCCTGTTTCAATTCCCCGTCAGGGCACACACCCGAGTTGCAGCTAGATCCCCACTGTGGGGCGTGCAGGAGGTAGCTGATCAATGTTTCTCTCTCATAATGATGTTTCTATCCTTTCCTCTCTCTCTAAAAAATCAATAAAAACATATTAAAAATAAATAAAAACCAATGGAAATATATCCTCTCTGAGGATTATAGAAAAGAAAATGTATTCAGCCCTGGCTGGCTTGGCTCGGCAGTTAGAGCGTCAACCCGGGTTCGGTTCCCGCAAAGGGCACATACCTTGGTTGCGGTTTGTCCCCAGCCCTGGTTGGTCGTGCGGGTGGCAGCCACTTGATGTGTCTCTTTCACATTGATGTTTCTCTCTCTCTCTTGTCCTCTCTCTCCCTCCCACTCTGTCTGAACAAAAAATGGAAAAATGTTCTCGAGTGAGGATTAAAAAAAAATGTATTCAGGGGATAGGGCATGGAAGAATTTGAGAGTTCTTTAGGTTTAACCCGGACACATTAACATAAAAAATGAAATAAAAACTTGATAAATTAAGAAACTTGGGGACTTCGGGTCAAGATGGCGGCATAGGTAAACACGGTATCACGTCCTCCCACAACCACATCAGAGTTACAACGAAACTACAGAACAACCATCATTCAGAACCTCCAGAAATCAAGCTGAATGGAAGTCCTACAACTACGGAATTAAAGAAGCAGCCACATCTAGACTGGTAGGAGGAGCGGAGGCGCGATGGGCTGGTCCCACACCCACATGTGGCAGATAAAAATTAGGGGGATACCTCGGCTGGGAAGGTCCTTCCTGAGGACTGAGGAGGTCCCCATCCCACACCAGGCACCCAGCTCAAGGTTCCATTGCCAGGAAGAAAAGTCCCCATGACTTCTGGCTGGAATAACCAGCGGGAACTGAGGCTCAGGGAGGCTGAGGTGGCTGGAGCACCAGGCAGCTCCTCTTAAAGGGCCCGCGCACGGACTTATCAGACTCTCTCCCTCTAAGCTCGGAGGGGAGGCGGCTCGAGGGGCACCAGAGACATACAGGGAAGAACTGAGCTGTGGCATTAGAGTGAGGGCTGGAGAGGGGGCTTTCTCCAGGACAAAGGTGCTGTCAGAGGCCTTTGTTCCTTTGGTGAGCCCTTCCCTGGGGCAGCAGACAGCTGCCATATCTGGGACTCCAGAAACCTGGCTCACACTGGTAGCCCCGCCCTGGTGATTCCCTGAGGCCCTACCCCACCCAATTTTCAGGCCCACCCAAGCTGGTGCCACTTGCTTAACCATAGGATTGGCCTTCTTGAATCCTGCTTCAAGTTTTCCTAAATTCTTTCAAACAAGCAGCATGTGGTCTCAGCTAGCTCCATACCTCTCGTTAAGTAATACATAGAAACAAACACAGGAAGGCAGCCAAAATGAGAAGGCAAAGAAACAGGCCCTAAATGAAAGAACAGAACAAAACCCCAAGAAAAGAACTAAGCGAAATGGAGATAAGCAACCTAACATGCTGAGTTCAAAACACTGCTTATAAGGATGATCAATGAACTTAGTGAGAACCTCAGCGAACTTAGTGAGTTCAGCAAAAAATAAAAAAGAATCCAAAAAAATGAGGATAGTGTAGGGAGCCTCTGGGACAACTTCAAGTTGCCAACATTCGCATCTTGGAGGTGCCAGAAGGAGAAGAGAGAGAACAAGAAATCGAAAACCTATTTGAAACAACAGTGCCAGAAAACTTTCCTAATTTCGTGAAGGAAACAGACATACAAGTCCAGGAAGCACAGAGAGTCCCAAACAGGATGAACCCCGAGAGGGCCACACCAAAACACCTCATCATCAAAATGCAAAAGGTTCAAGACCTAGAGATTCGTAAAAGCAGCAAGAGAAAAGCAGTTAATTACCTATAAGGGAGTTCTCATAAGACTGTCAGCTGATTTCTCAAAAGAAACTTTGCAGGCCAGTGGGACTACATCAAACTAAAAAGCTGCATAGCAAAAGAAACAACCATCAGAATGGAAAGGCAACCCACTTTGTGGGAGAGCATCATTGCCAATGATATATCAGATAAGGGGTCAATTTCCAAAATATATAGAGTGCTCATACAACTCAACAAAATGAAGACAAAGAACCCAGTTAAAAAATGGGCAGAGGAGCTGAATAGACACCTCTCCAAACAGGACATACAAATGGCCAGGAGACATGAAGAAATGCTGAACATCACTAGTCATCAGAGAGATGCAAATTAAAACAGCAATGAGGTATCGCCTCACACCTGTCAGAATGGCCGCCATCAACAAATCATCAAGCAAGTGTTGGCGAGGATGTGGAGAAAAGGGGACTCTAGTACACTGCTGGTTGGAATACAGACTGGTGCAGCCACTATGGAAAACAATATGGTGTTACCTCAAAAAATTAAAAATTGAACTTCCATTTGACCCAGTGATCTCACTTCTACGAATATACCCTAAGAAGCCTTAAACACTGATCAGAAAGAATATATGTACCCCCATGTTCATAGCAGCACTATTTACAATAGCTAAGATCTGGAAACAGCCCAAGTGTCCATCAGTAGATGAATAGATAAAAAAGTGGTGGTACATATACACAATGGAGTACTATGCAGCTGTAAGAAAGAAAGATCTCTTATCCTTTGAGACAACAAAGCCAGGGACAGGGTGTGGGGGGATGGGGAGGAGGGTGTCAATGGGGTAAAAAAGGACAAACATCTGTAACAAAAATAAAATAAAAAAATAAATATATATATATATATGTAAAAGAAACTTTGCAGGCCAGAAGGGAAGAAATAGAGTGATGAAAAGGAAGAATCTACAGTCAAGATTACTCTATTCTGCAAAGCTGTCATTTAGAATCGATTTCCATATAAAGAGTTTCCAATACAAGAAAAAGCTAAGGGAGTTCATCACCACCAAACCATTATTATATGAAATGTTGAAAGGTCTTCTTGAAGAAAAAGATAAAAATTATGAACAAACAAGATGGCAATGAATACATAGCTATCAACAATTAAATCTACAAACAAAATGAGAACATTATGTTGCGTGCCACATGGGAGGGGTTTGGGGGGAATGGGTGAAAAAGGTGAAGGGATTAAGAAATACAAATTGGCCCTGGCCGGTTTGGCTCAGCGGTTAGAGCATCGGCCTGCGGTCCGGAGAGACCCGGGTTCGGTTCCCGCTAAGGGCACGTACTTCTGTTGCAGTTTGTCCCCGGCCCTGGTTGGTCGTGTGGGTGGCAACCACTCGATGTGTCCCTTCACGTCGATGTTTCTCTCTCTCTTCTTCCCTCTCTCCCCCTCGCTCTATCGCCCTATGGGAAGATCAATGCAAAAATGTCCTCGGGTGAGGATAAAAAAATAAAAGAAATTTGAATTTAAAAGGAATTAAATATTGCCTTGTAAACAAAGGAAATATTTGCTTCCAAAGCTAAAGTGAAAATAATTTCAGGACCTAATTGTCTTGAAAAGCAATATAGTTGATGTGTTACTTTCCATAAATATAGATAAATATGCCCCTTTTAAGTATGGATAAGTCCCTAAAATTCAAAATCCCAATGTTTTTGTGTTCTGGATTCTTCTCCCATATTAATGGTAATAACAAATAATGTAATGGTTCACTGTCTTTATTAAATCTAGTTTGTTATCTAGAAATTTAATTCCAGGATGCAACCTATGTTTCTTTTTTTATTTACTGATTTGAGAGAGAGAAACATCAATTTCTTGTTTACTTACTTTGGCAAAAAAATATGTATTTTCCGTTCATTGGTTTGCTTCTTGTATGTGCCCTGACTGGAGATTGAACTTGCAACCTTGGCCTATTGTGATGGTGCTCTAACCAACTGAGCTTCCTGGCCAGGGCAATCATGTTTATTTTATAGACGAATATGTAATTTCTGTTTTATTTGGAGTGATTCAGAATCATTTTGCTTCCTAAAGGAAAGGCTTAGAAGTGGGAAACTTGAGCAGTAAACAAACTTCCTTTCTGGGTTCTTGATAAAAAAAAAAAAAAACTAATTTGGCATATACTTTATATTAACCGGCATGTCAACCTGTGGAATTAAAGAATTCCTTTGTTACTTGTTCTATTTTGGTTTTGCCTGTAAGATAGAAGGTATCTGGAAATAGAATAAATAAAATTAGAAGCAGTGATTGGTAATTTAGAAATTAAAATAGAATTATTAGTGTTGGTAGTATTGTAAGAGGCCTATGATGAGCTGTGATAGGTGGAGAGGGCCATAGGCCTCATGCTTATGACAAAAGCTCTTTTTTTTTATCCTCACCCGAGGACATTTTTCCATTTTTCGTTCAGGTAGAGTGGGAGGGAGAGAGAGGAACAGAGAGAGAGAGAGAGAAACATCGATGTGAAAGGAACACACCGAGTGGCTGCCACCCGCACGACCCACCAGGGCCGGGGACAAACTGCAACCGAGGTACATGCCCTTAGCGGGAACCGAACCCGGGTCTCTCAGGACTGCAGGCTGACGCTCTAACCGCTGAGCCAAACCGGCCAGGGCCAAAAGCTCTTTTTGAAGAGAACCTCATTTCTCAAAGCTTCACTGTCATACAAGAAATGCAGAATCTCAGGCCCCTCCCAGGATCTACTGATTTAGAATCTCTGTTTAAATACGATTCCCAAGTGATCTCATGCATGTTAAAGTTTGAGAAACACTATTACCTGCACATCACATTGTACCATTTTGAAGCAACAGTAATATTTGATTGGGGTGGGGTGGACCATGTGTGAAGTCTTTCCACCACCTATATTAATTAATGCCTATGAAATAATATTTTAGAAGGCTGGGAAGTAATTGTGGAAAACCTTACTTTAAAATGTTACATTTAGACCCGGCTGGTGTGACTTAGTGGTTGAGCATTGATCCATGCACCAGGAGGTCACTGGTTCGATTCCCGATCAGGGCATATGCCTAGGTTGTGGGCTCAATTCCCAGTGGGAGGCATGCATGGGGCAGCCAATCAGTGTTCTCTCTCATCTATGTTTCTGTCTCTCTTTCCCTCTCCTTTCCTCTTTCTCTAAAAATCAATTAAGAAAAAAGAAAAAGTTACATTTAGCCCTGGCCATTTTGGCTCAGGGGTTAGAGTGTCAGCCCGAGATCCAAAGGGTTACAGGTTTGATTCCCAATCAAGGGCACGTACCTGGGTTGCAGGTTCAATAATTGGGGTCAGCCCTGCCTGTTTGGCTCAGCAGTTAGAGCGTCCGCCTGCGGTCCTGAGAGACCCGGGTTCGGTTTCCGCTAAGGGCATGTACCTCGGTTGCAGTTTGCCCCTGGCCCTGGTCGGTTGTGCGGGTGGCAGCCACTCGATGTGTTCCTTTCACATCGATGTTTCTCTCTCTCTCTCTGTTCCTCTCTCTCCCTCCCACTCTACCTGAACAAAAAGTGGAAAAATGTCCTCGGGTGAGGATAAAAACAAAAAAACAAAACAAAAAAATAAATAAAAAATAATTGGGGTCATTTGGGAGGCAACCAATTAATGTTTCCCTCTCACATTGTTGTTTCCCCCCCACACACACACTCTATTTTTAAAATATATAAAAGTGGAAAAATAGCCTTGGGTAAGGATTAATAAATAAATAAATAAAATAAAACATTATATCTAGCCCTGGCCAGTGTTATTCCAAGGCATCCTGTACATGGAAAGGTTGTCAGTTTGATTCCTGGTCAGGGCACATGCCCAGGTTTCAGGCTCAATCCCTGGTAGGGGGCATGTAGGAGGCAGTTGATCCATGCTTCACTCTCACATCGGTATTTCTCTCTCCCTCTCCTTTCTTCTCTCTAAAACTCAATTTTTAAATCTTAATTAAAACAAACCAAAACATTACATCTAGGTTAGCCAGAGAGGCTGTCGGTTGAGCGTAATCCTGTGCACTGAAAAGTTGCCAGTTTGATTCCCAGTCAGGGCACATACCTGGGTTATGTGTTCAATCCCTGGCCAAGACACGTACAAAAGCAAAAACTGACATTTCTCTGTCTTTCTCTCCCTTCTTTTCTAAGCATGTCCTTGGTTGAAGATATTTTTTAAATGATATTAAAGTGTTATGTCTAGCCCGGCAGGAGTGGCTCAGTGGATTAAGCATCGTCCCATGGACTGAGAGGTCCCGGTTCCATTCCCTGTCAGGGCACATGCCCAGCTTTTGGGCTCGGTTTCCATGGGGGACATGCAGGAGGCAGCTGATTGATGTTGCTCTCTCACATCGATGTTTCTATCTTTCTCCCCTCCTCTCTCTATAAGGAATCAATAAAAACATTTTTTAAAAACATGTTATGTCTAAATTTCATGTATTCCATAGTATTTTAGAGGGAAATGTATTGATGTCTGCATATTACTTGAAATACATAAAATATTTAGAGGGAGGTATAGATGAAAAGATGTGTTAAAGCAAAAATAGTGAAGTAGTGTTGAGGGAGGACAAAGAGCGTGAAGGGGGTCAAATATATGGTGGTGGAAAGAGACTAGACTTTGGGTGGTGAGCACCCAATACAGTATATAGGCGTATGATAAAATTATATGGCTGAAATATATGTAATGTTATTAACCAATGTTGCTGCAAAATATTAATTAAAAAAATTTTAAGATACTGTAGAATCTATTTGGTAGGCATATGGAAGTTCACTGTAAAATACTTTCAACTTCTCTATATGCTTTCAGTTTTTCATAATACAATGTTAGGGGGGAAGCAGTTATGAAAATGGATATCACCCTGGCCAGTTTGGCTCAGCGGTTGGAGCGTCGGCCTGCGGACCAGAGAGACCCGGGTTCGGTTTCCACTAAGGGCACGTACCTCGGTTGCAATTCGTCCTCAGCCCTGGTTGAGGTCGTGTAGGAGGCTGCCACTCGATGTGTCTCTCTCACATTGATGTTTCTCTCTCTCTTCTTCCCTCTCTCTCTCTTCCTCCCTCTCTCTCTTCCTCCCTCTCTCTCTCCCACTCTATCTGAAGATAAATGCAAAAAAAAGAAAAAAATTGCCCTGACCACTTTGGCTCAGTGGTTAGAGTGTTGGCCTGCGATCTAGAGAGTCCCAGGTTCGGTTCCCGCTAAGGGCATGTACCTCGGTTGCGGTTTGTTTCCAGTCCTGGTTGGGTCATGCGGGAGGCAGCCACTCGATGTGTCCCTTTCACGTCGATGTTTTTCTTTCTTTCTCTCTCTTTCTCCCACTCTATCTGAACAAAAAGTGGGAAAATGTCCTCAGGTGAGGATAAATAAAAGTATTATTAAAAAAAAGAAAAGAAAATGGATATTATATAACACACTCTGTAGTTATCTTTGTATTTACATATTTATTTGCCTTATTTTATAATATATTGATATTTTGTTCTTAAAGAAGGAAAAGTGGGTCCTGGCTAGTTTGGTTCAGTGGTTAGAGTATCAGCCTGTGGTCCAGAGAGACCCGGGTTCGGTTCCTGTGAAAGGCACGTACCTCGGTTGCAGTTTGTCCCCAGCCCTAGTTGGGTTGTGCAGGTGGCAACCACTCGATGTGTCCCTTTCACGTCGCTGTTTCTCTCTCTCTCCCTCCCACTCTATCTGAACAAAAAATGGAAAAATGTCCTTGGGTGAGGATAAAAAAAAAAAAGAAAAGAAAAGAAAAGAAGGAAAAGTGTCCAATATTTTTTGCATGTGTCCTGGTACCAAAAATAAGGATTTACTGTTATACTTTCATGAGTTAGGTATTAATGCTAGTTTGTAGTTGAGAAAACTAGGAAACACTTTAATATGTTTGCACAATCTAGTAAGCTCACAACATATCTCTTGAATCTGGGGAATCTGACTTAAAAGATGATGGCTACTGCATTGCACAATTCCAGGGCCACTGTTTGCATCATTGGCACAATAGAGTATCATTCACTTAGAATACAAAGTAGATAGTTCCGCTGGGATTGTGTAACAAGGCTGTCTGGCCTTAACCACTTGCTTATAGGGCTGCCTCACTATTCTCTTAGACTTGTACAAAATGAAAATTTTAAATAACTTTCTGATGTGAATTTTGAATTGTTCCATGACTTTTCTTGTGTGTGTGTTTGTTTTTTTGTTGTTGTTTTTTTTAAAGATTCTTGGATCTCCCAGTCAGCATCATTTCCACGTAATCAGAAACAGCCAGGGGTGGATTCTTTATCACCAGTGGCCTCACTTCCTAAACAGATTTGCCAGCCTTCAGCCCAACAGCAACTTACTAAACCAGTTAAAATCACTTGTGCACACTGCAAAAAACCTTTACAGAAAGGACAGACAGCTTATCAACGAAAGGGATCAGCTCATCTCTTTTGTTCTACCACCTGCCTTTCCTCCTTCTCTCACAAGCGTACTCCAAAGAAACGCAATATAACGTGGAAAAAGTAAGCTGTACTTTCTAACATGGCTCTATATGGTCGATACTAACAGTGTAACTGTGTGTTCTGAATGTGATTGGAGAGCTGTATAAATTCATGGGTATTATTGTTGCAGAGGTGTCTTCAAGTTTATTGAGCTTCACTTATCTTAGAGTTTGTCAGAGATGTAGGCTCATTTGTATTGTCCTTACTCTTGGCAGGAAAGTAGAGAATAGGTATGGAAATATCCTCACCCTCTCCCTGCCACTGACTTTGCCTCAATCCTCCCCCATCTTCTACCTCAGTTCTACCAAGTTGCTACCCCCTACCCCCCCCCCCCCTTTATTTTTTTAATCCTCACCCTGGGGTATGTTTGTACTGATTTAGAGAAAGAGGACAGAAGAGAGAAAGAGAAATATTCATCGATTGCCTCTAGTAGGCTGCCTGACTGGGGATTAAACTCGCAACCTTTTTGGTATACAGGACAATGCTCCAACCAACTGGGTCATTCAGACAGGGTTTGCTACCACCTTTTTTTGTTTGTTTGTTAATCCTCATCCGAGGATATTTTTTCCATTGCTTTTTAGAATGAGTGGAAAGGTGGAGTGGGGGAGAGAGAGAGAGAGACATCCATGTGAGAAAGACACATCAATTGGTTGTCTCCTGCATATGCCCCAATCAGGGCCTGGGATCAGACCTGCAAGCCAGGTTCATACCCTTGATTGGGAATCGAATCCAAGACCCTTCAGTGCATGGACGAACTCTAACCAGTTAGCCACACCAATTAGGGCACTACCACCCTTTTTGATTGTTCCTAAAAGTCATCAGAACCTGTGACAAGGTTCTTGTGAGGCAAAATATTTTTACTTCCAAATCCTCTCTTCCTGTTTTATTCAGGAACTCTTGATGATAAAACCAAAAAGTAGATTCTGCTATATAGAAAAATTATAATTGATTACTAGTATTAAATTATGAGAAAAATGAAAACTGTCCATTTTTCATATATTTCAAAATAAAATTCAGTGTTCTTAAATTGTGTTTATCCATGTATTTCAGAGATGCACCTACAAAAAGGGCTACTATTGTTCCTCAAGTGCAGTCGAGCCAGCCCTTCCAGGAATTCCGTGGTACATACTGTGCTTCTCCCTATGAAGACAACCAGAGTCTCACAAAAAAAATTTCAAATAAATCAAGATGTACAATCTGTAGTAAACTAACAGAGGTCTGCATTTTTGTCTTATTTAAATTGTTATCTAGGATAACTTTAACTCAAGTGTTGTTCTGTGCTCTATCATCTACATAATGCATATTTTTTGAATCTACACAAAGAAGTTAAAGGAAGGAATAAGGATATGTCAGAATTATCTTAAAATGTCCTATTTGCATAGTATGAAAAATACACATATGTTTCTATGGAATGTGATGTACTCATCCACAGAGCAATAGTTGTATGATTGATTTTATTCTTACTAGCCACAGTAAATAAAAATGTAGGTTCATGCCCTGGCTGATTTGGCTCAGCAGTTGGAGTGTTGGCCTATGGACCAGAGAGTCTCCTGGGTTTGGTTCCTGCTAGGCCCTAGCGGCTAGGGGCCCCTACCAAAAAAAAAAAAAAAATGTAGGTTCAGGACACAAAGGAAGCAACCAGTCGGTGTAAGAATACATAAAACATGTCAACTGTAAGTATGTTGAGAACTTCACATTTCTTTTTTTTTTAAATCCTCACCCAAGGACATTTTCTCTCTCTCTTTTTTTTTTTTGGTATAGATAGAGTGGGAAGTTGAGAAAGGAAGAGAGAGAGAGAGAAACATCAATATGAGAGAGACACATCAACTGGCTGCCACCCACATGACCCCAATCAGGGCCGAGTTTAAACTGCAACTGAGGTACGTGCACTTAGCAGGAACTGAACCCGGGACTCTCTGGTTCACAGGTCAACGCTCTTAACTGCTGAGCCAGACCGGCCAGGGCAACTTCACATTTCTTAAGTGGTATTGCTATCCTTCTGGTTGCTGAAAGAAGAAGCATGCATGTAGGCAGTCCTAACCTAACATAGTCTTTGGTAACTGAATTTGGTGTTGGTTGGCCCAGAGCCGTGCAAATCCAGGACACAATTTTATCTCACTTACCACGTTGCCGAGCAGAGCAAGAACCACTTAGTCTTGTGTGTACATAAACCATCCCAATATGGAATACTGGTTTCCTTAGTCTCTCCCACAAGTGTTCGAGGACAGTGAAGCTTAGAAGACTGAGAATTCTCAATCTATTTTTTTAAAGCAGGTGTTACCAAAATCTTCTAAATAATTTTATTTTCTGGAATGCTTAAGTGTTTCTGGGGAAGTTATTACTTATTGCTTTTTGTTCTATGAATCTTTTATTTATTTTTTATAACATCAAAGAATAGCTTTACAAAGAAATCATAGATAAAAATGAAAGAATAATGAAATGGTCTTTTTAGTCTTTTCCCTGAATATGTTTTCCACTGAGAAGTTACTATAGTTTCTTTGTTTCTGTTGAAGACACTAGTTACCTCCTTACTTACTGTGTTAATCTGGCTTGTTTATTTAGTAACTTCTCATTTTTCTTTTAGATTCGCCATGAAGTCAGCGTTAATAATGTGACACATAAACTGTGCAGTAACCTCTGCTTTAACAAGTACAGGATGGCTAATGGTCTGATAATGAATTGTTGTGAACAGTGTGGAGAGTACCTGCCTAGCAAAGGTTCTGGGAACAGTTTCCTAGTGATTAATGGCCAACAGATGAGATTCTGCTGCCAAAGTTGTATTAACGAATATAAACAGGTAATTTTTTTAATGAATTGAAATGATCAGGTATACAGTAGCTTCTGCCTATTAGTTTACATTAACCAGATTGATCTTAGAATCTCATTTATTTCCACTTTTCTCAATCTATCATTGAACGGTTCCATCTCAAGTGAGTATTGAAATTGCTTGTTATAAGTAAGCTTGTTCTAGATCTTTACTCTTTGCAGACGTTATAACAGATTCTTTTCTCTGCCATTTTGCACTCACTGCCAACTCGATAGTTCCAGTCTCTTCACATTCTCACCAAAAGTTGGTGTTGTCTGTATTGGTTTAAGGTATTCTAGTGGATATGAAAGATTATCTTGTGGTTTTAATTTGCGTTTTCCTGAAAACTGATATTCCCCTTTCGTTACTCCTATATCTTCTTTTTTAAATATGTTTTTATTGGTTTTTTTGGAGAGAGAGAGAAACATGAATGTGACAGACAAACATCCATCAGCTGTCTCCTGCACGCCACCTACTGGGAATCAAGCCAGAAACCTGGGCATGTACCCTGACGGAGAATCAAACCTGGACTTCTCAGTCCAGGGGATGACACTCAATCTGCTGAGCCACACCTGCCAGGCACACTTATATATCTTCTTTTTAAAATGTCTTAAGCTCATATATTAGATTGGGTTGTCTTTGTATTATTGAGTTACAGGATTTCTTTATGTATTCTGGATGCATATCTTTTAAAAATTAAATATATTGAGAAGATGTTCTTCTGGATAGTGTTTTGTTTTCTCATTTTTTTAATATTTCTGAAAAGCCTAAATTTTATTTTTTTATTAATTAACTTATTTTGGTTACATATATCTTTCCTTTTTCCACCCTAGACACTTTGCTCTGATCCTGCCCCACCTCCCCCAGCTTTGTTGTCTATGTCCATTGGTTATGGATACATGCATAGAAGTTCTTTGGTTTATCTCATTCCACCCTCCTCCTCTGAGATTTGTCAATCTGAATTGTACTCCTTTCTATGTCTCTGGACCACAGGCCAACACTCCAACTGCTGGGCCAAACTGGCCAGGGTTGCAATCGATTTCTTGATGTTAATTTTGTGTCCTGCTACTTTGCCAAATTCATTTTATTACATCTAGTAGATTTTTGATGGAGTCTTTAGGGTTTTCTATGTACAATATTATGTCATCTATAAATAATGACAGTTTCACTTCCTTCTTTCCAATTTGGATCCCTTGTATTTTTTCTTCATGTTTAATTGCTAGGGCTAAGACTGTGTTAAATAAAAGTGTTTAAAATGGGCATCCCTTTCTTACTCTTGTTCTTAAGGGAAATGCTCAGTTTTTGCCCACTGAGTATGATGTTGGCTGTAGGTTTTTCATATATGGCCTTTGTTGTGTCGATAATTGATCCTTCTATACCCACATTGCTAAGCATTTTTATCAGAAATGGGTGCTGGATTTTGAAGAATGCTTTTTCAGCATCTATTAATATGATCATATTTTGTGTGTGTGTGTGTTTTTTTTTTTTGGTGGTACGTGCCTCTAGCAGGAACTAAACCCGGGACTCTCTGCTCCACAGGCCAACACTCAACAGCTGAGTCAAACTGGCCAGGGCTGATCATGTGGGTTTTTTTTTTTTTTTTAATCTTTATTGTTGAATGTAAAATGTATTACAGATGTTCCACATTTTTCCCCCATTGACCCCCTTCTCCCCACTCCCGCCCCCCTCCCGCCTTTTCCCACACTATTGTCTGTGTCCATTGGTTATGCATATAAGTTCTTTGGTTTATTTCTTCCCACCCCCCACAACCCCTTTCCCTTTGAGGTTTGTCAGTATAGCAGTGAATTTGTACTTCTTAATCCCTTCACCTTTTTCACCCATTCCCCCAACCCCCCTCCCATCTGGCAACCAACAAAATGTTCTCTGTATCTATGAGAATGTTTCTGCTCTGCCTGTTCATTTTGTTTGTAGATTCCATTGTTAATAGATATGTATTCATTGCCATTTTGTTTGTTCGTACATTTTATCTTTTTCTTCAAAAAGACCCTTCATCATTTCATATAATAACGGTTTGGTGGTGATGAACTCCTTTAACTTTTTCTTGTCTGGGAAAGTCTTTATATGGCCATCGATTCTAAATGACAGCTTTGCAGAATAGAGTAATCTTGGTTGTAGGTTCTTGCTTTTCATCACTCTGAATATTTCTTGCCACACCCTTCTGGCCTGCAAAGTTTCTTTTGAGAAATCATCTGACAGCCTTATGGGAACTCCCTTGTAGGTAACTAGCTGCCTTTCTCTTGCTGCTTTTAAGATTCTCCCTTTGTCTTGAACCTTTTGCATTTTGATGATGATGTGTCTTGGTGTGGGCCTATTGGGGTTCATCTTGTTTGGGACTCTGTGCTTCCTGGACTTGTATGTCTGTTTCCTTCACCAAATTAGGAAAGTTTTCTGCCATTATTGTTTCAAATAGGTTTTCGATTTCTTGTTCTCGCTCTTCTCCTTCTGGCAGCCCTAAGATGCGAATGTTGGCACGCTTGAAGTTTTCCCAGAGGCTCCTTACACTATCCTCGTTTTTTTGGATTCTTTTTCTTTTTGCTGTTCTGATTGGGCGTTTTTTGCTTCCTTATATTCCAAATCGATGGTTTGCTTCTTGGATTTATGTACTCTACTATTGAAGCTGTGTGAATTAGTCTTTATTTCAGTTAATGCCTCCTTCAATTCTGACTGTGCATCCATAATTTCTGACTGGTCCTTTTTTATGCTCTTGAGGCCCTCCCTAAGTCATTGAGCATCCTTATAAGCAGTATTTTGAACTCAGCATGTTAGGTTGCTTATCTCCATTTCGCTTAGTTCTTTTCTTGGGGTTTTGTTCTGTTCTTTCATTTGGGACCTGTTTCTTTGTGTTTGGGACCTGCCTCCCTGTGTTTGTTTCTATGTATTACTTAACGGGAGGTATGGGGCTAGCTGAGACCAGATGCTGCTTGTTTGAAAGAATTTAGGAAAACCTGAAGCAGGATCCAAGAAAGCCAATCCTATGGTTAAGCAACTGGCAACAGCTTGGGTGGGCCTGAAAGTTGGGTGGGGCGGGGCCTCAGGGAGTCAGCAGGGTGGGGCTACGAGTGTGAGCCAGGTTGCTGGAGTCCCAGGTATGGCTGCTGTCTGCCGCCCCAGGGAAGGGCTCACCAAAGGAACAAAGGCCTCTGACAGCTCGTTTGTCCCGGAGAAAGCCCCCTCTCCAGCCCTCGCTCCAGTGCCAAACAGCTCAGTTCTTCCCTGTATGTCTCTGGTGCCCTGCAGCTGCCTCCCCTCCCAGCTTAGAGGGAGAGAGTCTGATAAGTCCGGGCGCGGGCCCTTTAAGAAGCTGCCTGGGGCTCCAGCCGCTTCAGCTTCCCTGACCCTCAGTTCCCGCTGGTTTTTCCAGCCAGAAGTTATGGGGACTTCTCTTCCTGGCACTGGAACCCTGAGTGGGGCACCTGGTGTGGGACAGGGACCCCTCAGTCCTCAGGAAGGACCTTCCCAGCCGAGGAGGTATCCTCCTGATTTTTATCTGTCGCACATGGGTGTGGGACGAACCCGTCTTGCCACTGGTCTTGCCACCAGCCCTCGTGCCTCTGTCCCTCCCCCCTCCTACCAGTCTGGATGTGGCTGCTGCTTTAATTCTGTAGTTGTAGGACTTCTATTCAGGATGATTTCAGGCGGTTTTGAATGATGGTTTTTTGTAGTTTAGTTGTAACTTTGATGTGGTTGTGGGAGGATGTGATACCGCGTTTACCTATGCCGCCATCTTGACCGGAAGTCCGATCATGTGGTTTTTATCTTTCATTTTTGTTTATGTTGTGTATCACATTTATTGATTTACAAATATTTTACCATCCTTGCATCCCTGGGATGAATCCCACTTGGTCATGGTGAATAATTGTTTGAATGTATTGCTGGATCCGATTTGTTAATACTTTGTTAAGGTTTTTGGCATTTATGTTCATCAGGGAACTTTGCCTTTAGTTTTCTTTCTTTGTAGTGTCTTTATCTGGTTTTGGAATTAGAATTATGCTGACCTTATAAAATGTGTTTGGAAGTCTTTTTTTTTTAATTTATTTTATTTTATTCTCGCCCGAGGACATTTTTTTTTTTTTGCATTGATCGTGAGAGAGAGTAGGAGGGAGAAAGAGAAACATCAACATGAGAGAGACACATAGAGTGGTTGCCACCCACACAACCCCAACCAGGGTGGGGGACAAACTGCAACTGAGGTACGCTTTAACGGGAACCAAACCCAGGTTTCTCTGGTCTGCGGGCTGATGCTCTAATAGCTGAACCAAACCGGCCATGGCTGGAAGTCTTTTTTCTTCTTGAATTTTTTGGAATAGTGTGAGGAGAATGGGTATTAGTTCTTCTTTGAATAATTGGTAAAACTCCCTTGTGAAACTGTCTGGGCCCAGGTTTTGTTTGCTGAGCGATTGTTGATTACATCTTCAATTTCCTTATTGAAGTTATTATTGGTCTGTTCAAGTTTTCTATCTCTTCTCGGTTTAGTTTTGGGAGACTATGTGTTTCTAGAAATTTGTCCATTTCACCTAGATTATCTAATTTGTTTGTGTATAATTGTTCATAGTATTTGTTAATGATCCTTTGTATTTTTGTGGTGTCAGTTATTCTCTTTTCTTTCTGATTTTGTTTATTTGGGTCCTCTATTTTGTTTTTTGGTGAGTGTAGTAAGGGTCCATCAATTTTGTTTATCTTTTCAAACAACCAGCTCTTTGTTTCATTGATCTTTTGAATTATGTTTTTTAGTCTCTATGTCATTTATTTCTCCTCTGATCTCTACTATTTCTTTCCTTCTACTTGCTCTGGGGTTTTCTTTTTGTTTGCTTTCTAGTTCTTTACGTTGTGAGGTTAGATAGTCAATTAGAATTTTTTCTTGTTCCCTGAGTTACGCCTGTAGTGCTATGATGTTCCCTCTCAGGGTTGCTTTTGCTGTGTCCCATAGATCTTGTGTTGTTCTGTGTTCATTTTCATTGGTTCCCAGGAAGTTTTTAATTTCTTCCTGGATCTCCTTGGTAACCCATTCATTATTTAATAACATGCTATTTAGCCTCCACGTGTTTGAATGTTTTTGCTGTTATTATTTCTATTTTTATGCTATTGTGATCTGAGAAGATACTTCATATGATTTTAATCTTTTTGAACTTGTATAAACTTAGTTGGTGTCCTAACATGTGGTCTATCTTTGAGAATGTCCCATGTGCACTTGAGAAGAATATGAATTTTGCAGTTTTGGGGTGTAATTCTCTGTAGATATCTATTAAATGCATTTGATCTAGTGTATCATTTAGAGTCTCTATTTCCTCCCTGGCCGGTTTGGCTCAGCGGTTAGAGCGTCAGCCTGCGGTCTACAGAGACCCGGGTTTGGTTCCCTCTAAGGGCATGTACCTTGGCTGCAGTTTGGCCCCAGCCCTGGTTGTGTCGAGCGTGTGGCGGCCACTCAATGTGTCCCTTTCACGTTGATGTTTCTCTCTCTTCCTCCTGCTCTATCTGAATAAAAAATGGAAAAATGTCCTCAGGTGAGGATAAAAATAAATAAATAAAAAATAATAGAGTCTGTATTTCCTTGCTCATTTTTTGTCTTAAGAATCTAGCCAGTGACGTCAGTGGAATGTTTAAGTCCCCTGCTATGATTGTTTTGCTGTCGATTTCTCCTTTGAACTCCTCTAGAAGTATTTTGATGTATTTTGGTGCTCCTATATTAGGTGCATATGTGTTTACCAAAGTTATATCTTCCTATTGGATACATCCTTTCAATATTATGTAGTGGCCTTCTTTGTCTTTAGTTATGGCCTTCATTTTGAAGTCTATTTCATTGGATATGAATATTGCTACTTCAGCTCGTTTTCCCTTTCCGTTTGCTTGGAAGATTTTTTTCCCCATCCCTTTACTTTCATTCTATGTGAATCTTGTTGTGCGGTGGGTCTCTTGTAAAGAACATATATATGAGTCAAAGTTTTTTTTTTTATTCTCACCCAAGGGTATTTTTCCATTTTTTGTTCAGATAGAGTGGTAGGGAGAGAGAGGAAGGGGGAGAGAGAAACATCGACGTGAAAGGGACACATTAAGTGGCTGCCACCTGCACGACCCAAACAGGGCCCGAGACAAACTGCAGCCGAGGTACATGACCTAGCCGGAACAGAACCCGGGTCTCTCTGGACCACAGGCCGATGCTCTAACCACTGAGCAAAACCGGCCAGGGCATGAGCCATGCTTTCTTATCCAGTCAGCTACTCTGTGTCTTTTGATCGGAGCATTTAATTCATTTACATTTAAGGTTATTATTGATATCTACTTATTTTTTGCCATTTTTGTTCATTGTGTTTATATTTTTCTTCCTATCTCTTCTAGTAATTACTGCAGTCCTTTTAAGATTTCTTGCAGTGCTGGTTTGGTGCTAATATATTCCCTTGGCCTTTTTGGTCTGGGAAGCTCTTTAATTAACCTTCTATTTTGATAATAGAAAGAAAAAAAAGAATAATAGCCTTGCTTGATAGAGTAGTCTTGGATTCAGATTCTTGTTTTTTATTACTTTGATTACATCATGCCATTTCCTTCTGGCCTGTAGTGTTTCTATTGAGAAGTCAGCTAATAGCATAATGGCGGTGTCTTTGTAGGTAACCTAGTGCTTATCTTTTGCTGCCTTTAAGATTCTCTCTTTGTCTTTAATTTTTGACATTTTAATTATGTATCTTGGTGTGGGCCAGTTAGGGTTCTTCTTACTTGGGGCTCTCTGTGCTTCTTGAAGTTGAATGCCTTTTTTCTTTACCAAGGTAGGGAAGTTTTCTTCCTCTATTTCTTCAAATATATACTCTAACCCTTGCTCATTTCCTTCTTCTGGAACTCCTGTGATGTGGATGTTGTTAGGTTTTAGGTTAGGTTTAAGCTGTCTTCCTGTTTTTTAATTTTTTTTTTTTTTTTGGTTTTCTGATTAGGTGATGTTTTTTGCCCTGATTCTGATTCACTGATCTGAACCTCAGCTTTTTCTACTCTGCTGGTTATTACTTCCAATGTGTTCTTTATTTTTGCTATGTCATTCTTCATTTTTGCTTGATGGTTTATCATTTCCAATTGGTTGGTCATCAGTGTTTCTATATCTTGACTCATACTGTTGAGCTCTTTACTCATGCTGTTGAGATTCCTCATTATCATCACTCTGAACTCTACCTCTGATAACTTGGTTAACTGCATTTCCTTTATTTCTTCTTCAGTAGAGTTCTCTTGTTCTTTCATTTGGGATTTTTTTTTTTTTTAAATAAATGAGGATTTAAAATTTTTTTTTTCCTTTATTGATTTTAGAGAGAGAGGAAATGAGAGGGAGAGAGCTATAGAAACATCAATGAGAAAGAACAGCGATTGGCTGCCTCCTGTGTGTCCCTCACTGGGGATCGGGCCCACAACCTGGGCATGTGTCCTGATCGGGAATTGAACTGGCGACCTCTTGGTCCATGGGTTAATGCTCAACTACTGAGCCACACCAGCCGGACCAGATTTATTTCTTTGTTTCACCATTTGGCTATCTCAGTGGATTTTGGAGCCTGCCAAATTTTCCCTGTGGGTGTGGCTTCCTCTATTGTGTTTGGATAAGTGTGAGGGGACCCATGTTAAACACTGCTGTCAAATTTTACTATCCTGGGTAGATTTGCAAGCCCAGGAAAGGTTCAGTCATCCTCAGGCTTTTTGCCTGGATGCTATTAGACTCAGTTATTTGATGAGCCTTGGTTTGTAACTCTCAGCTGAGTGTAAAAACAATACCTCAGGTGTTCAGAGTAAGAGGATTTCCTGTGGGTGAGGCAGGTGTTTGCTGGCGTTAATGAGCCTCAATTTGCATTTCTCTTACCTGGCATTGTGGTCTTATGTTCCTGAGGGACGGTCTGGTGCTTCTCCCTGGGGCTCGATGGGTTTTCCCCATCAATTTGTCTTTGAGGAAGATGGGTACTGTCCTATGAGGGTGTGCTTTAGCACAATACTTCCATTGCCCTTTCAGCTCTCCAAGCTCCCAAATCTCTCCACACAGTTCCAGTTCAGTCCACCCTCCCACTGCTGGAGCCCAAGGTTAGTGGCTGTAGCTAAATTAGGGGTCTGTCCCGGCCCTCTGCACTGTGGAGCCAGCTTGGGATTTTAACCCAGAGGGAGCTGTTTGCAAATGAAACAGCTGCTGTCTGTCAGCTCCCATCCCGCCCTCTCTCACCTCTGCAGTTCCTACCAACTCAATTTAGTGTCCTCTTTCTGTCCCTGGTTCTACAGGTCCTCTCCTGCTGATTTTCTGTTGGTTTTTCCCATCAATTTGTCTTTATTTTAGTTGTAATTCCATTTTGGTCCTGGGAGATGGTCTGTGTAGCTTCCATTCTCTCTGCCACCATTTCATAATCTAAGTTTTTAATTTTGATAAAGTCCAAGTTACTGTTTGCCTATCTGATTAATATTTTTTGCATCTTGTTTTAAAACATCTTTGCCTACCAAAGTTATGAAGATATTACCTTTACTTTCATCTAGAACAGTGGTTCTCAACCTTCCTAATGCCATGACACTTTAATACAGTTCCTCATGTTGTTTGTCAGCATATCTGCATGTGGGCAAACCCACCTGGAGACAGATAGAGGAGCGGTGTCTCAGTTCCTAAGACCTTTGGAAATGTGTGTTTTCCGATGGTCTTAGGCGACCGTTGTGGAAGGGTCATTCGATCCCCGGAAGGGGTTGCAACCCACAGATTGAGAACCACTGATCTAGAAGCATTTTAGTTTTAGATTTTATCTTAGGTCTGTGATCCATTTCAAGTTAACTTTATGCATGGAATGAAATAAAGGTTAAAAAATTATCATCGCCCGACCCGTGTTGCTCAGTGGTTCAGCATCGACCCATGCACCAAGAAGTCACCAGTTCAGTTCCTGGTCAGGGCACATGCCCAGGTTGTGGGCCAAACCCCCAGAACAGGGCTTGCACGAGGCGGCCAATCAGTGTTCTCTCTCATTGATGTTTCTGACTCTCTCTCCCTCTCCCTTCCTTTCTCTAAAAATAAATAAAGAAAAAAATTTTTTTTAGTTATCATTTATCTGATTTCAAGACATTAAAAACCTCAAAACATTATATTGAACACTAAAAATATATTCAGATTTTTTCTTATCAATTATACCTCAATAACGCTGGAAAAAAAGACATTAAAAAATTATACTAGCCCTGACTAGTTTGGCTCAGCGGTTAGAGCGTCAGCCTGCGGTCCAGAGAGACCCAGGTTCGGTTCCCGCTAAGGGCACGTGCTTTGGTTGCAGTTTGTCCCCCGCCCTGGTTGGTCGTGCGGGTGGCAGCCACTCGATGTGTCCCTTCACGTCGATGTTTCTCTCTCTCTCTCCTTTCCTCTCTCTCCCTCCCACTCTATCTGTACAAAAAATGGAAAAGTGTCCTCGGGTGAGGATAAAATAAATAAATAAATAAATAAATAAAAATAAAAAGTTCCCTATTTGAAAAAAAAAAAGTTATAGTAATCGCATGGCCAGTGTGGCTCAGTGTATTGAGTGTCATCCCATGGACTGAGAGGTCTCGGTTTGATTTCTGGTGGTTTACATGCCTGGGTTACGGGCTCCATCCCCAGTGGGGGATGTGCAGGGAATAGCTGATTAGTGTTTCTGTCTCACATCATTGTTTCTATCTCTCCCTTCCTCTCTCTCTAAGAAAATCAATAAAAATATATTTAAAAAAAAAAAAAAGGTAGCCCAGCCAGTGTGGCTCAGTGGTTGAGCATTGACCCATTTACCAGGAGGTCATTGGTTCAGTTCCCGGGCACATGCCCAGGTTGTGGGCCAAATCCCCTGTGGGGAGTGTGCAAATGGCAAATTGATGTTCTGTCTCATCAATGTTTCTCTCTCTCTCCCCCTTTCCATTTTTCTCTCTCTAAAAACATCAATAAAAAAGGGAAAAAAAGCTATAGTAATCAAGGTAGTGTGACATATAAAATAAACAATTAGGTAAATGGAATATGTAGTCCAGAAATTAAATCACACCTGTACAGGCAGTTGATACTATTTGTTTTAAATATGTTTTTACTGATTTTAGAGTGAGAAGAAAGGGGAGAGGGGGAGAAACATCATCAATTACTTCCCTCATGCACCCTGACTGGGGAGTTGAACTGGCAACCTTTCAGTGCACAAAATAACACTCAGCCAACTGAGCCACACTGACCATGGCATATATAATGGTCAATTGATTTTAATAGAAGGTACCGAATCATTTTTATGGGAATTGCAAGATTTTTTATTTATTTTTATTTTATTTTTTAAATCCTCACCCAAGGACATTTTTTCATTTACCTTCAGATAGAGTGGGAGGGAGAGAGAGAAACATTGACTGGTTGTTTTCTACACGACCCCGACTGGGACTGGGGAGTGATCCCCAACTGAGGTACGTTCCCTTGACCTGAATCCAACCCACGACTCTTTGGTCCAAATGCCAGCACTGTAATTGCTGAGCCAAATTGGCCAGGGCATAAAGCATGATCTTTTTAACCAATGGTGCTAAGATAATTTTTTGTTTGTAGGAAATAAATGATCCTTGACCATTTTATTCCATATATAAAAATTAATTCAAGCCCTGGCTGGTGTGGCTTAGTTGGTTGAGCATTGTCCCCTGCAGTGAAAGTGCCCATTTGATTCTGAGTCGGAGCGCACACACAGGTTGCAGTTTTGATCCCAGGTTGGGGTTCATATGATAGGGAACTGATTGATGTTTCTCTCTCTCCCTCTTTCTCTCTGAAATCAACAAAAACATTTCAAAAAATTAATTAAAGATGGATCATAAATATAAAACTAGGAACATTCTTCATCCTCATTGGATAAGGATTTAAGTGGTTAGCTTTTAGGGTAAAGTAACTCAAGTGCAAGGCCTATTGAACAATAGAGGATATAATAGATACCCATAGTTGACTGTAAGTATTTAAAGGAAGGCTAGTTTTTAGAGAAGAAGGGAAAGGGAGAGATAATTGAAGTTCCCAGAAAGTGTCTTAGCCAGAATCACAGCTAGATTTGAGTTCACATTGGAAACCTTAATTAGTGTATAATACAAACATTTGATTGTATGTGTGCCTCATTTCCCCAAATAATACAAAAATTCCCTGAGGCCAGGCTCTATCTGAATTCAATTCTGAAATCTCCAGAATAACTAGCCTTACATGTAGGGTGACCAAGCCACTAGAATACTTCTGAGAGTGAAATGATCTTCTGTTAATAAATGTAATGTTCTCCCTCTGGGTACCTTTTTTCCTAGTGATTTCCACACACACACCTGCCCCGCCCTGTTTTTAGAGGCTTTAGTTAATTTGTGCCTATCACCTGCCTTTTATTTGGCTTCAGTTTTTTAAAAATTTTTTTTCCCTTCATTGATTTTAGAGAGAGAGGAAGGGAGAGGGAGAGAGAGAGAGAGAGACATCAATGGAGAGAACATCGATTGGCCGCCTCTTGTATGCCCCCACTGTGGATTAGGCCCACAACCTGGGCATGTGTCCTTACTGGGAATCAAACTGACAGCCTCTTGGTGCATGGGTCGATGCTCAACCACTGAGTCACTCCGGCTGTACATGGCTTCAGTTTTTTTAAATGTTTTTTATTGATTTTTTTTTTAGAGAGGAAGGGAGATAGAGAAATATTGATGTGAGAGAGAAACATCCATCAGCTACCTCCTGCACGCCCCCTACTGGGGATTGAGCCCACAACCTTTGGCATGTGCCCTGACCAGGAATCAAACCAGGACACTCAGTCCGATGAGCCACACCAGCCGGCCAGACTATTTGGCTTCAGTTTTCATGCAGGTCATCAGTAAAAATGTTCATGTGACAAAAGAATATAGTGCTGCACTGAAGTATTTTTTAATTTGATTTTCAAGGAATCTCAGATGTGTGTTCCTGGAGAGAGAGCCTGAGTAACATTGATCGGGAGAGACATTTTAACCTTCATCCTAGAGTATAGGGCAGAAAATTTATGAGCTTTTACACCAAGGAGTAGCTGAATCAACCACTTGTCTTTTATATCATTCGCTATTTGCTCTTAGAGCCTATTCAGTAATTGTCACATAATTATGAGTCTCCTTTTATGTGTGTTTGCCAATAAGGTCAACTAACATGAGTTTACTGTGGTGCCATATACAGCGTTTTATGTATTTTCACATTTAATCATCTGAAGTCTCCTTAATTATGCGCAATGGATGTCCTCATTTTTTTTTTTTTTTTTAAGCGGGAGGGAGAGAGGAAGGAAGAGAGAGAAACATCAATTGGCTGCCACTCGCACAACCCCAACCAGGACCAAGGACAAACGTCAACCAAGGTACATGCCCTTAGCAGGAACCGAACCCGGGACTCCCTGGTCCACAGGTTGAGGCTCTAATCGGTGAGCCAAACCGACCAGGGCACGTCCTCATTTTATTAAAAGGAAACTAAAGCTTAGGCGATTACAGGTGACTTACTTGCCCAAGGTCCAATAGCTGGGATGTGTCCCACCCATTGAGAATTATAATAACTTAACTACCCATTCATTACCAAGAAACCCAGGAAGGAAAGAGGTAAGTCCAGAGCTTGGATTGGGTAGTGTAAAAATGAACATTGCAGTCCTTGGGTTTCTGTTTCTTTTTCTACGTGCTCTTCTAGTACAGTCTTCTCTATTCCCATAGTTTCAAATAATACAAATTTTGATAACTTCCAAAATATATAAAGATCGTATTTCTTTAGTTTCAGACCATCAGTAATCTCCATTTGAATGTTTTACATACCCCAAACTTTCTCTAAAACTATTTGTAGCTTGGCCAGGCTCAGTGGATTGAGCGTCATCCCATGGACTGAGAGGTCCCCGGTTTGATTCCCAGTCAGAGTACATGCCTAGGTTGTGGCCTCAATCCCCAGTAGGGGGTGTGTAAGAGGCAGACAGTTGATGTTTCTCTCTCACATCAATATTTCTATCTCTCTTTGTTCCTCCCTCTCTAAAAAAGTCAATATAAACATATTTTTAAAATAATTAAATAAATAAAACTGACTCTAAACTTGCTTTCCTTATTTGTTTTCCTTGTTAGTAAATGACCCAGTAGTCAGTCAAATACCCCAGGGGGCAGGGGGTAGAAGGAGTCACTATTTATTTATGACAAAATATTCACATTCATGATCCTCTCTGGTTAGAAGTTGAAACCATGCCATGGAGTCATCTTACTCACCCATTTTGGGATCATTCTGTACACCTCCCTCTTCTCAGTCTCCAGAGTAACTCAATTATCAACTAATCCAGATTCTAGTTCCTAAATATCTCTTGACTATTTTTTTTCTTTATTGATTTTAAGAGAGAGAGGAAAGGAGAGGGGGAGAGAGATAGAAACATTGATGAGAGAGAACATGATTAGCTGCCTCTTGCATGCCCCCCACTGGGAATCGAACCAGCGACCTCCTGGTGCATGGGACAGTGCTCAAACACTGAGCCTCACTGGCCGGGTTCTTGACTCTATCTTATATCCTAGACATAGCCTCCATCCTCTTGCCAGCATTACCACAGCTTCCTGTCTCTGTAAGCTTAGCCTTCCTTACAGTCGGAAATCCATATTAAATGGAATCATGCAATATGTGGTACTTTGTGACTGGCTTTCACTTTTGTATCATCCTGTTTTCAAGGTTCATCCATGTTATATCTTCACTTTTTATTGTCAAATAATGTTCCATTGTATGGATAATGCCACATAATCACTTATCCATCAGTAACGGACATTTGAATTGTTTCTACTTTTTGGCTATTATGAATAATATTGCTATGAACATTTTGTATAAGTCTTTATATGGACATATATTTTTATTTTGGCATTTGTAGGTCATATAGTATTTCTGTTAAACTTTTGAGGAATTTCCAGACTGTTTTCCAAATAGATACACCATTTTTTATTCCTGCCATCAACTTAGAAAGATTCCCATTTTTCCACATCTTTGCCAACACCTGTCTTTTTATTGTAGGCATCCTAGTGAGTGTGAAGTAGAATATGGTGGTTTTGATTTGTTTTTCTTCTTTGATGACTAATGAAGAGCATCTTTTCATTGCTTACTGGGCATTCGTATATACATTCATTGTTTTTAGTGTTAACAATTCTAAAATAAAATTATAATCTGATTCTCTCTAGATGCTGGAAACAAAATCAGAAAAAATATTCACATCAGAAAACAGGAAAAGGAATGCTGTTAGAGAAGAAAATGAAAGAAAATTATATGGATCATTGAATACACTTTTGGAAAAAATAGAGGGACTACCAGAAAAAAAGGAAAACACTTCCGAGCCACAGGTATCAGCAGAGTGCAGCACAGATGCATCTCTGACCAGACAGGATGTACATTTACTTACTTCTGTGTCCACTGTAGCTGATATGTTTCAAGAGCAATTGGAAGAGAAAAAATCAGAAGACTCCATTCTACCAGTTGTGCTTTCTGCAGATCCAGGCACATGGCCACGAATTTTAAATATTAAGCAACGGGATATTCTTATTGAAAATGATCCACCTCAAGTAAGAAATTTTAACTTTCCAAAAGACAATACAGGGAGGAAGTTTTCAGAAACTTATTATACACGAATTCTTCCAAATGGTGAAAAAACCACTAGATCTTGGTTACTTTATTCAGCCTCAAAAGATTCTGTGTTTTGTCTATATTGCAAACTCTTTGGGGAAGGAAAAAATCAACTGAAGAATGAGAATGGGTGCAAAGATTGGCAGCATTTATCACACATTCTTAGCAAACATGAAGAAAGTGAAATGCACATCAACAATAGTGTTAAGTATTTAAAATTAAAGTCTGATGTGAAAAAAAGAAAAACTGTTGAAGCTGTAGGACACAGAGTACATGACAGTGAGAGCAGTGAGGGTGTGCTGCTACTCTACACATGATAGACCTGGCAGGATCTTATGTTCACTCAGAGGGGATCTGTACCTAGCAATACCCTTGTGTTGTGAGGCTCCTACACAGAGTAACTCAGGAGTCCATTAGCAATAAGCATAATAGCAAGTAAATAGTAAAGAATGTTTCTATTCCAAATTATAAAGCTAGTTGGATTCAATAGTGGCTAATGCAGGTTTCAATAATACAGGTTTCAATAAAGGTAGTTGTTAATTTTTTCAATATACCAATTCACATCTTTTTAAAATGGCATTTGATAGGTTTGGTTAATTTTCTAATTATCCTGAAAGAGGGAGAAAAAGTCTTAAATTTATCAACAGTTTGAACAACATACTTATGTGGACAAGTGTTCTCATCATTATTATTAAAGTAAAAACACTGAGAAGCAGTCCAGCCTGGTTGAGCATCATCAGATGCACCAAGAGGTTACTGGTTCAATTCCTAGACAGGGCACATGCCTGGGTTTTGGGCTCCATCCTTGGTAGGAGGCACCTGATGAATGTTTCTCTCTCACTCTCTCTCTCTTAAAATATCAATGAAAACATTTTTTTGTTTTTAAAAAGCAGATATTCAGAAGCAGTTTAAGAATAGAATGGGATATGAAACTGCAACTTTTTGCTATTAAACCAAATACTCGTGATTTATATCTTTTGTGCAAAACATTGTTTTATTTGAGCAAAACAGTATCATTTGTTAAATAAAATTTTAAGGTGGTTAATTTACATTTTATTGGTTTTATTTTAATTTGCAAATGTTTTATTTAGTTTTTATTGTTATTAGAGAACTATAAACATAAAGTGTATACCTTATTTTATGTTGGTACACATATAAATATGAAAATAAAAAATATATTAAGTTTACCTTTAGGTATTGTGGCATTTTTTCCCCCTCTGAAGGAGACTTTCTGTTTGAAATTTGTGAAATACTTGTGAAAATTAGGAATCTCGTTTTCTCAGATGGTCAATCGGTGTTCACATCACTGTATACTTAGTAATTCTCTCATTGTTTCTGATACCAATTTTATCATATGTTAAACTGTTATATATACTTAAGCTTCTCTCATAGCTTTTTTTAGGAAACAAAATGGCATATGAGCAGAACAAGGTGCATTCTTGTTGGTGAGGCCGGTGCTGTTAGTGAGGCCTATGCTGAAACACCCAGGGAAACCATTCAATTTTTTTTATCCTCACCCAAGGACATTTTTGCATTTATTTTCAGATAGAGTGGGAGGGAGAGAGGGAGGAAGAGAGAGAGAGAAACATCAATGAGAGAGAGATACATCCATGTGAGAGAGACACATTGACTGGTTGCCACCCACATGACCTCAACTGGGGCCAGGGACAAACTGCAACCTAAGTACATACCCTTTGCAGGAAGCGAACCCGGGCCTCTCTGATCTGCGGGCCGACACTCTAACCACTGAGCCAAACCGGCCACTGAGCTCTCTCCCTCCTGCTCTATCTGAAAATAAATGCAAAAATGTCCTCAGGTGAGGAAAATAAATAAATAAATAAATAAAGACAATTCCACGTAACAGTCATCAAGAAATGGCAATTTGCCCTAGCCTGGTTTGGCTCAGTGGTTAAAGCATTGGCCCACAGACCAGAGACATCTAGGTTTGGTTCTCTCTAAGGGCACGTACCTCAGTTGCAGTTTGTCCCTGGCCCCAGTTGGGGTTGTGTGGGTGGCAACCAGTCAGTGTGGTTCTATCATGTCAATGTTTCTCTCGCTCTCTTCCTCCCTCTCTCTCTCCCACTCTATCTGAATTTAAATGTAAAAATGTCCTCGTTTGGGGATAAAAAAAAAAGAAATGGCAATTTATTGCTTTTCTTAAGGATGACAAGTGAATTTTATTTTGTAAACCTCACCATTTTAAAATTGCTATCATTAAAATTCTTACATTGAGCCCTGCCGGTGTTGCTCAGTGGTTGAGCATCAACCCATGCACCAAGAGGTTGCCGGTTTAAATTCCGATCAAGGCACATTGCCCAGGTTGTGGGCCTGATCCCCAGTGAGGGGCATGCAGGAGGCGGCCAATCAATGTTCTTTCTTATCCATGTTTCTACTTTTCTCTCTCCCTCTCTCTCTAAAAATAATAAGGGAAAAAAAATTATTTTAATGTTTAAAATAAATAAAAATACATTGAAAATTAAAACAAAACAAAAAAAGAATGAATAGGGTGCCTTGGTATGGGTAATTAGCAGACATTGCAGAGTCTGAGATACATACATACATACATACATACATACATAAATTCACTTTAAAATGGAGCTGGAGCTGCCATACCAGAGGGAACTACCTTGCATGTCTTGTGCCTCAAACCCTGGAAAGTTAAAACACGGCAAAATAACCTTTGAACTGGGCCTAAAGTAACATTATGTTTTAAAAAAATGTTTGCAAACATAGTAAGAGAGCAGATCTTATGACTGATAGCTACAGGACTGAAACTTCAAAACATTCTTTAGAATTAAAATCACTGTTGTTAGCTTATCTGCACCAATAGAAATGCATTCCTTTTGATATTGTGATTGTTCCCTTTCCCCTTCTCATAAATACCCCTTACATTTGTTTCCTTATCAGAACACTATTTGATCTTCTTCCTGAATCAGTGGGTTCTGAATACTATTCTTTGATCTCAAATAAATGTGTGTTGCTGCTTCTTTGAACGGCTTTTATAAAATTTTTAGGTTAACAAACCTATGAGAGCCTGTGAAACAGTCCATATTTGGAGGGCCAAGAACATGAAAAATACAGAAGTTAAGCCCTGGCTGGTTTGGCTCAGCAGTTAGAGCATCAGCCTGTAGACCAGAGAGTCCCGGGTTTGGTTCCCGCTAAGGGAACGTACCTTGGTTCCAGTTTGTCCCTGCCCCAGTTGAGGTCCTGTGGGTGGCAGCCAATCGATGTGTCTCTCTCACATCGATGTTTTTCTCTCTTCCTCCCTCTCTCCCTCCCACTCTATCTGAAGATAAATGCAAAAAAAAAAGTCCTCGGGTGAGGATAAAAAAAAAACTTGGGTCCACCCAAAGTACACATGATTATAGCAGCTTCATTTATAATTGTCAAACTTGGAAACAACCAAGATGCCCTTCAATAGGTGAATGGATAGATAAACTGTGGTACATCCAGAACACAATAGTGCCCAAAAAGAAATGATCACTAAAAAGAAATTATGCCCTGGCAGGTGTGGTTCAGTTGTTAGAGTGTCAACCCATGCACTGAAGCATCACAGGTTTAATTCCCAATCAAGGGCATGTACCTGCGTTGCAGGTTTGATCCCCGGCCCCAGTTAGGGTATGTGTGGGAGGTAGCCAATACTTAGATGTGTCTCTTACACAGATGTGTCTCTCTCTCCCTCTCATCCTCCCTCCCTCTCTTCCACTCTCTCTAAAAATCTATGGAAAATATATCTGCGGGTGAGGATTAACAAAACAAAAGAAATAAACCCTGGCCAGGTAGCTCAGTTGGTTAGAGCGCTGTCTTGATATGCCGAGGTTGCGGGTTCCATCTCAGGTCAGGGCACATACAAGAAGCAACCAATGAATGCATAAATAAGTGGAACAACAAATCAACCTCTCTCTCTCTCTCTCTCTTTTCTCTAAAATCAATTTTTAAAAAAGGAGTGAACCAATATTTTTCAGATGACCAATGCATGGTGTTACAAATTATATATGGGAAAAGAATAGTTCAAAGTGAATGGCCCTGGCCGTTTGGCTCAGCCATTTGAGCTTCAGCCTGCGGACCAGAGAGTCCCGGGTTGAGTTCCCACTAAGGGCACATACCTTGTTTGCAGTTTATCCCCAGCCCCGTTAGGGTCATGTGGGTGGCAGCCAGTTGATGTGTCTCTCTCACATCGATGTTTCTCTCTCTCACATCCTCATTCTCTCCCTCCCACTCTATCTGAATATGAATGCAAAAATGTCCTCAGGCCCTGGCCAGTTTTGCTCAGCGGTTAGAGTGTCGGCCTGTGGTTCAGAGAGATCCGGGTTAGGTTCCCGCGAAGGGCATGTACCTCACTTGTAGTTTGTCCCCGGCCCTGGTTGGGTCGTGTGGGTGGCAACCACTCGATGTGTCCCTTTCATGTCGATGTTTCTCTCTCTCTCTCCCTCCCACTCTATCTGAACAAAATATCGAAAAATGTCCTCGGGTGAAGGTAAAAAAAAAAGTTAAAAAGAGCCCTGATGGATGCATAAATAATTGGGAACAACAAATCAAAGTGTCTCTTTCTCTCTCCCTTCCTTTCTCTATCTAAAAACCAGTACAATAAATTTAAAAAAAGAAAGAAATGAGCTATTAAGCCATGAAAAGAATTAAAAGAAGCTTAAATTCATATTGCTAAGTGAAAGAAGTCCGCCTGAAGAGGCTACATACTGTATGATCCCAACTATATGATATTCTGGAATTAATAGTCAATAGTTGCCAGGGGATTGATGTGGAGATGGATGGATAGGTGGAGCACAGGGGAATTTTAAGGTTAAAACACTATATGATGATATAATGGTGTGTATGTGTCATTAAAATTTTTTGTAGACTCAATAGAAAGTACAGCACCAAGAGTGGTGAATTTTCTTTTTTTTAATCCTCACCCCAGGACTTATTTCTGTTTAACATCAGATAGAGTGGGAGGGAGGGAGAAGGAGAGGGAGAGGGGAGAGAGAGAAACATCTGGCTACCCTCCCACACAACATGACCGGGGCCAGGGACTAACTGCAACCAAGGTACGTGTCTTTGTCCTGAATCAAACCCGTGACTCCTGCGGGCCTACACTCTAACCACTGAGCAAAACCGGCCAGGGCGAGAGTGGCGAATTTTTTTTGTTTTTATATTTCTCCTTTATTGATTTTAGAGAGAGAGGAAGGGAGAGAGAGAGAGAGAGAGAGAGAGAGAGAGAGAGAGAGAGAAACATCCATGAGAGAGAACATCGACTGGCTGCCTCCTGCATGCCCCCGACTAGGGATTTGGCCCACAACCTGGGTATGTGCTCTGACTGTGAATTGAACCGGTGACCTCTTGGTGCATGGGTCGATGCTCAACCATTGAGCCACACCAGCCGGGTCTTCCTCTTAATTTTGTTGTGAACCTAAAACTATTCTAAAAAAAAAAGTCCAGACACAGTACGCCTCCTGGCTGGAGCACTGCGGGCACCCGCCACCATTGGCACTGCCACCACCGATGCAAGGGAAGAAATGTCTCAGGCAGGACTCCTTTCCAGGAACCTCATTTTGTGTACTTTCTTTTGCAAGCTCTGATGGTCCCTGGCATAACCAATCTCCTGCAATACAATCCTGATCCCCTTGGTGACATCCCTCACGAGGTGGCAATGCGGCTGGCCTTCCCTGGGGATGAGTTGGAAGTGAGAGAGACACTGCCTCGCATTGCCCAAGTGTCCCGGTTGGCCATGTACAGCTTGACTTTCACCTACAACCAGACAGCCCTGAGGAATGTTCTTAGAAGTTTTATGAGTGGTCTCATTGCCTGCAGGTTAACAGAAGCTTCTGGAGCTTCCTGATCCTCAGGGACTGGGTGTCCCCCAGCTGGGGGCGCAAGCTGTCTGTGCTGCTGCTGCTGGTGCTGGTCCTGGACCTCCTCCATTGACATGCTGTTGTTCAGTGCAGGGGAGGGGCTGGCCCCTCCCCCTGGATCACCACCCTGGAGGTGGCCTTGTTGGTTTTGTTGTCTTTTTAATTTTTTTAGAGAGAGGAAGGGAGAGTCAGAGAGAGATAGAAACATCGATGAGAGAGAACATGGACTGGTCACCTCCTGCATGCCCCTCACCGGGGATCGGGCCCACAACCTGGGCATGTGCCCTGATCGGGAACTGAACCAGTGACCTTTTGGTGTGTGGGTACAAGCTCAACCACTGAGGTACACTGGCCAGGTTATTTTGTTGTCTTTTTATCTGTTTTCTTATCTCTTTTTTGTATTTAAATTCTAAGTTCTGGACACACCTGTGGTTTCATACTTGTTTTTTGTTTGTATTTTTTTTCGTAAGAAATCAATTATCTGGGGTCTTTTTTTTTTAATCCTCACCCGAGGATATTTTTCTATTTATCTTCAGACAGAGTGGGAGGAGAGAGGGAGAGAAACGGAGAGAGAAAGAAACATGGACGCAAGATATAGACATCCACTGGTAGCCTCCCGCAGGACTCCGCCCAGGGCTGGGGACAAACTGCAACTGAGGTACATGCCCTTGGCCGGGATCAAACTCATGACTCATTGGTCCACAGGCTGACACTCTACCAGTGAGCCACACCAGCCAGGGCCCTCTGCGGTCTTTGTATTTAACTGCTCTCCTGTCCCCAGAAGGAGTCCTCCTCTTGTGGGTGGGTCAGATAGCAGGCAGTGATGGGCATGCTTGTCACACCCTGTGTCTGTGATGCCCACAGCAGAGAGAGAATCTGCTGGAGTAGATTTCTAAGGCGTGAGGAGAGCTCAATAAAATGTTGGTTTAAATAAAAAAAAAAACTACTAACTAACTAAAGGTCCAAGTAAGTGTAAAGCAATTAAAATAATGCTTGGGAGTAGGGTTCTACTGGCATCTAATGGGTAGGAGCCAGTGATGCTGCTATACATACTCTCACTACAAATAATTATTTGATCCCAAATATCAATAGTGTCGAGATTTAGGAAACCTCTCTAATGCTTCTGAGGCACATTGGCATCTGACCTAGGGAATAAGTAGCTGGAGAAGATAGGAGGACTTAGACCTGTGGTTCTCCAACATATAAAGTGAGGATTCCCAAGAAAGACACAGAGACTAAGGAGTGGCCAGTGAGGTATAAAAATGCCTAGAGAGCCCTGGCCATTGTGGCCTAATTGGTTGAGTGTCATCCCATGCATTGAGAGGTCACCGGTTCAATTCCAATGCAGGCACACTGCTTAGGTTTCGGGCTTAATCCCCATCTGGGGATGTGATCAATGTTTCTCTCCCTTTTTCTTCATCTCTCTCTAAAATCACTAAAAACATATTAAAAAAAAAAAAAGAACACCAGGAGAATATAATGGAAGACAGAATGCTGTTTCAAGAAGTTAGGAGGGAAATTATTAATAATAATAATTTTATGGTGTCAGAATAATTTTCAAAGAGTGTAATTAATTTATTTAACATGCACAATAAGTTTACAAAGTAGATATTATTCCCATATTATACATGATGAAATTCAGTCACAGATCTACCAGGTTAAATGCTTTTGAATGGTCTGAGATTTGACTGTTGCATCTGGTAAAGTGGAAGCTGTTGCCCCCTGTACCAAGAGAGGTTTCAACGGAATGGAACGTGGGGGTAGACATTTGATTAGTGCAGCTTAGGGAGAAATCAAGAGATGAGCAAATGGACAGAAAGTATAAATGACTCTCTTCTTTCTTTTGTAAAGAAGTAGTAGCTAAAGGACATGTGGTCTAGGAAGGCTTTTTTTCTTTTCTTTTTTTAAAAGATGATAGTTATATCAGCAGTTTGTTTTGCAGATGGGAGTAGTTCAGTACTGATCAAGTAACTGATCACTTGGGAAGGTGATTAAATAAAAGCCAAGTACTTGGAAAGAAGATGCTATTCAGTGGGTTGGCATTACAGAAGATCAATGGCAATTCGCTCAGTGTGACAGGAGGCAAGGCAATATATATGGCTACATACAGAGTTAGGTTGGTAAATTTGGTGCTGATAGAATGAGGCAATTTTATTCTGTGTCTTTTTCTTCAGTGAATTTAATAAAAGTTGACAATATTATCTATGAGTGAGGTGGGGAGGAGTGTTGGTTTGAGGAGAGAGAAAATATGTGAAATTGTTGTAAAGGAAATTAGGTGAGAAAAATAACTAGGGGCTGAGGTCCTACCTGATATTTGTGATCATAAATTTAAAGAGGGGTCAGAAAGTTATTACAGGGGAGAAAGAAGAGGGCAAAGGAGAGGGAGAGACGGGGAGAGAGTTTATGTTGGCATGAGCTTTTAGGAGCTGGGATTTTTGTTGAAGGAGAAAGGGGACATAGTGTCCAAGTTGGGAAGGATCAAGGAAAATGTCCAGTGGCACAAGGGATGTAGGAGAAAAACAAATCCACTTCTCTCAGTGGCTGCATGGGAAGCACTCTTCAGAGGAAAACCATGTTCCAGTTAAAGCAGGAAAGTTAAGTGATGTTCAGAGTAAAAATTAAGAGTAGGGATTTTGCTGATGACAGAGTGTGAGTTTCCAAGAGCTCAATAGGTTTGGGGGCCACTGAGAGGGGAGAGAAGAATTGGGTCAGATTGAGGAATTTACAGAGCTATCCTTGGAGTCTGGGTGATTAGAATTTTTTTGAGGTCAATAGGTATTAGTCCTGACAGAGTTTTATTTCTGTGGATAATTTATTTTGTTTAAAGTTTAATTTAAATACAGTAACATTGAATTGACTCTTTTAGTGTACAGGTCTACCACATTTAGACAAATATATACAGTTGTGTAGCCAACTCCACAATCAATATATAGTTCCATCCTTCCATAAATTTCCCTGTGTCACTATGTAGTCAACCCTTCCCTGCCTCCCAGCTCCTGGCAACCACCAATCTGTCTTCTGGAGCTATAGGTTTGCCTTTTCCAGACTGTTATGTATACAGAATGTAGCCTTTTGAGTCACACTGTTGCTGTATCAGTAGTTTATTGATTTATTTTAAGATTTTAAAACTGATTTTTAGAGAGAGAAGAAGGGATAGGGAAAGAGTGAGAGACACATCTGTGAGAGCAAGACATCCATCTGCTGCCTCCTGCAGGCCCCCTCCTGGGGGTTAGCCTGCAACCCTGGGCATGTGCCCTGATCAGGAATTGAACCTGCAACCTTTTTGTGTTTGGGACAACACTCAATCAATTGAGCCACACTGGCCTGGAGTAGTTTATTTTTTACACAGTATATTCTATTATGTGAATGTACCAATGTTTACCCATTCACCAGTTGGACTTTTGGGTTGTTTCTAGTTTTTTGCTGATTAAAACAAAAGCGCCTATAAACATTTGCATATGGGCTTTTGTGTGAAAAGTTTTTTTTATTTCACTTGGCTAAATAGCAGTGGGGTTGCGGTTCTAAAGTCATCCTATGTTTAACTTCATGAGAAGCTATTGAACTATTTTTTCAGAGTGACTGCTGAATTAATTTCTTAACACTAGTTAAAGACTTACCATGAACCAGAGGCAGTACTCGGCAGAAGTGGCTTGTTTGGTAGGCACTGTTTGGTTCCCAGATCTTAAAATATTTGCAATCAGGCCTTTTACAGAAAATGTTTGCATACCCTTGTCAAAGTAGGTCCATAGGAGTTCCGGGTCTGGCTGTACTACTTTCATAGGCAGACTTATTTTATAGAATTGGAGTGTGGACATTAGGAACTATAATAAAAGCCTTGCTCTCTAAACAGGCAGAAATGTGTTTTCACCTGTATCAATTACTGGGAAATATCCTGTTATTCAAAGCCGTGTATAAATTGTGCAGGTTTTTATTTTCCCGTTGTCACTGAAGATTGAGCTGGGTATTTATAAGAATATGGTATTTCCACACACTGCTGCACACAACGCACAATATTTACCATAGGTATGTACAACCAAAAATCCCTGCTATTTTGGCGGGGGTGTGGGGGGACTGCATTTGTCTGCGTTACAAGGAACCCTGGAACGGGAACGCTGGTAACGCTGTGCGCAGGCGCGGACTAGCTCAGGTGCTGAGACTCCACAACTGCGCAGGCGCGTTGGCTCAGGCGCCGGCGTTTGCGTAGGGGCGGGGCTCGCGGTCGGCGTCTCTTCTAACAGCGGCTGGAGGCAGCGCCATTTTGAACGTGCAGCGGTCCCGGGCGTGAGGTGGATCTGGCAGTGGTGGTGGCCTGGCGACCTCCCGGCCCTATCTGCTTTCTTCTTCCCTGTCCCTTCTCCATAGGGAGGTACGGAGCCATAGATACATCTCTGAGGTTGGTTCCCCAGTCCGAGGTGAAGCCCTCCGATGATGTTGAGGGGAAACCTGAAGCAAGTCCGCATTGAGAAAAACCCGGCCCGCCTGCGTGCTCTCGAGTCGGCGGCGGGCGAGAGCGAGCCGGCGGCCGCCATGGCTCTCGCGCTGGCTGGGGAGCCGGCGCCGTCCGCTCCCGCGCCCGCGGAGGAGCGCCCGGACGAGGAGGTGGGCTTCACCATCGACATCAAGAGCTTCCTCAAGCCGGGCGAGAAGACGTACACGCAGCGCTGTCGCCTCTTCGTGGGCAACCTGCCCACGGACATCACCGAGGAGGACTTCAAGCGGCTCTTCGAGCGCTACGGCGAGCCCAGCGAGGTCTTCATCAACCGCGACCGTGGTTTCGGCTTCATCCGCCTGGTGAGTATGGGGCGGGCGCGAGGTGTCGTTTCCCGCTGCCGGCGGGTCGCCCGCGGTCCCGCGCGGCCTGCCTCGCCGACGGCGAGCCCGTCCCGGCTGGCTGTGGCTACGAGTCCTGGGAGCCAGCGCTGTGGGCACTGTCGAGGCCAGGCAAGATGGGGTTCGAAGGGAATGAATGGGCTAGGAATTGGGAACCGGAGCCTGCTCTTACCAGAGGTCTCCCCGGGCACCAAGACGCACCCAGCAGAATTGCTGCTTGCAATTCAGTCAGATCGTCCTGGGCTTCCTCCAGACCCGCAAGCATTTGGGCATTCTCGCTCGCCTCAGCCATCGGCGTAGCCCGCATTTGCCCTCCATGCCGCGGCCCTGGGATGGTGCTGAATGGTTGCATCTAATGAAACGCGTCTTCCCTCCAACGTTCGAGAGGTTTCCACGCTGTGGAATTAGATACAGTTTTACTTACACATTCTAACACGAGAACACTGTATATCTTTACTACTTTTAAATATAATTGTTAGAGAGTTATCCAATATCGTGCACTATTTGTGCCTCCCTTATATTTTTTAAAAATCATCTGAACGGTGAGGGTTTACACTTAAAGGACACAGTATCATCTAGGTTTTCCTATTGTTTTCTGGTGCATTCCATCAGTGTCAGTTATACAGCACTGTTGTAATTCATATTTGGATGCTGAATTTTTGCCAACAAAATATCTTTCTTGGATGGAGGCTTTTTTATACAAAGAAGTAATTTTTACACAAATAAGTGTGTGTTTTGTCTACCTTGAGCCTCAAATTTTATGTTCATGGCAGTTTGTGGAAACCTTATTGGAACTTTAGCTTTTTTTAATTGTTAAAAATTCATTTAATTTATTTTATTTAGAAAGTAAGTAAAATATTCCAAATGAAAATTCTGCTTCTAAGATTCACAGTTTTTATGGAACTTTATCTTTTAATATTGGGTTCTCTCAGTGACTGGTCAAGGCAGAATTTTAATATGTATAGAAACTTGATTGTAATTAAGTGACACTACTTTTTAGGGGAAACATTTGAACATCTAAATGGCCTCAAGAGAATGATAAATTTTCATAGGGTATTGATGAGACATGGACATTTCCTTAAAATCCAATTAAATAGTGCCTTTTCAACATAAAATTATAAATGCAGTTAATTATGTTTTGAACATTAGAGAAACAGCCTGTCACTTGGTAAAGTAGTTTTTAGTATATCTATTCAAACGTTTTCTTAAAAGAAGTTAGGTTTCTACAATAAAGTATTATAAACAACTTTCAGTAAACTTTCCAAAATGGTGGTATTTAACATTTTTACAATCTTTAACCTCTAGCATCATCTTGTTCTAGTTTGAAGTTGACATTCTGGAAGAATGGTAGGGCAGTATTTTCCTCTTTTTTGGAAGCCTTACATTTACAAATAAGCCAATAAACATTTTATTGACATGGAAAAAATCTTTTCCCTTTCAATCCTTAAAGTTAGCAATCCTTCTTTAGTGTATTCGGCTCTGCAATAATCTGCAGTAATGGAAATGTTATGTATCTGTGCTGTCTAATACAGTAGTCACTAAACATACGTGATTGTCGAGTAATTAAAATGTGGTTGTTGGGGCCCAGGGGTTTAATTTTAAATTTTATTAATTCTTACATAGTCACATGTCCAATAGTGGCTACTCCATTGGACAGCACAACTCATTGCTTTTCTTTCTTTAAAAAAAAATGTATGAGATTATGAAATGGGGAGGTGAGAAGGGTTGCTGTTATTTTGTTCCTTTGGGATATGCTCCTCCAGATCTGTTACCCTAAATTTTTATGTAAGAATGTTAGAAATTTGTCAGTTGGAAAACAGAATTTGGTTTACAAAATTTGTCTTTATGGAGAACTTCCCTATTTCAGTCTGAGCTCTTTGATTAATAGGTAAATTTAAAAACTTTAAATATTTCTGAGCTAGTATGTATTGTTTTCTACTTAGGAAAATCATAGAATGTATGCTTGATTGGAATGTAAGTAATGGTATAGTGATTGTAGTGTACATATAGGGATGGTGTAGTAGCTCTAAAATACTGCTGGTTTTATCTGGTTTGTGTTTTTAGAAATACTTCTTGTTTAGTAAATTTTTTTTTAATACTCATCTGAGGATATTTTCCCATTTATTTTCAGATAGAGTGGGGGGGAGGGGAGAAAGAAACACCAATGTGAGAGACATCCATTGGTTGCCCTCCCACATGACCCCGACCAGGGATGAACTGCAACCAAGTACATGCCCTTGACCTGAATCAAACCCGTGACTCTTTGGTCTGTGGGCCGATGCTAACCACTGAGCAAAACTGGCCAGGGATTTTTAAAAAAAATTCTTACCTGAGGATATTTTTCCATTTATTTTCAGATACAGTAGGTGGGAGGGTGGGAAGGGGAGGGCGGGTGGAGAGAGAGAGAGAGAGAGAGAGAGAGAGACGTTAATGTGAGAGAGACACTTCAATTGGTTGCCTCCTGCACCATCCTGACAAGGGCCGAAACTGAGGTACGTGCCCTTGACTGGAATGGAACCTGTGACTCTTTGATCCGCAGGCTGATTCTCCAACCACTGAGCCACACCAGCTAGGGCAGTAATTAGTTTTTAAAATGTAAATACAGCCTGGTTGGTGTGGCTCAGTGGTTGAGCGTCGATCCATGCACCAGGAGGTCACTGGTTCGATCCTGGTCAGGGCAAATGTCCAGGTTGTGGGCCTGATCCCCAATAGGGGGCATACAGGAGGTGGCCAATCAGTGTTTTCTCTCATCGATGTTTCTTTCTCTCCAAAATCAATAAAGAAAAAATAAATAAAATTACAAATACATTTTCTTAGATTGGTACTTTTGTTTTGCAGTTAATGAATGAGGTGAGGCAAGTTTTTTTTTTCTTTGAAGGAATCTCTATTTTTAATTATTTTTTTAAATTGATGTTTATCTTTTTTTTTTTTTTTAATCCTCACCCGAGGACATTTTTTTGTTCAGATAGAGTGGGGGGGGGGGGAGAGGGAGAGAGAGAGAGAGAAAGAGAGAAAGAGAGAGAGAAACATTAACGTGAAAGGGACACATCGAGTGGCTGCCGTCCACACAACCAACCAGGGTCGGGGACAGACTGCAACCAAGGTACGTTCCCTTAGCGGGATGCGAACCCGGGTCTCTCTGGAACGCACGCCAGTGCTCTAACCGCTGAGCCAAACCAGCCAGGGCAGGAATCTCTATTTTTAAAAAAATCGATTTTAGAGAGGAAGTGAGAGGGAGAGAGAGAAACATTGAAGTGAGCGAGAAACATCTGCCTTCCTTATGTGCCCCAATGGGGAATTGATCCTGACACCCTTTGTTTGGTGTACCAGACAACTCTCCAACCAAGCCACACTGGCCAGGATGAGACAATATTTTTGAGATGGTATAGGGTCAGCATTACTAGTATGTAATGGTAGGGAAAATAACTTATTTATTTATTTCTATCTATCTAGCTATCTGTCTAGCTATTTATCTATTTTATCCTCACCTGAGGACATTTTTTCGTTTTTTGTTCAAATAGAGTGGGAGGGAGAGAGAGGAAGAGAGAGAGAAAGAGAAACATCGATGTGAAAGGGACACATCCAGTGGTTGCCACATGTATGACCCAATTAGGGCCAGGGACAAACTGCAGCCGAGGTACATGCTCTTAGTGCCAACTGAACCCAGGACTTTCTGGTTCGCAGGCTGAAGGTCTAACTGCTGAGCCAAACCGGCCAGGGCTTATTTTTGTTTCTTTATTTTTTTTAAATTGTTTTCTTCTTTTGATTTTTTTTTTTTTTCAAGAAAGGGAATGAGAGAGAGAGAGAGAGAGAAACATTGATGTGAGAGAGAAATATGGATGGGCTGCTTCCTGCATGCCCCATACTGGGGATGGAGCCTGAAACCCAGGCATGTATCCTTACCAGGAATCAAATGAGCACCTTTCCACTGAGCTACCTTGGCTGGGCAGGGAAAATTAAAAAATATATATATTTATTGAAATAAGAGAGAGAAATATCAGTTTGTTGTTTTACTCATTTATGCATTCATTGGTTGCTTCTTGTGTGAACCTTGTGTGGAGATTGAGTATCAGGACAATGCTCTAACCAACTGAGCTACCTGGCCAGGGCAGGGAAAAGAATTTAAGTGGCACTTCCTTGTAAGATCTTAATCCATAGTGTGAGTCCCTGATACATTAGTGATGAAATAGATTGTGTGTATTTTGGATATTTTTGGGGGAATCTTCGACCCAAATGCTTTTTAGGTTTTGACTGGTTACTGCCAATTTAGATTGGATAAATTAAGCCAAAAGTTGTAGTACATTATAAAGCTCGTTTAATGTAGTGAATGGTGTTACTTTCACCTGAACTAGGTTTCTGTTTTTATTGATTTTAGAGAGAGGAAGGGAAAGGGAGAGGGAGAGAAACACTGATTGGCTGCCTCCTACACATCCCCTTCTGGAGATCTAACCTGAAACCCTGACATGTGCTCTGACTGGGAATTAACCAGAGACCTCTAGTTGCATGGGATGATGCTTGACCACCTGAGCCACACGGACCAGGGCTATACCAGGGTTTTATAACTTCAGCACCACTGACATGGTGGGCAAGATAATTCTTGTTGTGGGGTGCTGTCCTGTGCATTGTAGGATGTTTATATCAGTAGAACCAACACCCAGATTTGATAACCAAAAATGGTCTCCAGAGACTGTCAAATGTCCCCTGGGAAGTAGAACTACCCCATTTGAGAACCACTGCTCTAGATGTGTATTGAAGTATCTGTAATCAATTAAAAATATGTATTTGAAATGAAACCAAAGATTTCTTTACTTTCTGTCTCAGAATAACTTTTACCAAGTAGTTACTATATGTTAACTACTCATTATAATAACACATGTACGCGTTATCTCTTTCATTATCTTTGCCAACAGTCTTATGAAGTAGGTCACTGTCTTCACTTTGCCCAAGATAACACTCCAAATGCTGATTTGAATTTATACACAATTCACAATCTCCACCAGTACACCATAAATTCTATCTTTTAGCTTGTGTTCCTGCATCACTCTGCATAAAAGGTTAAACTACAGGTTCTTAACTGAAAGAATAAAAAAATAAAATAAAAGTAACAAGAAAGTAAGTGACAACCCAAGAATAGAGGCTGTTTGAACTAGGGTCTAATGATTACCAGGGGACATTTTTCAAAGCACATGATCTTTTCTCTCATTGCCTTTTTTAATTGTTGAAAGGATTACAGATGTCCTCCTTTTTTCTACATTGACCCCCCCCCTTCCCACTCCCACCCCACTCCTACCTTCCCCAGCCTAGTGTCTGTGTTCTCATTGTTTATTAGTGGTTAAAATTCCAAACTGCAAGAGTATTGAGTAAGCACTGGCCGGTTTGGCTCAGTGATTGGAGTGTCGGTGGGCCTGCGGACCAGAGAGACCTGGGTTCGGTTGCCGCTAAGGGCACGTACCTCGGTTGCGGTTTGTCCCTGGCCCTGGTTGGGGTCTTGTGGGTGGCAGCCAGTCGATGTGTCTCTCTCATATTGATGTTTCTCTCTCTCTCTCCCTCCCTTTCTTCCTCCTGCTCTATAGGAAGATGAATGCAAAAATGTCCTCGGGTGAGGATAAGAACTAAAACACACAAACAAAAACCCACCCTGATGTAGAACCATTTAAAACTATGAACAGTATAAACTGAAAAAGCATTATGGCATTGAAAATTCCTGACAGCATAAACATTTTAATTGGGTCAAAAAGTATTAAAAATTTAATTCATTGCCAATTATAAAAAATTACTTGATATTAAAAAATTGAGATTCCTTGTTTCCCTTTAAAAATAAAATATAGCCCTAACTGGTTTGGTACAGCAGTAAGATTGTTGGCCCGAGGACCAAAGGGTACTGGGTTAGTTTTTCTATCAAGGCCACGTACTTAGGTTGCAGGTTCAATCCTGAGCCCTGGTTGGCTTTGTTTGGGAGGCAACCATTCGATGAGTCTCTCTCATTGATGTTTCCCTCCCTCCTTCCTTCCCTCCCTCCTTCCTTCCCCAGCTCCTCCCTCCCTTGCACTCTATCAAAAAATCAATGGAAAAATATACTTGGGTGAGGATTAACAGAAAAACAAACGAAAACAAAATACTACATTGTGAAATATGTCTGACTGAATCTAAAGAGATGGTTCCTGCTAGAAACACTCCTCAGTTTTACTGAGTCCTCACTATGCTCTATCCTTCCGCCCACAAACATTTTATTATAAAATATTTGAGACAGAAATGAATATGCATACACTCACCACCCAGATTCTACACTTAAAGTGTTTCTGTATATGTTTTTTTCACATATTTGTTCATCTTTCTCCATTCATCAGCCCTTGACTCTTAATCCAGCATACTTATCATTTTTTTTTTTTAATCCTCACCCGAGGACACTTCTCCATTTTTTGTACAGATAGAGTGGGAGGGAGAGAGAGAGAGAGAGAAACATCGACGTGAAAGGGACACATCAAGTGGCTGCCACCCGCACGACCAAACAGGGCCAGGGACAAACTGCAACCGAAGTACGTGCCCTTAGCGGGAACCGAACCCGGGTCTCTCCGGACTGCAGGCCAACGCTCTAACCGCTGAGCTAAACCGGCCAGGGCGAGCATACTTATCATTAACTAAAGTCCATTATTATTTTTTAAGGTATTTGAAATCTATGTACAGTGAAATGCACAACTTTCAAGTGTGTGATTTTGTGATTTTAGACAGTTACATTCATCTGTTTAACTCAAACTCTTATCAAACGATAGAGCATTATTACTATCCTGTTAAATTTCCTATGTCCCTTTCTATTCCCAGTTTTATCTGATAAAATTTTAATTGTTTGGCTCATCCATTAGAGCGTCGGCTGGTAGACAAGAGAGACCCGGGTTCGGTTCCCGCTAATGGCACGAACCCTGATTGCAGTTCATTCCCGCCCCAGGTGGAGGTTGTGTGGATGGCGACCACTCATTGTGTCTCTCATATCCATGTTTCTCTTTCTCCCTTCCTCCCTCCCTCCCTCCTGCTCTTTCTCAAGATAAATGCAAAAATGTCCTCGGGTGAGGATTAAAAAAAAAAAAAAGAATTTAAGACTATTTCTAAATTCTGCCTTTGAGTTGTTAGATTATATAATGTATTAGGTACATGTTTCTTGTTAGGTACTCATTAAATATTTGCTAGTACTACTATTAAGAGTAAAAAATAAAGTGGCCATTTTGAATATCTGCAAAAAGGTTAGATTCATTTGTCTTTGTAATATTAATTCTATAGATTTTTGAATAAGTGCAGTAATTTAAACCTGTTGTGAACGTTTTAGGGATTGAATAAAAAGCTCTTGTGACCTTAAGACTTTTTTCATAAGATAGTATATTTGTACTCTTCTTACACATGTATATAAAACTCTTTTCAGTCTCTCTGGAGAGTTCCTAACGACACAAAGATAAAAACATACTTATATTATTAAATTTACCAGTTGTTTTTTTAGATGCCTATATGCTATACCAGCTTTGAATTCTTCAAGAAGGGGGCATCTCTTATCTTGTGATTTTAGCAATGAACGTATTTTCTTTTTATCCTCACCCGAGGACATTTTTCCATTTTTTGTACAGATAGAGTGGGAGGGAGAGAGAGGAAGAGAGAGAGAGAGAAACATCGATGCGAAAGGGACACATGGAGTGGCTGCCACCCGCATGACCAACCAGGGCCGGGGACAAACTGCAACCGAGGTACGTGCCCTTAGCGGGAACCGAACCCGGGTCTCTCTGGACCACAGGTGGACGCTCTTACCGCTGAGCCAAACCGGCCAGGGCAATGAATGTATTTTCTAATATGTGCATGTGCACTTGCTTCTCTGTGAAATGGAGAAAATTCTTACAGCCCATGAATGTGTGTGTGTGTGTGTGTGTGTGTATTCTCTCAGTATAATGGTGGGAAATGTGTAGTCCATGAAAGTATTTCTGGAGAAGTGATGAACATCACCTATCACCTGATCGTTTTCACAGATAATGTAAAAGAAATGGAATTAAAAAGAAAAGAGGATTTGTCTGACATTGGAGAGGTGGGATTTTTTAATCCTCACCCAAGGTTATTTTTTCATTTATTTTCAGATAGAGTGGAAGGGTAGAAGGGAGGGAGGGAGAGAGAGGGAGGAAGAGAGACACAGATTGGTTACCTCCCACATGACCTGGACCAGGGCCGGAACTGAACCACAACCAAAGTGTATGTGCCCTTGACCAGAATCGAACCTGTGACTCTTTGGTCTACAGGCCGACTCTCTAACCGCTGAGTCAAATCAGCCAGGGCATAGAGGTGGGATGTTTTATTAAGATAAATAAGCATTGCCCTGACCGGTGTGGCTTAGTTGGTTGGACTTCCTCCTGAGTACTGAAAGTTGGCTGGTTTGATTCCTAGTCAGGCCACATGCCAAGGTTTCTGCTGTGGGTCCCCGGTAGAGGGGCAGGGGGTATGCAGGAGGCAGCTGATCGATGCTTCTCTTTCTCCCTCTCCTTATATTGATAAAAAATCAATATAATATATCAAAAACATGGAGTTCATAGAGAATTTAGTTTTCAACAACAGTTTCCAGTAACTGGTACTTGGTTTTGAAAAGTAATTATTTCTTTTAATATATGTAGATTTGAGAAGATATTGCTTGGAGTATTTAATAGTTTATAATTTGTGTAAGAGCAGATAATTTTTAAGTGATGGTTTTTAATAGGACTTTGGGGTTGGGACTTTCTAGAATGTTTAAAATTACTTACCTTTGAATAATTAATAAAATGCATGTGATGCCAAAGTTGAAAGACACAAATTCTATTAGTCATTTTTTAAAGCTACCCAGCGAGTCTCCCTAGAAATAAACAACTATTTTAAATATTTTATGTTGATATCATCTTTAAAAAGTGATTTTTCCTCCTAAAAAGGAATCCAGAACACTGGCTGAAATTGCAAAAGCAGAGCTGGATGGCACCATTTTGAAGAGCAGACCTCTCCGAATTCGCTTTGCTACACATGGAGCAGCCCTAACTGTCAAGAACCTTTCTCCAGTTGTTTCCAATGAGCTTCTAGAGCAAGCATTTTCCCAGTTTGGTCCAGTAGAGAAAGCTGTTGTGGTTGTGGATGATCGCGGTAGAGCTACTGGAAAGGGTTTTGTAGAATTTGCAGCAAAACCTCCTGCACGAAAGGCTCTGGAAAGATGTGGTGATGGGGCGTTCTTGCTAACAACGTAAGTTTTAAACATCTTGTAATTTTCTAGGCAGATACACATTTCTCTTTGTTCTGGATTTCTGTCTTTCCTTGTAGTTCATACTGTCTTGCCATATGGTAAGTAGGTGTTGAGTAAATACTTAGTGAATATAAATAAGGAATTTTTGTGTACCTCTGGGAATTGATGTCATACTTCTAACTTGAGCATATTGATTCAATACTTGAATGTCAGGAATGTTTCGTATTCTGATTTTCATTTAACTTACCAAACACGTGCTATATGTAAAGCAAAATTTTATACAGGAGATATTTAGGGTTACGTTTCAAACCACTGTAATAAAGCAAAAATGGTGATAAAGCAAGTCTCATGAATATTTTGGTTTCCCAGTGTATGTGAAAGTTATGTTTACACTATATTGTAGTCTATAAAGTGTACAATAGCATTATGTCTAAAAAATGTACATACTTTAATTTAAAAATACTTTATTGCTAAAAACAGCAAATGCTGTTGGAAAAAGGCACTGATGATAGACTACTCGACACAGGGTTGCCACCAACCTTCAATTTGTCAAAAAACAATATCTGAAATGCAATAAAACAAGGTCTGTCTGTATTTAAATAATGAATTAGTGACATTTTAATCAACTTTATTGAGGTAAAATTTACATTAAAATTAAAATGCATTCAATTTTAAATCAGTTGGTTTTAACAAATCATGCGTATTCATACAATATCCCACTATAATCAAGTTAAAGAACATTTCCATCATCCAACAAAAGTTCTTTGTGTCTTTTTGCATTTATGTACCACCGCTTATCCCTGTCTTAGACATTTATTTTGCTGTTACTAATATTTCATATAAATGAAATCATAAGTATGTGCTCCTTATATCTTTTGTGAAGTATGTTGAAAGTTTTTGCCTTTTTTTTTTTTAATTATTTTTTCTTTATTGATTTTTAGAGAGAGAGGAAAGGAGAGAGAGAGGAACATCCATGAGAGAGAACACCTACTGGCCTCCTTCCTGCATGCCCCCCACTGGGGATTGGGCCCACAATCTGAGCAAGTGTCCTGACTGGAAATGGAACCGGTGACCTCTTGGTGCATGGGTCAATGCTCAATTACTGAGCAACACTGGCTGGACTTTTGTCTGGTTTTTAATTGGGTAGTTTGTTTTACCACATTAACAAATTGGGGTATAGATATGTGCGTATTATGACTATTTTACAGTCTGTGGGTTTTTAGTTTTCTTCATAGTGTTCTACAAAGAGCAGGCATTTTTATATTTTGTAAAGTCTAATTTAATTTTTTACTTCATGGTTTGTGCTTTTTGTATCCTTCCTTATGTGAAATCTGCCTTTTCTAAGGTAGGTAGGAAAGCATTTTTCATGTTTTCTTTTTAAATCCTCACCGGATGATATTTTTCTATTTGTCTTCAGGTAGAGTGGAAGGGAGAGGTAGAGAAAGAGACAGGAGAGAGAGAATCATCGATGTGAGAGAGACACATTGACTGGTTGCCTCCCACATGACCCCAACCAGAGGTGGGGACAAACAGCAACCGAGGTACGTGCCCTTGACCAGAATTGAACCTGAGACTCTTTGGTCTGCAGGCTGATGCTCTAACCGCTGAACCAAATGGGCCAGGGCTACTCTGCTAGGCTTTTGATTGGAATTGTATTGAGTCTACCGCTCATTTGGGAAAAACTGACATCTTCACAGTATTGACTTTTTTCAGTCTTTGAGTGTGGTATATATCTCTTCATTTACTGAAAAATAATTTTATGTAATTAAAATAGTCATTAAACCTGTTGCCATATTAACATGCCTTTCCTTTCAGTTTGCCCATGAAGAAGTTCTTGATATTTATCCTTAGTGTACACACTAGATTTGGTGTAAATGCTTTTGATTATTGCATTCATTCCTTTTATCTCTGAAACTGCCCACCTCTTGTACTTGGCTGTGCTATTGGTTGGGATCATTCAACTGTTTTAGGGTTTGGGGAATTGGATACAAAGACAGTGTAAAAAAATTGTTTCCTGGCCCAACCACCAGTTTGGTGAATTGTAAAGCATTGTTCAGTTTGTTTTAGATGTTTAAGCATTTGTGCTATGTCTGATGTTTTACAACACTGCCACCTTGTTCTCAGAGACTTTGGTCTTGTTTCCTTTCCTTAGAGAATTTTCTCCACATCCTGACAGGTCTTGCTCGTCTACTTTTTTTCACATTTTGCTAAGATCTTATCTCCTCAGAGAAACCGACAGTTTTACATTAAAATAGCATCCCCTCTGCCATCACTGATGCTTTACTGTCTTTTATTTTTAGAGCATTTACTCCTTTAATTTGTATGTCTCTCTTTGCAGCAAAATGTAAGCTCCACAAAGGCAGGGACTTAATTTTATTCAACACTATAATCCCAGCACCTGTATTCTAATAATTCCTGATCACATAATAAGCTTATAATAATTATTTATTGAATGAATAAGGGAAGGAATGAAAGCAATAGGCAAGGCATGTGATTAATATTTTCCACTGCTGCTATGGTTAACTTGTGTTTTTTAAAGTCAGAGTTAGGCATTGGTAAATATTTAACCATTTCTTACAGGGAGCTTTTAGAATAATTTAAAAACAATTTTAATGGAATGGGCAAGGTGTTGAATATTTTATTATCTGTCAGATATTTCATAATCATGATCTGCTTTATTTCCATAACAACACTGGTTATTATTTATCCCATGTATCAGGTGAGAAAATTGGCCCAGAAAGTTAAGTAATTTGCTTAAGATTGCACAGCTAATAAATGGTGGTTTAGGCTGATGCTAAATTCTTCTTTTTTTTTTTTAATTTTTATTTTTTTTACAAATTAAAAAACAAAAACATGTGCCCGGCCGGTGTGGCTCAGTGGTTAAGCATCAACCCATGCACTTAGAGGTTGCTTGTTCGATTCTGGTCAGGGCACATGCCCAGATTGTAGGGCCAATCCCCAGTGAGGGTTGTGCAGGAGGTAGCCAATCGATGTTCTCTCTTATCAATATTTCTATCTCTTCCTCACCTTCTCTCTCTAAAATCAATAAAGGAAAAGAATATTAAATATGTTTTTATTGATTTCAGAGAGAGCAAAGGAATGGGAAAGAGAAACTCATTCATGGGCCGCCTCCTGCATGCCCCCTACTGGGCATCTAGCCACAATCCAGTCATATGTCCTGACATGGAATCAAACCGGCCACCTCCTGGTGCATGGGATGACACTCCAACTGAGCCACACTGGACAGGATGATGCTAAATTCTTGCTTTTTATATTGTGCAATAGGTGTAGTGGTTTATTCTTGGCTGTAGACTCTGTGCTTAGGAACTTTGTTGTTTGTTAAACCTTCTCATGGAACTCAGGATGTTGTTTTCCCTGCTGTTTGATTAGTGAGTCTCAGCCGAAATATCACTTCATGGAGAGGATTTCTTGAATGCCTTATCTAAAGTGGGCTCCCGTCCTAGCCGGTTTGGCTTAGCTGTTAGCGCATCAGCCTGCGGACCAGAGAATTCCTGGTTTGGTTCCCGCTAAGGGCACATACCTTGGTTACAGTTTGTCCCCGGCCCTGGTTGGAGTCTTGTGGGTGGCAACCAGTCGATGTGTCTCTCATATCGATGTATCTCTCTCTCTCTCTTCCCCCCTCTCTCCCTCCCGCTCTATCTGAAGATAAGTGCAAAAAAAAAAAAAAAAAAAGTGGTCTACCTCTGTTATTTTTTCCCGTAACTCTTGAAATGATTATTTTGGTTACTCGTTTTTGTTTCTTAGAACAGTTTAGGGATTATTTTGTTTAACCTTGTATTCCTGTTTCCAAGTGCAGTCTTGGTACTTACTAGGTAATTTATTGATAAACTGACTAAATTGCAGATACCTGAGAAAATACAAGTGATTTTTAGGAAAGATATCATAGGGATTTAGTTTCTAAATGTAGACACCTTGGCCCTGGCCGGTTTGGCTCAGCGGTTAGAGAGTTGGCCCGTGTACAGTATACATAATTATTAACATATTATGCAAAAGTATGTATAAAGTATGTATTTATGCTATTTGGAATTACAAGAGGCAGAAAATGGTGGAGAAAGGAAGGTTAAACATTTTTATCTGTGATAGTAATAGTATGTCCACATTGTTAAACATTAGAATCACATCTAGATCATTAGAGATGTTCATGTCCTGGAACTGCACAGGAATGATAGGTCCTCGCTAGTTAAATTTTTCTCTGTCTAGTTTTTAAAATTTTTAAAAAGATATATTGCAGGTTAAATTAAATACAGGGTAGGACAAAATTAGTTTACAGTTGTTTATATAGAAAATAATACAATAATTAAATAATACAAGAGTAAACATGTTTCATGTACTCACAACTATAAACCTACTTTTGCCCCACCCTGTGTAATGTTCTATTTTTTCCAACCGATAATCTTAAAAATAATGTTTAGTTGCTTCCGTAAAAGCAGAAAAATGTGGCCCTGCCTGGTGGCTTAGTTGATTGGAGCATCTTTTTGTACACCAAATGGTTGTGGGTTTGATTTCTGGTAAAGGGCACATAACTTAGGTTGTGGGTTCTATCCTTAGTTACGGTGGGTGTGGGAGGCAGTTGATTAATGTCTGTCTCTCAATAAAAACATATCCTTGGTGAGGAATAACAAACAAAACAAATGTATGTATTTCGGTTCTGGTTAGGAAAAGAAATTTTCCTTTTAAAACAATCCTTTAATGGTATTTGCATTTACAAATTGTTAGCTTTTGACACATATTTTTTCACACTATATACGCTTTTTTTTTTTTTTGCAAATTCATTTGATAGTCACCTACAGATTTCATACTATACCCACAAATACAGTGCTTGGTATGTGTCTCTTGAGAATATCCTCTCATAAAGTCACGATATAATTACCATACTGAGGACATTTAACATTCATTCAATATTCTTATTTATTGTACAGTCTATATTTGAATTTTCCCCATTGCATAGTAATGTTCTTTATAACTTTCAATCTAGTAGTCAATCAAATACCATACACTGAGTTTAGTTGTCATGTCTCTTTATCTGTAATAGTTCTCCAAATGACAAAAATGTCTGTGCCAGGACATTGGCATTTTTGAAGAGTTCAGGACAGTTTTTTCAGAATGTGGTTTGGTTTGTTTTTGTTTTCTCTTACACTTATGTGTTTATACTGTTACACTCTGTTTTGGTTTTGTAGGAGAGAAGATTTCAAGACATTTTAGACTTTCTCCTTTACATCACTACTTATTTTATTACCTTTGGGATTTATTTATTTATGATAAATCTAAGAACATCTTTTGATTATTATTATCATTATTGTTTTTTTTATCCTCACCCGAGGACATTTTTCCATTTTTTGTACAGACAGAGTGGGAGGGAGAGAGAGAAAGAGAGAGAGAGAGAGAAACATCGACATGAAAGGGACACATCGAGTGGCCGCCACCCGCACGACCAACCAGGGCCGGGGACAAACTGCAACCGAAGTACATGCCCTTAGCGGGAACCGAACCCGGGTCTCTCTGGACCGCAGGCCGATGCTTTAACCGCTGAGCCAAACCAGCCAGGGCCATCTTTTGATTATTAATCCTTATCTGAGGATATTTTTACAGATATTTATTTATTTATTTATTTAGATAGCGTGAAAGGGAGGGGGAGGGATAAAGAGAGAGAGATACATTGATGTGAGAGACACATCGATTGGTTGCCTCCCGCACCACTCCAGTCGGCCTTGGGCTGACACTCTAACCATTGAGCAGAATTGGCCAGGGCCGAGAACATCTTTTTAAAAAAATTTATTTTTAATTTTTATTAAAGTTGATTTTGTTGTTAGTCCTCACCTGAGGATATTTTTCTATAGATTTTTTTTTTATCCTCACCCTAGGACATTTTTGCATTCATCTTCAGACAGAGCAGGAGGGAGAGAGAGGGGAAGATAGAGAGAGAGAGAGAGAGAGAGAGAGAGAGAGACAGAGAGACATCGACTGGCTGCCACCCACACGACCCAACCAGGGCTGGGAACAAACTGCAACCAAGGTATGTGCCCTTAGTCGGAACCGAATCCAGGTCTCTCTGGACCACAGGCCGATGCTCCAACCTCTGAGCCAAACTGCCCAGGGCTTAAATGGTTTCTTTTTAAACTAATTGAACACTGGTAAGCTAGACTTACTAGGAAGTCAAAAATTCAGGACTGCAACATGAATTGTAAAGCTAATCTCTTTTCTGTTATAACTATTAATGTGGCTCAAATCCTTGTTATGTGTAGCATTGCTGTGTGTGCTAAATATTTGTCCCTTTCATTTTGATTCTTTTTGAGAAGGAATATGTTATTTCATGTACCAATCTTTATCAACTTTTACGTTATATTTCTAGTGTTTTAACTCAGGAGAGAGACATTTGTAGCTTTAATGATTTTTATGATTGACATCTAGATATTTAAATCACTTTCTATTAGTAATTAAAGAAAGACAAACTAAAACTTTTTTTTAAATGCTCACTCGAGGATGTTTTATCATTGGTTTTCAGATAGAGTGAGAGGCGGGGGGAGGGAGGAGGAGAGAGGGAGAGAGAGAGAAACATTCATGTGAGAGATGCACATTGATTGGTTGCTTCACACACGCCGTGATCAGGGTCAGGGATCAAACTGCAAATGAGGTAGTGCCCTTGACCTGGAATCAAACACTTGGCTCTCAGGTTTGGTCTGAGCACCAGTGCTCTAACCGCTGGGCCAAACCTGCCAGGGCTAAAATTTTCTTTTTTTAATCTGTTTTGTTGGGCCTGGCTGGTGTGGCTCAATGGATTGAGCATTGTCCCATGGATTGAGAAGTCCTGGTTTGATTCTTGGTCGGGGCATAGGTCCAGATTGCGGCTCAAATCCCAGTAGGGGGTGTACAGGTGCATCTTATGTTATTCTTTCACATCAATGTTTCCATCTCTATCTTCTTTCCTCTTTCTCAGAATTCAGTAAAAACATATTTAAAAAATAAAAAAATAAAAGAAACTTAAAAAAGTCTTTAATCTATTATTTTGGTAAAGATTTAAAAATAAGGCAGTGAATGAAAGTGAAGCCACATGAGTGTTTGTGTAACTCCTGGTGCTAATGGAAATTGGTCATTTTGTTTTTGGAAGAGATTTAGATACTGGCTATAAAAACCTTAAGGTTCTTTGACTCACTAATATAATAGAGGTGTATTGTAAATATTTTGACTCAGGTTTGGTGTATCATTTTATATATATATATATATTTTTAAATCCTTGAGGACTTACATTTATCTTCAGATAGAGTGGGAGGGAGAGAGGGAGGAAGAGAGAGAGAAACATTGACGTAAGAGAGACACATCAAGTGGTTGTCACCCACACGACCCCATCCGGGGCTGGGGACAAACTGCAACTGAGGTACGTGCCCTTAGCAGGAACCACACCTGGGACTCTCTGGTCTGCATGCTCATGCTCTAACTGCTGAGGCAAACTGGCCAGGGCTATATCTGGTTTATCATTAAAAAAAAATAGAACTTTTTATTAATCTTTTTAGAGATAGAGGAAGGGGAAAAGAGAGAAACATTCATGTGAGAGAGATACATTGATCAGCTGCCTCCTGCACACCTCCTACTGGGGGTGGAGCCCGAAATCCAGGCATGTGCCCAGGCCGGGAATGGAATCAGATTTTTCAGTCTCTGGGACAGTGCGCAATCCACTGAGTCACACTGGCCGGGCTGGTTTATCATTTTATTTCTAATAATAATATTGGATTAATCTAAATTTCTTTTTTTTTTTTTTTTATCCTCACCTGAGGACATTTTTCCATATTTTGTACAGATAGAGTGAGAGGGAGAGAGAGGAAGAGAGAGAGAAAGAAACATCGATGTGAAGGGACACATCGAGTGGCCACCACCGCACAACCAACCAGGGCCGGGGACAAACTGCAACCGAAGTACGTGCCCTTAGCGGGAACCGAACCTGGGTCTCTCTGCACCGCAGGCCGACGCTCTAACCGCTGAGCCAAACCGGCCAGGGCGATTAATCTAAATTTCTTAAGAGAGAATTGGTCCAAGCAGATTATTCTTACAGTGGATTAGTATTTAGTTATTTTTATAAGAATATTTTATAACACTAGAAATGCACAACTCAAAGAATTTATTTAAAGGTGGTATATGTTTCCCTGGCTGGTTTGGCTCAGTGGTTAGAGGGTCGGCCCACACATTGAAGGGTTGTGGGTTTGATTCCTAGTCAAAGGCACATTCCTGGTTTGCAAGTTTGATCCCAGGTCCCAGTTGGTGCTTGTAGGGGAAGCAGCCAATCCATGTGTCTCTCTGACATTGATGTCCCTCTTTCTTTCTCTTTCTCCCTCTCCCCCACCCTAAAAAAAAAAATCAAGGCCAAAAAAAATATCCTTGGGTGAATATTGACAAAACAATAAAAATAAAATATAGTGTATGCCATAAAGACTAGTAGTTGCCAGAGGCTCAGAGGAAGGGGGTGGGAAGTTCACAGCTAATGAGTTTGGGGTTTCTTTTTAGGATGATGACAGTGTTCTGGGATCACACTGTAGTGATGATGATTGCACATATTAAAAATAACACTTTGAAGACCTGGCCAGTTTGGCTCAGCAGTTAGAGCTTTGGCCACTGGACTGAAGAGTCTTAGATTTGTTTCCCAGTCAAGGGGATGTATCTTGTTTGCAGATTCGATCCCAGTCCCAGTTGGGGTCATGCAGGGTTTCTTCTACATTGATGTTTCTCTCTCTCTCTCCCCCTCTCCTTCCTCTTCTGTCTCTCCTCCATCTCTCCTCCTCTCCCATTTATCTAAAAATCAATGAAAAAAGATCCTTGGGTGAGTAGTAAAAAAAAATTTAAAAATAATAAACACTTTAAGAGTAAATATTATGATATATGAATTTTAATTTAATAAAAATATAAATCTAACAAAATTACAAACTCCACATTTGTTTTTGGCAGAGCATTTGGCTGTGCACAACTTTTTTCTTCTATACTGCTCTACAACTTTTTTCTTCTGTAAATAAAACATTAATTTAGCAAGTAAACAAAGAAAGAACACAAAAACTAATGTATGCTATAATCCAAATTTGTGTTAATAAACTGACTGGAAATAAAAATGTAACTATGGCCCTGGCCAGTTTGGCTCAGCGGTTAGAGCGTCGGCCTGCGGTCCGGAGAGACCCGGGTTCGGTTCCCGCTAAGGGCACGTACTTCGGTTGCAGCTTGTCCCCGGCCCTGGTTGGTCGTGTGGGTGGCAGCCACTCGATGTGTCCCTTCACGTCGATGTTTCTCTCTCTCTCTCCCTTCCACTCTATCTGTACAAAAAATGGAAAAATATCCTCGCGTGAGGATAAAAAAAATAAAAAAAAAAAAAAAAATGTAACTATGTCAGCCCTGGCTGGGTCTATACCCTTGAAGGTTTCTGGTTGGATCTCTGGTTGTGGTACACGGGGTGGGGGTAGGGGACAACTGTCAATTGATGTTTTTCTCTCTCTCAAGTCAATGGAAGCATTTCCTCAGGTGAGAATTAAAAAACAAAACAAAAACCCATGTGAATGTCAGAAGTTATATTTGATTAGTGTGCTTTCAGGTGTATGGTGGGGTGGCGACAGGGATGGAGTTCTCCAAGATCATCTCAGGGTTTGGTGGTTTACTAAAAGTAACATAGTCTTCCAGCCAAGATTTAGTACAGTGAAAGAAGACAGCAAAGGGAAAATGGAGGCGGAGTAAAGTCTGGTGGGAACTAGGTGTACGCTTCATGGAGACCTTGCCTGTTGAGTCATAGGACAGGCTTACCTCCTCCAGCAACTAGTTGAGATAACACAAATGAAGTGTTAAAACTAATAGGGATAGATCAACTAACTGACCATAGTGAGGTGAGGGTGGAGTGTCAGTTTTGTAAGTTCCCTTATATCTGACCAATACCAACATTTCAGACTCCCAGAAAGAAAAAAACTCATTGCCCTGGCCTGTTTGGCTCAGCGTTTGGAGCGTTGGCCTGCGGACGAAAGAGTCCCGGGTTCAGTTACCGCTAGGGGCACGTACCAAAAAAAACAAAGAAACAAACTCAAAAGGTTTAGATTCAGCATAAAACAGGCTATACAGTATTTTGCACAGAAAACCAGCCTAGATCAGTTAGGGTTGTGGGATAGCAGTTTTAAGCCTGCTTTATTAGCTCTGTTGTTCTGTTAATTGTTTATACCTTTCCTATTTTATACTCAGATGATTAATTTTTCCAGCATTTTATTTGCTTCATCACATACCTGTCTGTCCACTAAATGGGGTTACTTTTAGATTCAGAAAAAATATTTCTAATAAAAACAGTTTAATATTTGTTTTGTTTATATATTGGAAACACAAGAGTTTTCTAGATACACTTGCTGGTGGTGGAAGAATAAATTGCTACTTTCCAGAAAAGTGCACTTAACTCTAGGTATGTCATCATTGTCAGTTGGGTCCAATTTTAGTTTTTTTACTTTTATGAGGAGTACTAATTATTTGTAAGGATTGATATTTTATTAATATTTCTTAGAGGTCTTCAAAAGAACAAAAAAAATGTAAAATAGAATAAATAATTTTTTTCCTTGTAAGTAACATATGGGTCCATTGGGTCATTTTATAAGTCTAAGATAACATTATCAGGGCCTATTGATTTTACTTTCACTTTATTATAAAACATATTTCACCATCCTAGGAATTATTATTACTCTTTAATTCTCAATGATGTTAAAAAGACTAAAATGAAGCCCATCTGATGTGGTTCAGTGGTTGAACGTCGACCCATGCACCAACAGGTTGCCAGTTTGATTCCTGGTCAAGGTACATGCCTAGGTTGTTATCCCGATCCCCAGTGTGGGGGGCATGTAGGAGGTGGCCAGTTGATGTTCTCATTGATGTTTCTATCTCCCCCTTCCTCTCTCTCTCAAATCAATAAAGAAAAAAGGAAGAAAAATTTTGCAAAATGGTGTATGCCTGAATGGACATGAACTGGTATGGTTAAATAATTATAGTATGTGCATACATCTAAAATGGTGCCATTTTATATTGTAATGCAGGATGTTTGAAGAGAGTACATATAGGTGAGTTATTCCATGTAAAATTGTGTATATCTGGCAGAAAGGTAAATCTGAAGAGATGTTCATGAAACACGATTAGAGGTTTTTCCCAAATGATGGGATTTCACGGATATACTCTCTTCAATTGAACTTACTATATTGTTACATATTTTTCTATAGTGGAACGTGTATTAGCTTTACAACAAAAAGGATGATTAATTTAGGGGCAGGGTAAGGAGGAAAAACCCCCACAGATAACTGCAGATTTAATATTATTCTGGACCACTTTGTTTCCTTTTTGTCTTTTTTTCTTTCTAATAATTACCTACACTTGTAAAGAGTAAATTTAGTAATTACACCTATAAACATTTTAAATTAGGTTTCAAAAAGCTTTTGTTAACACATAAAAGTCAAAGCGAAGTAAACAAGGTAATGGATAAAGGTAGTGATACATATAATCATAAATGTTCACATTATAACATATATCCTAATAAACAACAAATAAGACACAGTCTTTTGCGGACATCCCTGAATACCACACATGGTCTTTCTGTGTTATGCAGTGTGATGAATGTTGTTGTGGATTGATCTTTGCTCACTTATTTATTGTTTTATAAATGGAATATCAGGAATAAGATATAAATGTATAACATTTGTATGTATTATTGGTCAAGCTCTCTCCCATAGGGCTGTAAAAATCCCCTCCCCCGTGTATAAAAGTGTCTAGTGGGCCATATTTATATGCTGAAAATTGAAATTTTATAGTTATGGCATTCAACGTTTTTTTGAGAGTATAGTAGTCATTCTCTAATTTTATTTACTACCTCATCAAATTAATCTTGTCACTTCCAAATAATGTCTTGTTCTGTGGGACATGATCTGTTTAGTACATTTTTCTTCTTGAGTTTACCTTTTCTGACTTTTCTCTTGGGAGATGGTGGCCTTGTGGTATTGAAGTTTCTTACTGCCTTTGTTAGCCTATGCTCAGGTGTTGTTCTTATTTGGTCTTACTACTGTTTTCATGTTTGTGGTTCTGCCATGGCTTCCATTGAGTAATGGCCCATGTAGTGCATCTTCATTTTGTTCCCCGACCCTTAATCTTTTAAGAGATTAAAAGCACCACATTCTCCCATGGGTTGGGTGAGCTCAGGAACTTTCAGCTACTTTCTCATAGTTTGTTGAGTTGTATGTACTCTTTGAGGCTGTATTTACTTACACTTTTATTTTTTTAGACAGAGTTTAAGGGAGGGAGTGGGAGGAGAGAGAGACAGACTTACAGATATCTATGTGAGAGAGTCACATCAATTGGGAGCATGTGCCCCCAGAAGATGGAACCTGCAATCCAGGTATATGCCCTTGAATGGGACTTGAACTTGCAACCCTTCAGTGCTCACGCAAATGCTTTAAGCACTGAGCTGCACCGGCCAGGGCCTCATTCTTCAATATGTTTCTAACATTTTGGATATGAGGTTGTCTCAGACTTATAATTATAAATTCCCTTTTTTTGGGTTCCCACTCAGTAAATATAAGGTTTTTATATTCTCTTTGTCTCCCATCACCCCAAGGTATTTGACACTCACTTTTCTTTTTTTTTTTTTATCCTCACCCGAGGACATTTTTCCATTTTTTGTACAGATAGAGTGGGAGGGAGAGAGAGGAAGAGAGAGAGAGGGAAACATCGATGTGAAAGGAACACATCGAGTGGCTGCCACCCCCACAACCGACCAGGGCCGGGGACAAACTGCAACCGAGGTACATGCCCTTAGCGGGAACCGAACCCGGGTCTCTCCGGACCGCAGGCGGACGCTCTAACCACTGAGCCAAACCGGCCAGGGCGACACCCACTTTTCTTTTTCTCTCTAAAATGTCTCTACCAGCCCAGGGATTTTTTTTTATATCTTTCCCCCCTACAGTTCAGATTTTAAAGTCTCTGTTAATTTCTGGATCTTTATTTTATTTGTAAAGGGATATTTTTGGAATCCAGAAAGTCCCTTTATTTCTCTAGCTGTTTGAAAGTTAACAGTAGTTTTTTTTCTCTCTAAAGCATCTTTGTTCAGTATAGTATTTTTTTCATTATTGATTTTTTTAGAGAGAAAGTGAGAGGGAGAGAGAGACAGAAACATCGATGAGAGAGAACATTGATTGGCCGCCTTCTACATGTTCCCCACTGGGGATCGGGCCCACAACCAGGCATGTGCCCTGACCAGGAATCAAACCTGAGACCTCTTGATGCACGGGTTGACGGTCAACCGCTCAGCCCCACCAGCTGGGCTAGATTTTTTTTTTTTTAATCTGATCTGAGAGAGAGAGATAACAGTTTGTTATTTCACTTATTTATGAATTCATTGGTTGATTCTTGTATATGCCCTGACCTGGGATTAAAGCTGCAACCTTGGGGTATTGGGACGATGCTCTAACCAACTGAGCTACCTGCCAGGTCTAAATAGGTTTTACTATTGCTTGCATGGTGAGCTACTTACAGGAAAGGGGAAATTTAATTCAATATATCATCCACTTCACTTACTCTCCTTTTTTTTTTTTTTTTTTTTTTGTCCTTCTCTTTCTCCTATTTGACTTAGGAAAGTGGTAAAGAAGTAAGGTTTCCAAGTTCTGTCTTTCATCTTCCACTTTTTAAAATTCTTGTATTGATGTGAGAGAGAGAGAGAGAGGAAAGGGAGAGGGATTAATAGAATCGTCAATGAAAGAGAACATATAATGGTTGCCTCCTGTATGCCCCCCACTGGGGATTGGGACCACAACCTGGACATGTGCCCTGAGTGGCAATCAAACTTGTTACCTCTTGGTGCATGGGTAGACACTCTACCACTGAGCCATACTGGCCATGTGCACTTTTTTTTAATTAAATTTTTTTTCTTTTAAATGCTCACCCGAGGATATTTTTTCTCTTCAGCTATAGTGGTGGTGGTGGTGGCGGTGGTGGCGGTGGCAGCAGGGGAGAGAGAGAAACATCAGTGTTAGAGAGAAACATTGATTGGTTGCCTCCTGCACAACCCTGACCAGGGCTGGGGTTTGAACCTGCAGTCCAGACATGTGCCCTTGACCTGTTATCAAACCCACGACCCTTGGGTCCGAGAACCAGCACTGTATTCGCTAATGGAGAGGGGAAGAGGTAGGGAAGGAGAGAGAGAAGAAGAAAAGGAAAGAGAAACATCAATGTTGTGAGAGAGAAACATCAATTGGTTGCCTCTTGTATGCATACCTGATCAGGGATTTAACCCTCAACTTGGGTATGTGCCCTCACCATGAATCGAACCCGTGACCCTTTAGTGCATGGATGACAGATATTTCAACCAACTGGCCAAGTAAAAAAATTACTTTCAGTTATAGTTTACATTATTTTCTACTCGTTGACTCCCTGTTCCCCTCAACTTATTTCTTGAATATGTTATATTGTCTGACTCCCACTTACTTCATTTTGCGTAGCTGATATCTTTAGGGTATCATTTTAGGTTTTAGAAAGACTTTTTAAAACAAGATTGGTTAGACCTAGAGGCTGGGAGTTGGGCAGAGATGAGAGTTTGAGGTCGTGGTACATGCGAACATGAGTTAAGTACTCATTCTTCCCCTTCATATTTTGTAAAGGTTAATTATAGTGGTTACAAAGGTTCATAGTTGGTTTACTTTTCTGTTATCTTGAATAGACTCTGCTTTAGAAACAAGCATTCATCTTTGTCTGACTTTACTGTCATCTCTAGAGCAGCAAATGATAAATGACTGATTTTTTTGAGCATATATGTTAGGAGAAATTTGTCTTGAGAGACATTTTCCAAATATATATTTTAGAATTATAAAAAATTGCTAGAAAAATGTTAATTCTGGATACTATTAATCTTTATTGATGTCTTTTTTCCTGTCTAGGACCCCACGTCCAGTCATTGTGGAGCCAATGGAGCAGTTTGATGATGAAGATGGCTTGCCAGAGAAGCTAATGCAGAAAACTCAACAATATCATAAGTAAGATTTTGTTAATAAAGATATTTTAGCTATGTGCCATCAAGGGTATTTATTATATCACATTTATTTTCAAGTATTGTTTTATTATAAGGTGTTCTGTTCAGTTATATAATCTGGTTATAAGAGTGACTTGTTCTACATGGCCTGCTAGTTTTCTTTGTGTATGGGTAAACCATTAACTTAATACTTATAAAAGTCTCTACTTTTATAATGGACAGGCATTGGGTAGATAGGAGGAAACTGGCAGTAATATTTATGTTAGAAGAACAATGAAATCTAGATACATAAAGATACTTAATTAGTATGCATTAGGTATATTATAAGATAAAATGAGAATTTTTTGGGAGGTAGAGTGGGGGAGGTCCTAGATAAATAATTTGGCACAGTTTTATCTTTTGTTTGAGATAAAAAAGAAAAAATGCCTATTTTATTTATTTATTTTTATCCTCACTTGAGGACATTTTTGCATTTATCATCAGATAGAGTGGGAGGGAGAGAGGGAGGAAGAGAGAGAGAAACATTATTGTGAGAGAACACATTGACTGGTTGCCACCCACACAACCCCAATCAAGGCCGGGGACAAACTGCAACCGAGGTACGTGCCCTTAGTGGGAACCGAACCCGGGTCTCTCAGGACCGTAGGCCGATACTCTAACCACTGAGCCAAACAGGCCAGGGTAGCCTATTTTCACAACTTAAATTCTTTTACCAGTTTCATTTCACTCAGCATGATACAACTTTTTACGTAAGTTGTCTGCATGAATACATTTTAACCATTCATTATTCATTATAATAAAATTATAACATGAATTGAAAAGAATTGGAATGCCTTTGTGCCAGGCACTGTTTTAGGTGCTACCAGTATAACTTTGCACCGTTTCTGCTCTTATGATGCTTAACATTTCTGGTGGTGTAGATATATGATAAATAATATATTGAAGAATAGAAAATAAGAACAACAAAAAAAACATAAAAATACCCTGGCTGGTGTGGCTCAGTTGGTTAGTATTGTCCTGTGCACCGAAAGGTCACCAGTTTGATTCCCAGTTTGGGCACATACCAGGTTTTATGTTTGATCCCTGGTCAGGGTGCACATGAGAGGTGACTGATCAGTGTTTCTCGTGTCAATATTTCTCTTTCTTTCCCTTCCTCTACCTCTAAAATCAATACAAAAACATACCTAAAGTAACAAAAAATCTTTCCCTTAAAACAAATAATGAACTGAAGATTATAAAACATCTATTAAGTAGTGAGAAGTACTATTTAAAGAACCACCAGGGTGAGGTATACAGGCTTAAATCAAAGTATGTATAAAGTTGATTGATACTGGCAAATGGTTCTTCAGGAATTTTATACCAATCTATACTCATTAATGTTTGTATAAAAGTATTTTTTTTTCATCTTGATAAATGGATGTTAGGATTTTAAGATTTGTTTTTGTTTTTAATTCTCTTCCCAGTATATTTTTACATTAATCTTTCAGATAGAGCGGGAGGAAGAGAGAGAGAGAAACATTGATATGAGAGAGACACATTGTTTGGTTGCCACCCTCACAACAACCCCCCGCCAGGGCCAGGGTTGAACTGCAACCGAAGTACATGCCCTTGGCTGGAATCAGACCCAGGACTCTTTAGTTTGAAGGCAGTGCTCTTACCACTAAGCCATACCAGCCAGGGCTGTATTTTAAGATTTGAAAGTTTATGTTCAAAATGTTTTTTTAAAAATATTTATTTTAAAAAAATTGTTTTTTCCTTTATTGATTTTAGAGAGGAAGTGAGAGGAAGAGAGAGATAGAAAACATCGATGAGAGAGAACATTGATTGGCCGCCTCCTGCATGTCCCCCACTGGAGATCTGGCCCACAACCTGGGCATTTGTGAGGACTGGGAATCGAACCGGGGACCTCTTGGTGCAAGGGTTGATGCTAAACCACTGAACCACACCAGCCAGACTTTATTTTTTTTATTATTATTATTATTATTATTATTATTATTTTTTTATTCCTCATTCGAGGGCACTTTTTTATTGATTTTTTTTTTTAATCCTCACCTGAGGATATATTTTTTTTCTATTTATCTTCAGATTGAGTGGAAGGGAGAGGGAGAGGGAGAGAGAGAAACATCAACATGAGAGGGACGCATGGACTGGTTGCCTCCTGCACGACTCCGACCAGGGCCAGGGATGAACTGCAACCGAGGTACACACCCTTGATCAGAATTGAACCCACAACTCATTGGTCTATGGGGCGACCCTCTAACCTTTGAGCCAAACTGGCCAGGGCTCCATTGATGTTATTCTATAGTGTGGGAGGGAGCGAGATAGAGAGAGAGAGAAACATCCATGTGAGAGAGACACATCAATTGGTTGTATGCCTCTATACCCCAACTGGGGATCAAGCCTGCATCCCAGGTTCATGCCCTTGACTGTGAATCAGACTTGAGCGCCTTCATTCTGCAGATCAAAGCTCTAACCGCTGAGCCAAACTGGCTAGGGCACAAAATGATTTTTTATGCATGTTATTTTAATTAGCATTCTTTGATTTTAGTGTAATTGATTGTTTTTCCTTTAATTTGATTCAAATGATAAATAGTAGTGCTTGCTATACGCATAGTGTTGAAGATGTATCAGAACAAAGTAGACTAAAAATGCATGCTATGTGAGGTGGTATAGTGGGTAAATAATAATATAAGTAAAACAGATATGATGAAAAGACTGGGGAAAGTGAATCTTGGGCAGTGGAGGAGTGTGGCTCTTTGTTTTATTAATTTTCACCCAAGGATATTTGATTGATTTTTAGAGAGTGGATGGAGCCCGGGGATTGGGTGGGGTGGGGAGTGTTGAGAGGACGAGATACAGGACCATCAATGTTACAGAGACCTATTGACTGGTTGTCTCTCTCAGCACCCAGACTGGGGCTAGGGAGCAAACCTGCATCCCAGGTATGTGCTCTTTACCTGGAATCAAACCTGCAACCCTTTGTTGTGTGGACCTATTCTCTAACCACTCAGCAACACCAGCCAGGGCCCTTTTTTTCTTTAAAAATTTTTTTTAAAAACATTTTTAGATAGAGGGAGGAGGAGAGAGAGACATCAATGTGAATGAAGTGTGCTGCTTGCTGCCCAACCCTTTCTGAGGATTGAGCCCAAAACCCAGGCATTTGCCCTGATTGGGAATTAAACCAGCAACCTTTTCGTGCATGGAACAATAACCAAGCAACTGAGCCAATGTCAGTGCGAGTGTGTTTTTTTTTTTGTTTTTTTTTTTTCTTTATTGATTTTAGAGAGAAAGGAAGGGAGAGTGAGAGATAGAAACATTGATGCGAGAGAACATCGATTGGCCACCTACTGCCTGCCCCTAACTGGGGATTTGGCCCACAACCTGGGCATGTACCCCTCACTGGGAATCAAACTAGTGACCTCTTGGTGCATGGGTCGATGCTCAACCACTGAGCCACACCGGCTGGGTGAGTTTGGCTCTTTTACACGATGTTCGGAAAGCCTACTCAAGGCGGTGATATTTGAAGGTGACAACCTAAAAGGGCATCGGGGGGAAGGTGTCCATGCAGCTCGCGGAAGTGGGATGGAGTAAAGGATGATGGTGTCAACAAATGGAATAGTAAGTGTAACAGCCCTGAAAGAAGACTCTCTTTTTAGCATGTTCCAGGAACAGTAAAGAGGTTGGTTCAGCTGGAGCATAATAAGTAAGGGGGAAATAGCATGGATGAAGTAGAGAGAGGACATATTGGGAGGAGTGCAGATTGTTAGGCCTTACAGGCTGTTTAGCTGACTTGACTTTTTGGCTTTTGTATTTTATGAAAGGAAGGAGCAAAGTAGTAACTTAATCTTAAGTTTAACAGGAAATTTTTGGCTCTGTTTTAAGAGTAGATTATAAAGAACTAAAGGTAGAATTGGGGAGATAAGTTTAGGAGCCTTAGGTGTATCCTAGAAGCAATGAGAAAATGTTATTCCAGGGAATAAGGATCAGTGGTAATTAATTGTAATTTGTAACTATTTAAGTCTCTCTTACAATGCTATTTTTCAAAGAGTTACTGTTCTCTTGAACTTTTTTCTGGTTATTGATTATCCCTACAAATTTGAAATAGTGTATGTTTTAGATTCAGGAATCAGAAGACTGGAATTATAAGGGTGCTATATGAAAAGGAATTTATAGACAATATTTGTTTATATAGTGATTTAGTTATCCCAGCAAACCTGTAAGATCTTGTTATATTCCAAATTTGACCACTAAAGAGTTATGCCCAGAAGGAAATGTTCATAAAGTATAAGAGCCACCACTCAAATTTATTTCTAACTCCCCAAATCCATACTGTTTCAAAAGTGTTTACTTTGGGAGAAGAATTTTTAATATTATTATAGCCAGTGACTGACTTAGGAACTACTGACTAATAAGTCTTTCAGAAAAATTAGTGGGTGGTAGATCTCCCTATTCCTTTCCCAGACAGTGCTTTAAAAAGAACAAAATTCAGCTCTGGCCAGTTTGGCTCAGCAGTTGGAGCATCCACCCACAGACCAGTGAGTCCAGGGTTTGATTCCTGTCAAGGGCATGTACCATGGTTGTGGTTCATGCCGGCCCTGGTCAGGTTGTATGGGAGGCAACCAGTCAATGTGTCTCTCAAATCGATGTTTCTCTCCCTTTCCCTCCCAGCCACCCACCCATCTTCTCCTTCCCACCTCCTAATAGAAGTTAAAATTTATGAATGCGAGGCTTCTATATACTTCTATTGGTGGGGTGGGGATGGTATTATTTTTATTTTTATCCTCTCCCGAGGACTTTTTTTTACTTGTGTTCAGATAGAGTGGGAGGGGCGGGGGGAGAGGGAGAGAGAGAGACAGAGAGAGAGAAACATTGATGTGAAAGGGATACATTGAGTTAGGTGCCTCCTGCATGATCCTGACTAGGGCGGGGGATGAACCGCAACTGAGGTACCTGCCCTTCCCTGGAATCGAACCTGTGATTCGTTGGTCCGTGGGCCAACACTCTACTGCTGAGCCAAACCAGCCAGGGCCTTATCAGTACTTGTAAATAGAAACTGTGACAGGCAAATATAATTGAAGAATTTATTTGAATTTCAGGTATATTCATAGGATGTTCTCTTTTTTAAATTTAGGTAATTTGCTCATCATTTATTTAGTAAACAATAAATGTATGCAATGTGCCAGATCCAGTGGTGGGTACTTGAGGTGCAGCTGTTAATAGACATTTCATGTCCTTATTGAGTTTATAGTATAGCAAGGAAAAGAAGTATTGAACAAATAACTGCAGTTGTAGTAAGTTAGATATTTATTTTTTGGCCTAGCTAATTAACCTGGCACATAAAATTTAATAAACTTTTTTATTTTTATCTTCACCCGAGGACATTTTTGCATTTATCTTCAGATAGAGCAGGAGGGAGAGACGGGGGAAGAGAGAGAAACATTGATGCTAGAGAGACACATCAGCTGGTTGCCACCCACAGGACCCCAGGGACAAACTGCAACCAAGGTACATGCCCTCAGCAGGAACCGAACTTGGGACTCTCTGGTCCGCAGACTGACGCTCCAACTGCTGAGCCAAACTGGCCAGGGCAAATTTGATAAACTCTTTTTTTTTTATCCTCACTCGAGGACATTTTCCCATTTTTTGTTCAGGTAGAGTGGGAGGGAAAGAGAGGAACAGAGAGAGAGAGAAAAACATCGATGTGAAAGGAACACATCGAGTGGCTGCCACCCGCACAACCGACCAGGGCTGGGGACAAACTGCAACCGAGGCACGCGCCCTTAGCGGGAACCGAACCCGGGTCTCTCAGGACCGCAGGCCGACGCTCTAACCGCTGAGCCAAACCGGCCAGGGCAAATTTGATTAACTCTTAATCTGCTTTTACTACTATCAGAAAAATATTTATTCCAGACAATTAATTTAGGGTACATTTGATTCATATATTGCAGATTGCATTATGTAAACTTGTTTGTTGAAATACCGGGAAGGCCATTCAGAGGTGATAATTAGGGGAGTGCAGGCTGTAGTATCCCATTGCCTAGGTTTGAATTTTCTGTTCCATTACTTATTAGTTGGGCATCCTTGGGCAGTTTCTCAAACTCAGGTGTGTTAAAATCAGCCTCAGAGTATTGTCCTGAGGCAATTCATGTAGAGGACTTGCTTGACACTGCCATGAAGATTGTAATTGCTCAGGAAATGGTAGTCTCGTTTCACCTTTTAAACATACTTTTCTGTATGTTTTTAAATGTAAACTTAGGGAAAGAGAACAGCCACCACGTTTTGCTCAGCCTGGAACATTTGAATTTGAGTATGCATCTAGATGGAAGGCTCTTGACGAAATGGAGAAGCAGCAGCGTGAGCAGGTTGACAGAAACATCAGAGAAGCCAAAGAGAAGCTGGAGGCAGAAATGGAAGCAGCCAGGCATGAACACCAGTTAATGCTGATGAGACAAGGTAAGGTGGGCTCATGTAGGTGGGTTATGATTTTATTTTTCCCTTAAGGTTTATTCATAGTTCCCACTGACATCTGTTACTATTAAAGTTGCCAGTTAGGAGTTTAGAGTCAGGTGGAACTCAACATATTAGAAACAAGATTGTCCCTTTTCCAAGAGAACGTCCATTTAAAAAAAAGTTTTCCCTACACAAGTAGTGTTGTTGGAGGTAATTACATTTTGCCCTTAGCAAGTACATGATTCTGCTCGCCAAAACAAGCAGCACAACAGGTAATTTTTGATATGTAGATAATGGCATTAAGTCAGACATGAAGATTTTTTATTTGGAAAGAATTAGGACAAATGCTGGCTATTTAAGATTATTACCACGTCAAAAGATTACAAATAGATATTCTTTGTCAGAGATAAAGATTCATGCGTGCTAGTGAGTATGGTGATTCAGGAAAATTGAATTAGTAATTGGCAAGAACGTTTTAAACACTTGAGACTGAGCTAACTGAATTTCTAAGAACAGTCATAACAGGTGATAGTATATTCTTACATTTACCTAACAACATGACAAGCTGTTTAAATCTATATCAGAAGCTTGTCTCCTTTTCTTATTCTAGGTTTCTTTTTTTTTTTTTTTAATTATGTTTTTATTGATTTTGAGGAAGGGAGAGAGAGAGACAGGAAAGGAGTGTAAGAGAGACACATCAATCCGCTGCCTCCTGCACGTACCCCACTGAATCCAGCTGGCAACCTGGGCATGTACCCTGACTGGGAGTTGAACTGGGACATCTCAGTCCATAGATGATACTCAACCCACTGAGCCACACTGGCTGGGCTCATTTAGTATGTTTAAAGATAATGTTTCTTGCAGAAAATTTGAACCTTATTATCTAAGATAAAAATCAAGAATCATTGACTGGTTAGAGCAGGAAGAGACAGCTTCAAGTTCATCTAGTCTTGTGGTTTTGTGGTTTTAAAATTTGGTTACACATCAGAATCAACTGGGAAATTTATACAACTTGTCTCCTAGGCCCTAGCACTTCCGTCCAATATAAATTGTTCTCTGCTCATAGACTTAGTTAGGCCATTTGCCATTTTATTTTCCCACATCTACAGTCATGACATGGCTAGTAAATAACAAGTGAAAACATTAAAATATATTTTGTTGCTAATATGATAGCATAAGTCATTACTTCAGCATGAATTTTTTTTTTTTTATTCTCACCGGAGGACATTTTTTCTGTTTTTTTTTTTTTTTTATTCAGATAGAGTGGGAGGAAGAGAGAGAGGAAGAGAGGAAGAGAGAGAGGGAGAGGGGGAGAGAGAGAGAGAGAAACATCTGTGTGAAAGGGACACATTGAGTGGCTGCCTGCCGCATGACCCCAACCAGGGCCTGGGATGAATAGCAATCGAAGTACGTGCCCTTGACTGGAATCGAACCTGCTGACGCTCCGGCCAGGGCTACTTCAGCATGAATTTAATGTTAGTTGTAGGAGATGCTGTCTGAGGTACTAAGGATAGAGTGATGACAAAGAACAATACATATATTTTTAGGCTTCATAGAGTTCTTGTGAGCTCTTAGAAAACTTTGCCTTGCTCCTAAAGGCATTTTGACTTCGGAAGGAGAGTAATTTTGCAGTTATTTCTCAAGAGCTTTTATTTTATTGCTTTTGTTTTTGTGGGGTGTTTATTTATAACTGCTGTGAATATTTTGGTTTATAATTAGAAATGTATTTCCTTGGTGTTTTTCAGTCTGCTTCTGGGTTTTCTTCTGCTAAAGTACATCTTGTGTTTATTTCATTAAAAGTCTGCAGGTGATACATTTGTTTCAGTGTTAATTTGTTTAAAAATTTAGAGATTTTTTGTTCAACATATGTTATATATTTTTTGTAGCATTTCTAAGGGTGTGTTCAGGTGGGGGAAGACTTGAGGTATTCTTAGCTTTGTGGTTCTGCTGAAACATAGGACGGAGAAAGCTCAAACAGTATAGAAAGAGTCCCGTCTCCCTTACTATCCCACCTTCTGTTTTCTGTGAGAAACACGGTTTCTTCTGTTTTTTTTTTATCCTCACCCGAGGACATTTTTTCCATTTTTTTTGTTCAGGTAGAGTGGGAGGGAGAGAGAGGAAGAGAGAGAGAGAGAGAGAGAAACATCGATGTGAAAGGGACACATCATGTGGCTGCCACCCACATGACCAACCAGAGCCGGGGACAAACTGCAACTGAGGTACATGCCCTTGGCAGGAAACGAACCCGGGTCTCTCGGGACCACAGACCGATGCTCTAACCGCTAAGCCAAACCGGCCAGGGCATCTTCTGTTTGTTTGTTTTTTTCCCCCCCTTATCCTCACCGCAGGACATTTTCCCATTTTTGTTTGGATAGAGTGGGAGGGAGGGAGAGGAAGTGGGAGGGAGGGAGAGGAAGTGAGAGACAGAGAGAGAGAGAGAGAGAGAGAGAGAGAGAGAGAAAAACATCAATGTGAAAAGGTCACATTGAGTGGCTGCCTCCTGCACAACCCCAAGTGGGGCCAGGGACAAACTGCAACCAAGGTATGTGCCCTTAGCGGGAACTGAACCCGGGGTTCTCTGGTCTGCGGGCCGACGCTCTAACCGCTGAGCCAAACCAGCCAGGGCAGTACTTTTCTTTTTGTTTTGTTTTGTTAATCCTTATCCGAGGATATTTTTTCCATAGATTTTTAGTGCTAGTGGAAGGGAGCTGCATGGGCCAGTGTGACACGCTGGTACTTTTAATAATTGCTTCATTTATACTTTATTGATGTTTATTTAGTCCTTTGTAGATCAAATCCCTTTATACTCAGTGCAGGTTATGTTTTTCCTTTTGTATCTGTGTTTGATTGTAAGTATAATAGGCAGTTCAGAGTTTTCTTCATGGTTATTTTTGTGTTTCCTTTGTTACATAATTATGTAACTCTGGGTAACTTTAACTCTGCCATGCATTTTGCTATTCTGCAGCCCTATAGCACTGGGGTTTTTTTTTTTTTTACTATATTATTATTACTTATGAATGCCTTTGTATTCATAAATCGAGTAATGGAAGTATATTTATTTCCTTTAAATGATATCTTTTGGTTCCTGGTTACCAGAGGAAAAAAGAACAAGGAAATAGTCATATTCAGCTCCTCCTCCTTTCTCTTTTCCTCTTCACTTTTATTTATTTTGATTCCAGTTTTTCTGGATTTATGACATTGACTTAATTTTTAAAATTTATAAAGCTGGCTTATTTATCTTTTTTATGTGTGTGTGAGAACATATGAGTTCTGCTTTCTTTAAGCAGCTTTCAGTTATGTAATACAGTGTTATCAACTATATTCACCATGTTATGCATTAGATCTGTAGACCTTACTCATCTTTTAGCTTAAATCTTGTACCCTTTTATCAACTTCTCCCTATTTCCCCCTCCCAGTGCATGGCAACCACTTTTCTACTCTATTGTTTCTATGAGTTTGAATCTGTTTAGATTCCAGATGCAAGTGATAATGCATAGTGTTTGTTTTTGTCTAGCTTTTTTTCACTGATCATAATGTCCTAAATTTTCATCTATGTTGTTTCAAATGGCAGAACATCAACATCTATAAAAATTTGCTATGATTGCTCTGGCCAGTGTGGCTTGGTTGAGTATCAACCTGTCCACCAAAAGCTCACTGGTTTGATTCCCAGTCAGGGCACATGTCTGGGTTGCAGGCTTGATCCCCAGTAGGGGGCATGCTGCAGGCAGCAGATCAGTGTTTCTTTCTCTCTCCATTCCTCTCTCTCTAAAAAAAATAGAAATTCATTTTTAAAATATGTCATAATACAGCACATCTTTTATATATAGATATATATTATTGAATTTATTGGGTGACAGTTAATAAATTATAGTTTTCAGGGATACAGTTCTATAATACATCATCTGTATTTGCATTGTGTGTTCACTACCCCAAATCACATCTTTCGTTAGCATTTATGCCCCCTAGACCATGTCTTCTTGATCCAGTCATCCGTTGACAGACCTTAGGTTTTTTTTCATATATTGGCTAGTGTGAGTAATGCTGCAATGAATGTGGAAATGCAACTGTTTCTTCAGTATTCTGTTTTCATGTTCTTTAACAAGAATCCTCATATGTGTTTAAATCTTAACTTTGTTTTAAATAGGTTGAGCAGCCCTGGCTGGTTTAGCTCAGTGGTTAGAGCATCAGCCTGTGGACCAGAGACTCCCGTGTTCAGTTCCCGCTAAGGGCATGTACCTCAGTTGCAGTTTGTCCCTGGCCTCGGTTCGGGTCGTGTGGGTGGCAGTAAATGTGTCTCTCTCACATCTATGTTTCTCTCTTTCTCTTCCTCCCTCTCTCCCTCCCGCTCTATCTGAAGATAAATGCAAAAATGTCCTCAGGTGAGGATTAAATAAAAAAGTAAATAGCTTGAGTAATGTCATTTCTGTTTATCACTTGAATGTCTGATGTTTATCCTCATAAAAATTTTTTTAATCCTCACCCAAAGATATTTTTTCATTGATTTTTTTTTTTTTTTTTTTTTTAAATTGTAGAGTGGAAGGGAGAAGAGAGGGAGGGAGGGAGGAAGAGAGAGAGAGAGAGAGAGAGAGAGAAATAAAGAAAGAAACATTGATGTGAGACAGACATTGATTGGCTGCCTCCAGCAACACTCACCAGAGCCAGTGATTGAACCTACAGCCCAGGTATGTGCCCTTGACTGGGATTCGACCTGGGACTCTTTGGTCAGAGGGCTGATGCTCTAACCTCTGGGCCACATTGGCCATAGTAATCCTCATAATTTTTTAAAAGAAGGTTTATAGAAACAACATTCCTGGAGTTCTCACATGTTCTAAAGTACTCTGTGATTCTTAATAGTTTAAGCTGGCACTTGAATGGTAAAAATTCATGGATTCCCCTCCCCCATTTCTTTCTTAAGTATTTGATAGCATGTCTCATCTTCTAGCATTGAATGTTTCTGGGGGAAATCTGAAATAAACCTGGTTTTGTCTTCCCCCTTGAGTGACTTGATCCTTTTGCCAAGCTTCTATATGAATTTTTTCCTTTTAAAGTCTCGTAACTTGTCCAGGATATGCACCCCCCCCCAAATTTGTTACAAAAAGTCTTCAAAAATCTTCAAAGGATATAATGTGTTCACTATTTAGATTCTGTTGTTAACATTTTACTATACTTGCTTTATTATATCTGTCCACCTGTCCATTCTTGTATTCAAGATATATTTTGTTGTGCACCATAATATTTCAGCCTTTCCTTGGGAATAGATACATACTTTCATTCTGTAGATGCAGCCCTGGCCAGTTTGGCTTAGTAGTTGGAACATCGGTTCGATTCCTGCTAGGGGAAAGTAGCAAAAAAAAATCTGTAGATTCAATTCTTGTATTTCTAGAACTTATTAGTTCAGAGAAGATACATTCAGTTTTCATGAGTTGTAGAACATTAAATTGGGAAAACACTTTATTGCAGTTTAGTAAATCATACTTTAAATTTGTATTCCCCTCTGTTCCCTTTTTTAAAAAATACGTTTTTATTGATTTTTTTATTTTTATTTTTTTTTTAAGAGAGAGAAATATTGTTTGGCTGCCTCTTACATGCTCCCTACTGGAGATCAAGCCCACAACCCAGGCATATGCCCTGACTGGGAATCAAACTGTCTGTGGGATGATGCACCGTCCACTGAGCCACACTGGCTGGGCTCCTCCTCTGTTCCCTTCTGCTTTGTACCTGTATTTATGATATATTGAAATGATAGTATTAATAGTACAACTTTATGTTCTCTTATTAAATTTGTTAGGTAAGCATTCAGAAATGTTATTTCGGCCCTGGCTGGTTTGCTCAGTGGTTAATGTGTCGGTCCCCCAGACCAAAGAGTCACGGGTTCAATTCCAGTTAAGGCACGTACCTCGGTGGCGTTTTGGTCTCCTGTCGTAGGTAGGGGTTGTGCAGGAGGCAAACAGTCGATGTGTTTCTCTCACACAGATGTTTCTGTCTCTTTTATCTCCCTCCCATGCTGTCTGAAAATAAATGGATTTTTGGCTGAGGATTTTTTAATGTCTTTTATGTCTATGGATACCCTTGGGTTATTTTATTGCTAGTATTATTTTTTTATTTTTACCCGAGGACATTTTTGCATTTATCTTGAGATAGAATAGGAGGAAGAGAGACAGAGAAAGATGGACGTGAGAGAGATACATTGAGTGGTTGACACCCACACAACCTCAACTGGGGCCGGGCACAAACTGCAACTGAGGCACATGCCCTTAGCATGAACCTATCCCGGGCCTCTCTGGTCTGCGAGCCGACGCTCTAACCGCTGAGCAAAACTGGCCCGGGCATATTATTATTTTTTAATCCTTACAGGAGGATATTTTTCTGTTATCTTCAGATAGAGTGGGAGGGTGCGAGGGAGGGAGAGAGAAACAAACGTGAGAGGGACACATCAGTAGAAATTGACGTGAGAGGGACACATCAGTAGATTGCCTCCCACATGACCCTGACCAGAGTCGGAGATGAACTGCAGCTGAGGTACCTGCCCTTGGCTGGAATCGAACTCGCAACTCATTGTTCCTTAACCGCTGAGCCAAATTGGCCAGGGCCGTTAGGGTTATATTTTTAAGAAGAATTTTTATAAGTGTATATTTTACTGGATCAAAGAATGAAAACTTACCCAGTTATATATACTTTTGGTAATTATTCACCCCCAGAAGGTATTACTGTGGCAGAGTACAGATATATACACTTTAGTGACATTTTAGAAACTTTGAATAATAACAAAAACTTAAATACTTTAGGTTCTACTCAGATAGTGCATTTGACTAGACTGTCGTACTGATACACCAAGGTTGTGTGTTAGATTCCTAGTCAGGGCACGTTAAAGGATCAACCAATGAATCTATAAATGAGGGGAACAACAAATCGATGATGTTCCCCCCCACCCCAACCTACTTGCTCTCTAAAATCAATTTTATAAATAGAAATAATTTAGTAAATGTAAAATGGTAGTTTTAAGTTGATGTTGCTCCCATTTGGTATTGGATAAGATGCGTATCTTATATTTGGATTGTCTATTCCTTTGAGCTGATTTTTATTATTTTGTTAATCCTAACCGAGGATATTTTTCCATTGATTTTTAGATAGAGTATAAGGGAAGGAAGGAGAGAGAGAGAAACAGCAATGTGAGAGAGACACATAGGTTGATTGCCTCCCCCATGACCCTGACTGGGGGCAGGGGATTGAACCTGCAGCCCAGCTACGTGCCCCTGACCAAGAATTGAACTCGAGCCCTGGCCGGTTTTGCTCAGCGGTTAGAGCATTGGCCTGCGGTCCAGAGAGATCCAGGTTTGGTTCCTGCTAAGGGTGTGTACCTCAGTTGCAGTTTGTCCCTGGCCCTGGTTGGGTCGTGTGGGTGGCAGCCACTCAATGTGTTCCTTTCATGTCGATGTTTCTCTCTCTTTTCTTGGGAGAGGATTTAAAAAAAAATATTTTGTTCGCCCGGCTTCAAGTGACCCATGGACTGAGAGGTCCTGGTTTGATGCCCAGGTGGTGGGCTTGATCCCCAGTAGGGGGAGAGAAGGAGGCAGTCGATTAGTGTTTCTCTCTCACATTCATGTTTCTATCTCTCCCTTCCTCTCTAAGAAAGCAGTAAGCGTGCTTGTGCACACACACACACACACACACACACACACACACCTTGTTCATCTTAGTATTCAGCCTTTTTCCTCTTTCAGGAATTCTTTCCTCATTGCTCTCTTTCATAAGACACTGACTTAGTATAGGAGGAATTTTACATTCATGGTGTTTGGAAGGATGTATTTTGGGCTTTATGCAGTGTCCTACTGCTATTCCTACTGTTTGTCTGGTCTGGTTCCTACATGCCTTCTTCTGCTGTCTCCCAAGGTGTATTTTTGGGCTTTGCACTTAACTGCAGTAAAATTCTAATTTATTTTTTTGTCTGTTTTTTGTTAATCCTCACCGAAGGATATTTTTCCATTGACTTTTAGAATGAGTAGGAGGGAGAAAGTAAGAGAGAGAGAGAGAGAGAGAGAGAGAGAGAGAGAGGTGGCAGAGAAAGAATCATGGATTTGACAGAGACATATTGGTTGTTTTCTGAATGATCCTGACTGGGGCTGGGGATTGAACCTGCAGTCCAGATTATGTGTCCTTGACTGGGAATTGAACCCATGAACCTTTGGTGCATGGCCCGACACTCTAACCCCTGAACCACACTGGCCATGGCTCTAATTTGTTTAAAAGATGTAAGTGAAAATACAGCTATCATTTATTCTGTCTTTAGTGTGTTTTAGTCCCCACATTTTAAAAAATTGCCTATAAGAATTTCTGAAGAAATGGATGAATTTTATTTTTCTCCTTATACACATGAAGAAATAGACCCCTAAACATATTAATTTGATTAATTACACAGCTTATAATCTTTTATTATAAGATGATATAATAGATGAAGAGACACTAGGTATTTGAATGTGTATCAAATACTATGTATAGTGCCAGTAATAGAGAGTTTATATGCTTCTTGATATAAAAATACACAAGGGAGCCCTGTCTGGTTTGGCTCAGTGGTTAGAATGTTGGCCTGAGGACCAGAGAGTCATGGTTTGATTCCCAGTCAAGGGCACATATCTCTGTTGTGGGTTCAATTCCCCTCCTGTGCAGGAGATGACCAATCGATGTGTGTGTCTCACATTGGTGTTCCTCCCTCCCTCCTGATCTCCCACTCTATCTGGAAAAAATCAATGGAAAAATATCTTCGGGTGTGTATTTAAGAAAACAAACACACACACACTCACACACACACAAAGGAAGCTAAAATACTAATGGTTAATCAATATTTTATAGATTTAATGAGGCGTCAAGAAGAACTCAGACGCCTGGAAGAGCTCAGAAATCAAGAGCTGCAAAAACGGAAGCAAATACAATTGAGGTAAAAAAAAAAATTGTAACATAGATGTGAATACATATAGTTTTTGTGTGTTACTAATAAACTTCACTGTCTTATTGTAAACAAATTGTACAAGTTGGAAGATACAAACAAATTTGTCCATTTTTTATTATACTTAGCGAACTATTCCACAAAGTAGCACAACTTTTTGTTATTCTTATGGTTTTTTTAGCTGGTTATTGACACTTTGCATACATTGTGACCGTACATATATGGGGCCTTGACATTATTGCATATAATTTATTGTAAGAATGCACTATGATTTACTGCATCTTTCAGGTTTAATTTTTTTTCTGTGTATAACACTGCTATGAATTCCTTTATCTTTGTGCTTCTGAATCAGCTTTCCATGTACCTGTAATATTTAATTGTGAAATATAATGAGATAAATGTTACTCTTACAAATTTCAGAAATCATAATAATTAGGAAATGTTATGAACGAAACTATGAAAGATAAAAGCAAACTTAAAAATTGTTTTTGAAAGTGCTGTAACAGTAGTAAGTTCTTATATAGGAAGTAAGGTCCTTATGGGAAATAAAAAATAAAGAAGAAAGTAAAAAACCGTGAATGAGTGTGAAGTGTCTTCACAGTTGAGATAGGTAGTATTCGGATATTTTAGTTTATTTTTCCAACTTTGTACCTGATTTGTATATATGTACCCATCTTGAAACTACTCTGATTTTACTCAAACCTACTTAATTCTCAAATTGTGGTCTTCGATAGGGATCATCAGCATTCTAACCTGGGAATTGTTAGAAAGTCTGAAAACATTCCTCATAAACTATAGGGGCAGAGCTTTAACAGATTATTTAGGTGATTCTAGTATACTCTAAAGTTTCAGAGTCACTATTGTATATAGTTCCTCGTGTGAACTTTTTACATGAGGGACCTTTGTTCTGGGTCTTAATGTATTTCTTTTTTTTCGTTTTATGTAAGTATGTTCACATCTTTTCTACTTTTACAAAGAAAGAGAAACCTCCCCTTCTATAACAAAAACCATATCTGAATTTAACTTTCTCTTACATTTATGCAGTGAAACCTCAGTTCTCCAACTCAACTTCTTCTGGAAGGCTGTACTAGAAGCAATTATTATTAGACAACCAAATCCTATTTTGTCCCATTAGAAATAATTTAAATTGAATTAATTAGTTCCAGACCGCAAATGATTCCCTGTTTTAACTTTTTGTATACAGTACATGTCTAATGTATTATTTAATCTATAAACAAATACTTCTTTTCTTAAGTTTATTGAACCATCCCCTACCAGCTTTAAAGGAATCACTTTTAGCTCTCTTTCCAGGGTGTCTTTCCGGAGGTCAGCATGGGGAAATCTTCACTTTTTCACATATCATTGCCTTGAACTGCTGTCACTGGCTAACTGCTTTTTGTTTATTTAAATCAACAACAGTTTTTCTTCCTCTTCAATTGCCTGTGATCATTGTTTCTTTCACTCCCTTAGCGACATTAGCACAATTTTTTCTTTAAGATTTTAATTGATTTTTAGAGAGAAAGGAAGAAAGGGAGAGCGAAACACAGATAGGTAGTCTCCTGCATGCCTCCTACTGGGGATGGAGCCCACAACCTGGGTGTGTACCCTGATTGGCTAAAAATACAAACTTTCGCTGCACTGGAAGATGGCCATCCAATTGAGCCACACCTCCCAGGGCAGCATTAGCACTCTTTTTTTTTTTTTTTTTTTTTTGAGAGTGTGCAAGGGATGGAGGGAGGGAAAGAGAGAAACACAAACCGATGGGTTGCCTCCAGCATGCCCCCACTGGTGCCCTGGAACTTGCAACCCAGGTACCTGCCCTTGGCTGGAATCGAACCCAAGACCCTTCTGTCAGCAGGCCTATGCTCTAACTGGCCAGAGCAACGTTAGCACTCTTGATGGCCTCTTTATGTTTTAAAATTGTGGCCCTAGCCGGTTTGGCTCAGCGGTTAGAGCGTCGACCTGTGGTCCGGAGAGACCCAGGTTCGGTTCCCGCTAGGGGCACGTACCTCGGTTGCAGTGTGTCCCCGGCCCTGGTTGGGTTGTGTGGGTGGCAGCCACTCAGTGTGTCCCTTTCACATTGATGTTTCTCTCTCTCTCTCTCTCCCCCCCCCCCCCCACTCTATCTGAACAAAATATCAAAAAATGTCCTCAGGTGAGGATAAAAAAAAAAAAAAATTGTGCTTATGTTCCACCAACCTAAGAAAAAATCACACCAAAAAAGTATTCACAGCACAAGTTCCTGAGATGTTAACAAAACAAGGTTTAACTGTAAACTGACTCATACTGATGCATTCTCTCCTTTGTGGCCTGAGAGACACTTTGTCATGCTGATAGAGCAGCTTCAAAGGATTGTCAGGTCAAGAACCAGTTAACCCAGACATTTTGAGACATTTGAGACATTTTTTTCTTGAAAAGCTTGTTCCAGAACAGAACTGTTCAAGATGGGAGAAGTTCAAGAACCCAGGTTTGAATGTACTTGACAGCTAGGCTTTTTTTTTTTTTAATCCCCACCCGAGGATATTTTACCATTTATCTTCAGATAGAGTGGGAGGGGGGGAGAGAGAGAGAGAGAGAGAGAGAAACATCAATGTGAGAAGAGAGACACATCAGTCTGTTGCCTCCTGCATGACCCTGACCAGGGCCCGGGACCAAACTGCAAAGGAAGCCTGTGTCCTTGATCAGAATTGAACCCACAACTTGATCCATGGGCCAACGCTCAATGCCATAACCACTGACCCAAACTGGCCACGGCTAGGCTTTTTATTTTTCAATTCGAACTCATTCATTATACCATAGTAGTAGTTTTTCAATACCCACCTTGCGCTATAATTAGTTATTACTGTATTATTGACTATATTCCTTATGCTCTATTTTACATCATGACTATTTTTTTTTTTTTTTTAAAGCTTGCCCAAGGATATGCTTTTGATTTTATAGGGAGTGAAAGAGAGGGACCAAAAGAGAGTAATATCCATTGGTTGCCTCCAGTATAACCCCAATGGAGATCAAACCTGTTACCTATGTATATGCCCTGCCTGGGAATCAAACCTGTGACCCTGTGGTACACAGATGATGCTCTAACCAACTGAGCCACATTGGCCAGGGCCCAATGAGTGTTTTGTAACTACCAGTTTGTACCTCTTAATCCCTTCACCTTTTTTACCCAGTTTCTCAGCACCCCTCCCCTCTGGCAATTATCAGTCGGTTCTCTGTATCTATGAATCTTTGAATTTTATTCTTTAGTTTCCACATATAAGTGAAATCATATGGTATTTGTCTTTGACTGACTTTTCACTAGCATAATACCCTCTAGATCCATCAATGCTGTTGTAAAATGGTAAGATTTTGTTCTTTTATGATCAAGTAATAATTATATATTGTGTGTGTGTATATGTAATATATGTATATATGTATACACACACTTACTTCACTTAGCATAATATCCTCAAGGCCTATCCATGGTTGAACAGCTGGGCTTTTAAAATTAGTACCCTACCCTTCATGTGCTGAAAAAATAATTAAAACAAAGAGAATGTAGGAGAACCCAAAATAGGATACAAACATAACAGATGTACCTAACTATATTACAAGTGGAGAATATTTTCATATTGAAAGCACAAGGGGAAGAAAATAAGGAATCTAAATAACTTTGGAAAACAGTATCTTAACTGGATACTATAGTTCAGTGACAAAAAGAAAAATATAATGTAGTTGGTATATGTGTTTCTTACTGAGTCAATGGGTTAACAATTTTGAAACTACTTTGTATATGCATGTTTTCTCTTTGATCAGGTCTTTATGTTTTTATTGAGAACAAATGTATATACTTTAAAAAATGAACAAATGAGTAAATATAGATAATGAGACCCAGGTTTCTTATTTTTGGACAATGAATGGAGCAAGGCTAAAATTAAAATGAATGCTGTTGTGTTGAATTGGGAGATGTCAGTATGAATTGCATAGTATTTAATTTAGACAGAGAAGTATGAATATGTGTGGGTTCATATGCATACATGTATTTCATAGTCCTTTCCACCTAGAAGCAGCGATGCCTCAAGAATGGTGGGCTCATCTAGTGACCAGATTTTTGTTTCAAAACAGCATTTCCAATAAAAGAAACCAGGACATTTTGGAGAAGTAGTTGATTCTAGGACTGAAAAGTTTTTAAAAAATTATACTTATTTATTATTAAAATTTTGTAAAAAATATTTTTAAAAATTTCTTTACTATGTTTTTATCACTCATATTTTTTGGAGAGAGAGAGAAACATCAATATCAATTGGCTGCCACCTGCTCACCCCCTTCTTGTGATCAAACCTGCAACCTGGGCATGTGCTCTGACCGGGAATTGAACTGATGGCCCCTTGGTGCATGGGACAATTCCCCACCCGCTGAGCCACACCAGTCAGGTTATTTTTATTATTTTTAAAAATCCTCACCTGAAGACATGTTTAGAGAGAGGAAAAGAGAGAAAGAAGAAAAAGACACATCGTTGTGAGAAACATTGACCGGTTGCCTTTTGAACTCATTCCAGGTATGTGCCCTGACCCCAAATGGAACTGGCCATCTTTAGGCACACTAGATGACACTCAACCAGCTGAGCCACTCTGGCCTGGCTAGGACTGAAAAGTGTAAATGAGCCTGGAATATTTTTGCCAGATGGTAAGACCTATGTGGCTCAGTTGTTTGGGCATCATCCTGTGCACCAAAAGGTTGCCAGTTCCATTTCCAGTCAGGGCATATTCCTGGGTTGTGGGTTTGATCCCCAGTCAGGGGCGTGTAAGAGGTGGCCAATCTATGTGCTCTCTCATGGCAGTGTTTCTCTCCCCTTCTCCTCTCTTCCTCTCTCTCCTTCAAAATCAATTAAAAAAACAAAAACAAAACAGGATGAGACATGTTGAAAGAACATTGGAGCCATGTTGAAGGAGCCCCTAATGTCCAAAGTTGAAAGATTTTCAACAACAAAGTAAAAAATGGTAGTGTTAAATTAAAAAAAAAAATTGTTTTAATTTACTGATTTTAGAGAGAAAGGGGAAGAGGGGAGGAGAGGGAAACATCAGTTTGTTGTTCCACTTATTTATGAATTCATTGGTTGCTGCTCCTTGTTCCCTGATTAGAGATAGAACCTGCCACTTTGGCATATTGGTTTGACACTCCAACCAACTGAGCTACTCTGTCAGGGCCGATATTGTTAGATTTTAAACTATGGAATAAATATCCATAAGTCTATATGATAGGAACAATTAATTGAATGAATAAATAAATGCGTGGCTCATCCTTACAGTCGAATTCCAATTAATAAATACAGAAGGAATGAGCAATAGAGAGAATTCCCAGTGGACAAATAATTCAGTCATGATTGTTACACATAAATCTACTGATGGGTGCTAAAGCTGTTATGCAAAACTTGAGAAACAAGAGTTGTGTAGTTTCAAATTAGTATTAGGTACATAGGGAAAAATAGTAAACTTAAAGTGGAGAAACCCAGTGGATACCACCATTGCCAAGTGTTAAGTTTTAGAACACCTGTAATAGGACATTGACACCAGGACGCCATTGATATGATACACTTAGAAGGATAGTATCATTTCTGTGGTTTTCTTGTCAAAAATTTATAACCTCATGCTAGTCCTGAGAAAATTTAAGAGAAACTCAAATTGAAGGACAGTATAGAAAATAATCAGCTCTCTTTAAAAGTGCTAAGTTTATGCCTTGGCTGCTGTGGCTCAGTTGGTTGGGTGTTGTCCTGTGCACCAAAATGTTGACTGGTAGGGGATGTGCAGGGGGCAGTTGATCAATGTTTCACTCTCACATGGATGTTTCACTCTCCCCCTATCACTCATCCCTCTCTCAAATCATTAAAAGAAAATAAAAGTGTCAAGTTTATGAAAGACCAAGAAAAACTGAACTATTGCATACTGTAGGAGAGAGAATAATTAAATGCAATGTGGGATTCTGGATAGCATGCTGGAACAGAACAACAACATCAGTGGAGAAATGAGTGAAATTTGAATAAGATCTGTAGTTTAACTATAGCATTATACCAATGTTAATTCCTGGTTTTCATAATTAAATCTTGGTTATGTAAGATAACAGTACTAGAGGATACTGTATGAGGGATATGAAGGAACTCTATAGTTTTTGGAACTTTTCTGTAAGTGTAAAATTAGTTAGAAATGGTGGGGGGAGAAAAAGTACCTTTGCTATTGGGGATACAGTGGGGAACAAAAGTCAGGTTCTGCCACTTTGGCACTTACGTAGGAAGGAGGCAGATATAAGTTGGAATGATCAGATTATTGAAAAACAAGTGAAGTACACATAACTAGTTTGGAGTACTAATTTGATTTTTAAAATCCTCACCTGAGGATATTTTTCCATTTATTTTCAGACAGTGTGGGAGGGAGGGAGGGAGGGAGGGAGGGAGAGAAGGAGGGAGAGGGGGAGGAGGGGGGGGAGAGAGAGAGAGAGAGAGAGAGAAACATTTATAAGAGAGAGACTTATCAATTGGTTGCCTTCCGCACGACCCTGACCAGGGCCAGGGACCAAACTGCAACCAAGGTAAGTGCCCTTGACCGGAATCGAACCTGAAAGCCTTTGTTCTGAGGGCAAAGCTCTTAACCCCTGAGCCAAACCGGGCAATGCATAATTGGAATTTTTTTTACTCGAGGAGCCATATTTTCTGTCTCTCTCTCTCTCTCTTTTTTTTTTGTTAATCCTTATCCAAGGATTTTTTTACATTGATTTTTAGATAGCTTCAAAGGGAGGGAGAAGTAGTGAGAGAGAGTGAGAATGAAAACATCAGTGACAGAGAACATTGATTGGCCACCTCCTGCATGCCCAACACTGGGGATTTGGCCTACAACCTGGGCATATATCCTGACTGGGAATCAGACTGGTGACCTCTTGGTGCAGGGGTCGACACTCAGCCACTGAGCCACTCTGGCTGGCCCAAACTGCAGGAATTTATCTAATGGGCCTGCTACCACATTAGAAGCATTAATTGGGCCCTGGCTGGGTAGCTCATCTATCATCCTCATACAGCAGGGTTTCAGGTTCAATCCCAAGTCAGGGCACATACAAGAATTAACCAGTGAATGGATAAATAAGTGGAACAGCAAAATTAGTTTCTTGTTCCCCTCCTTTCTCTCTCTAAATTAATAAAAAAAAATTTTAAAAAATTAGAAGCATTACTTGTTAACAAGCCAGAGACTTGGGACTCTGCCTTTTTGTTTTACCTTAGTTGGAAGATTAAAAAAATTGGCTTAAGAATATGTATTTTGAAAGAATTAAATAATTTATTTGGGGTATATAAATTTGTACTTTTCCTTTCAGTCCTACAAATTATTTAGTTTTTCATGGGCTACTTAATTCTCCAGAGGCTGTGAGTGAATAAGGAAGACCAGGGCAAAGGAATTAGATGAGCTGGTTCAGTTGTTCATCTGTTCATTTATTCGTTCATTCCTTCTTTGACCTACTTACCTACTCATCTACCATTCTTTTTCCTTTATGTCATTTGACAAGGATTTTCTGATTGGCTCAGCCCTGTGAAAGGTGTTGAGACCGTAGTATTAAACAGGAAACAAAGAGCAACAGTACTTTTTTCATTAGTCATATCACAATTTAGTGCCTAGAGCCTCTCTTTTTTCAGAGTCCTACAAAAATATATGGGACCTGAAAACTGTTAATGGGCCTCAAGTTAAAACATCAATTTTAAGATTTATTTTATCAGTTTAAATTAAATATAATATGAAGGATGTTAAAATTTGTCACATTTACTTATTAGTTCCATTTGTGATATAACCTAGGAAGTTGTTCTAGATCTGAAAGAGACATTAGGTAGAAATATAAAAATGATTATTAAAACATCTGTGGAATAGAAAAAATGGAAAACAAACATGTACAATAGGGAATGTTCATGTGTACAGTCTGAATTTAGATTATGTACTTGTCAGTGTGTTATAATCACGACTTAGTTCAAAATAAAAAAGAAACTTTATGGACAAAGGAACGGAAGGAAAATATAGAAAATGTTTAAAGTGATTTTGCATTTTTATTATATTTTTTTTCATGATTTGTAAGTCTGTTCTCACATTGTAGCAGAAAAATTTTTTTAACATTGAGAGAAGTACATTCTAAATTTTGTTTAAAATACTTTATCTGGTTTTTATTTAAAATTGTTACAATGCATGTTATGAAATTCACGTACTACATATATGTGTATAAAATAAAAAGGGCAAGCCCTGGACTGTATGGCTCATTTAGTTGGAGCATAATCCTGTGCGTGCACTGAATGATTGCTAGTTTGATTCCTGTCAGAGCACATACTTGGGTTGAAGGATTGATATCCGGTTGGGTGCTTTCAGGAGGCAATTAATTTGTTTCTTTCTCTATCTTTCCCACCCTCCCTCCCTACCTCTTTCTCTAAAATCAATAAAAACATATCCACAGGTAAGGATAAATAAACAAATAAAAAGGGCAGTGTTCCTGTTCCCCAGATTTTCCCAGTGTGATTTAAAATATTTTTTCTTTTTTTGTTGTTGTTTTTTAGACAGAGTGGGAAGGGAGAGGGAGAGAAACATCCATGTGAGAGTGGAACATGATCAGCTACCTCCGGCATGCCCCCTACCAAGCTCTCTCCCCAGGCATGTGCCCTGAAGGGGAATCAAACCAACAACCTTTTGGTGCATGGGCCGATGCCCAAGCAATTAAACCACACCAACCAGGGCATATAAACTTTTTCATATTCTCTTCTGTGCTCATACAAATAATTTTGTTGTTGTTGTTAATCCTCACCTAAGGATTTTTAGATATAGTGGGAGGGAGGGAGGAAGAAGGGTAGAGAGAAAGTGACAGAGAAAGAAACATTGATGTGAAAGAGAAACATCGATGGTTGCCTCCTGCATGATCCTTACCAACCTGACTTGGGTCCAGGTATTGAACCTACAACCCAGGTAACGTGCCCTTGACCTGGAATTGAGCGAGCAACCCGTTGATCCAATGGCCGATGCTCTAACCTCTGAGCCAAACTGGCCTGGGCTTACACAAATGATTTAAAAGCAGCAATAGGAGTACCATTCTTGTACTTGCTTTTTTGTGTGTGACAAGTACTTTAGACATTCTTTCATGTTTGTAAATGCATATCTAGTGTTTGTAACAATTATATTGTGTTCCTTGGCATCAGGGAACCTTAATTGTACCCCACTTATAATTGATTGTGTCTTCAACCTTTGTCACAGTGTATATCTGTGCATAGACACCCTTGCACACATGTGCAGATATTTCTATTTAGTTTACTGGAAAAGGACTTTCACATTTAAAAGGATCTTACGTACTACAAGTTGGCCCTCAGCAAGGTCAGTGTTGCAGTTTCAAAGACCAAAAGATGTTGAAGCAAAGTCTTTTAGTGTATCATTATGTGGTAGGATCTTTTAAGGGTCAGTTTGATGGAAAAACTGACCTGCACATATTTTGTGATCATGTGAAACCTTTACTATGTCCACAGAATATGATCGATCTTATTACTATAGAAATATTGATGTGGTTGATTATTGGGACTTGTCTAGGGATATAATAATAATAGGTTGACCCTGTTTTTTTTTTTTTTTATCCTCACCCGAGGGCTTTTTTTTCTTTCTTTCTATTTTTTGTTCAGATAGAGTGTGGGAGGGAGAGCGAGAGAGAGAAACATCGACGTGAAAGGGACACGTCGAGTGGTTGCCACCCACACGACCCAACCAGGGCCGGGGACAAACTGCAACCGAGGTACGTGCCCTTAGCGGGAACCGAACCCGGGTCTCTCAGGACTGCAGACCGACGCTCTAACCGCTGAGCTAAACCGGCCAGGGCGACCCTGTTTTTTTTATAATCCTCACCCGAGGACATTTTTTTCCCCCCCGCACTTAGCTTCAGATAGAGTGGGAGGGAAAGAGGGAGGAAGAGAGAGAGAGAAACATTGATGTGAGAGAGACACATCGAGTGGCTGCTGCCCACACGACCCCAACCGGGCCCAGGGACAGACTACAACCAAGGTACGTGCCCTTAGCAGGAACCAAACCCGGACTCTCTGGTTTGCAGGCCAAAGCTCTACCGCTAAGCCAAACCGGCCAGGGCCCTTTTAAAAATCAGAACTCAATTCAAAACACACATGGCCTTAAGAGTTTTTGAATAAAGGAATTCTTACTTGTACTTATGTACATTATCAGCAGTGTATGAATACGAAACTATTTTCTGTGTTTAAAGTTAATTTTATTTATTTTCCTTTTTTTTCTTTATTGATTTTAGAGAGAGAGAGGGAGAGAGAGAGAAAAATCAATGTGAGAGAACATTGATTGGCTGCCTCCTGCATGTCCCACACTGGTGATTTGGCCCACAACTTGGGCACGTGCCCTGACCAGGAATTAAACTGGCAATCTCTTGATGCATGGGTTCATGCTCAACCACTGACTGACCCCAGCTGGGCTAAACTTTATTTTATTTTGTTTTACTTTATTTTATTTTATTTTTTCCATATTTTGTTCAGATAGAGTGGGAGGGAGGGAGAGAGAGAAACATCGACATGAAAGGGACACATCGAGTGGTTGCCATCCACACGACCCAACTAGGGCTGGGGACAAACTGCAACTGAGGTACGTGCCCTTAGCAGGAACCGAACCCAGGTCTCTCTGGACCGCAGGCCGACACTCTGACTGCTGAGCCAAACTGGCCAGGGCTTTTTATTTTTCAATTGATTTTTAGAGAGAGTGGAAGGGAGGCAGGGAGGGAGAGAGAGAGAGAAACATCGATGAGAGAGACAGACATCAATTGGTTGCCCCCCACACTGCAGCCCAGGTATGTGCCCTTGACTGGAATAGAACCTCAATACCCTTTGGTGCACTGACCAATGCTCTAACCACTGAACCACACCTACCAGGGCTAAATATACTCTTAATTACAGTGTACATACTGCAGTGTTTTTTATTGGTTTCTGTTGTATAGCATAGTGGCTAAACAGTCATATATTTTACACAGTGATCTTTATATCTGACACCATACATAGTTATTACAGTATTACTGACTATATTCCCTATGCTGTACTTCACATCCCTGTGACTGTTTTTTAATTACCAATTTGTACTTAATCCTTTCACCATTTTTATCCAGTCCCCTAAACCCCCTTCTCTCAGTCTGTTCTCTGTATCTGTGAACCTGTTTCAGTTTTTTTCATTTTTTTTCTTCTTTACAGTCCACATATAAGTGAAATCATATGGTATTTGAAAATATTTTTCTAACAGTAAAATTTATGAGGATGTTAATGTTCAAGAAATGGATTAACCAGTTTACTTGAATATTTATTTGAGTGTAGTTTTGTATTGGGAACTTAAACATAATGTTCAAAATAGTTTAGATTTTACCTGAAATCCCTTAGTAACATTGTCTTGTTACTTGTATGTTTTCTGACATGAAGTCTTAAGAGCCATTTTATTCTGCTGATTTTAGGAGATACCATTTCTTTAGTACTTTGACTTGTACAATAAACAACAATTTCTTGAATTTTGATTATTACACTAAGTGTAGAAAGGCGCTTATAAGAGTAACCTAGAAAATGTGATCTAGTTAGGGGGCATCAGCATTATATAGTCTTTTTTTTTTTTTTTTTTTTAATCCTCACCCGAGGTCATTTTTCCAATTTTGTTCAGGTAGAGTGGGAGGGAGAGAGAGGAAGAGAGAGAGGGAGAGAAACATCGATATGAAAGGGACACATCAAGTGGCTGCCTCCCGCATGACCCCACCCCGGGCTGGGGACAAACTGAAACTGAGGTACGTGCCCTTGTGGAAACTGAACCCGGGTCTCTGGATCGCAGGCCAATGCTCTAACCACTGTGCAATACAGGCCAGGGCTGCATTATATAGTCTTTACTATTTAAATTACTTGTTTTGGGGTGGAGTGCATGTGTATTATAGTTTGATTTAAATGCCAATATAATGCGAGTCTATTACTTTAATATTATTTTGTAGGTTTTTTTCTCTTAATCATATTATAACTAATTACTGTTTTAATAGTAATCCTGAACATATATATAATTTGATTTTTTTTCTCCCTTAATGCATGAATATACTTCTAGGACAGTGGCTGACAAACTGTTTTTTTGGAATAGGGCTAGATAGCAAATACTATTTTAGGCTTTGCAAGTCATATGGTCTGACTCAACTGCTTAGCACAAAGGTAGCCATAGGCAGTAAGTAAATGTTTGTTCTATAAAACTTAATTTACAAAAGCTGGGGTATGCCGACCCTTACTCCAGGTGAATTTCTTGGGGTTGTTGAAATGGACGTAGAAGGGTTTGTTAAGACCTCCTATCCATACTAGAATTCTTGTTTAGGTGGTGTGGTCCTTTGCAGTGGCTTGCATAGGGGTAGATTCTGTGCCTTTGAGAACGTTGCTGTGGTAGTGATGGAGCTCAAGCTTTTCTTTAATAAAAGTAATAGAGTGCATATTTGAGTTTTTAGACTCTTTTTTTTTTCCTCTAATTTTTTAACTGTCCTGGTTATATATTGTTACTTTTTTTTGGATTTATCCTAATTCAGTTACTTTATTTCTTTGGTTTATTTGATTTGTAAAGGTTTTGAGCAAAGTAGAAGAAGGAAGATATATCTGCTACCGCAGCCATTGTTGACAGATTTGAGATAATGTAACTTTCCAAAATGATTTTGTTTAACTTGAAATAAAATACCTGAGTATGGCTTAGAAAGCAATCATGCTGAAGTTTTTATTTAAACATCTTTTAGACATGAAGAAGAGCATCGTCGTCGTGAGGAAGAAATGATTCGACACAGAGAACAGGAAGAACTGAGAAGACAGCAAGAAGGCTTTAAGCCAAATTATATGGAAAATGTAAGTAAAATACTAGTCAATTAAAATTATTTTTTGTTATCAGGTGGACAGTGTATGTTTAAAATTCTTTAGGTATTGTTTTATATACCTAGTGTATTTTCTAACCTTCCTGAATTTTTCATGTTTGTTCATGTTAAATGATTTTTTTAAACCACTTTCAGGTAGTAAATGAGAATAAGTTTCTGAAGGTAATATTTATGTTTTATGAAATAGATGTTAATTTTTCTTTATTTTTTAATAATACATGTTACTAAATTTGAAATCTTCAAAAATCCATCTCCACTTGACTGATTTTTAACCATTTACCGATATTAAAAATTCTTTGTTTTGGAAGATTTTAGGCATAAAACATTCATATGTGGTCATCACCCAACCATAATAGTTACTAACACATGGCTGATCTTTTTCTTCATCTTTAAGTATATCCACTTTCCCAAATTATTTTGTGTGAAATTCCTGACATCATATGATTTTAATCATCAGTATTTTCATATGTATTTCTAAATGATAAGGACATTTGAAAAAATCCTTACCTGAGGATGTATTTTTATTGATTTTTAGAGAGAGAGGGATAGTGAGAAAAACATTGATTGGTTGCCTCCTGCACACACCCCAACTGGTGATCGAACCCGAAACCTAGGTGTGTGCCCTGATTGGGAATCGAAGCAGTGAGCTTCTTGTGTTCAGAATGACACTCAGCCATCTGAGGCACACTGGCCAAAGCTGTCCTTAGAACATTTTAAAACTTTCTTGTTTGAAAGAATGTAGACACTATAAAAGAAATTCTAACTTGTATAGCAACGTGAAATTTTTATCTTACCTCTCATCAAGTAACTATCCTCTGAATGAAAATTACGTGGCGTTCAAGTTCAATTAGAAATGTTTTTATTTATAAGTCATATGAGCTTGGCCTGAGTGGCTCAGTTGATTTAGCATCATCCTGTGCACCAAAAGGTTGCCGGTTTGATTTCTGGTTGGGGCACTTACAGAAAGCAACTGATCGATGTTTCTATTTGTCTTCCTCTCTCTCAAATCACTAAAATCATCTCCTTGGGTCAGAATAAAAAAAGTTTGTAAGTCATAAAAAATTTAATTTAATTGGTTTTTAATTAATCACCAACATTAGTTGAGTAGATTTTTTAAGCATTGTAAAAATTTTTTGAGTGTTTTCTAACACTTCACAATTCTTTTTTCTCCTTAAGTGCATAGCACTTGCTTAATGACATATTTTAAACTGCTTTAGGTTTTTTGGTTGTTATATTTGAATATAAATCTGTTGGATTTATCAATGTGAGGTTATTTTCTGATGTTATGAAAGAAAGTGGAATTTAAATTTTCAAGCTCAGTTTTGAAAAATTGTTGCTAGTGTTTTTTCTCTTCAAATATAGCCAAGATGTAAATCACGTGATCTATTTCTTTGCTAAACTTTTTTTGTTGTTCCATTGAGGATTAGGAAATTCTTCCTATTCGTTTTATGTGTCTGAACTTTTCTTTTACCAGTGTGCTTGTTTATAGCAAAATTGGTGGAATTATCATTCTTAATATTTTTCTGGCTTAAACTTTACATCCTTGGAGCAGACATATAGCTACTTGTGATAATGTCATATACATAAATCATTTAGGGGTCTAGAAGGAAATGATTAAAATGTATCCTGATGTTAAACTTGATTGCAGACTATTGTTTGAAATCATTTCAGTTTTTTAAAACATACCAGTGTTTTCATATGTTCATTGGCATTTAATATAAGAAAAATTAATGAAGAATGGATAGTTTTAATTTTACTTTTCTATTAAAACACTATTTGGGCCTGGCTGGTGTTGCTCAGTGGATTGAGCAATTGTCCCATGCACCAAGAGGTCACTGGTTTGATTCCTAGTTAGGGAACATCCCAGTTTGCTGGATCGATCTTTAGTAGGGGGGCATGCAGGAACAGCCAATCGATATTTCTCTCTCCCCCTTCCTCTCTATCTAAAAATCATTGAAACATATTTGAAAACAAACTATTTGGAAATGTTTCTACAATTTAAAATTGAAATACTACATAGTCTTACTTTAATTTGAAACCATTGGTATGTTTATAATGTATTTTATTTTATTTTATTTTTTATTGAGTTTGGAGAGATGAAGGGGGACAGAAGCAGACAGAAACATCGCTTTGTTGTTCCCTTATTTGTGCATTCATTGGTGGTTTCTTGGGTTTTCTCTGACTGGGGATAGAGCCCCACAACCTCAGTGTATTGGGATGATGCTCTAACTCACTGAACTAACTGGCCAGGGCCTAAAATTTATTAAAAATTTTTTTGTTGTTGATTTTTAGAGAGAGAGGAAAGGAGTGGGAGAGAGAGATAGAAACATCAATGAGAGAGAACATCGATTGGCCAACTCCTGCATGCCCATCACTGGGGATTGGGCCCACAACCTGGGCATGTGCCTTGACAGGTCATCAAACAAGCAACCTGTTGGTTTGATGGGTCGATGTTCTTCCACTGAGCCACACCAGCTGGGCCCTAAAATGCATATTAATGGTGGGCAAAAGTTTACAAATATATAATGAAGTTTGTGAATAAATAAATTTGATATTTATATACTCGTTGGATTTATTGGCATTTCAAAAGTAGATTATTTATTGTTCCACCCTACTGCAGAGCTAAGAATGGTGTTTACATTTTTAAAGTGTTGACAGATGGTGGGGAAAAGATATTAGAGAGTAGCTTCTACCACAAAACCTAAAATATTTACTCTTTGACCCTTTACAGAAAAAGTTTGCTGAATCCTGGGCTGGAGTGTTGATTTTTTTTTTTTTTAATTATTACTTATGTAAGGCTAAACGTTTCTGTGTTCTTAATTTTATTTGAAGAGTAACCATATTTAGAATAATATGTAACAAAGAATTAAATCTTTGGGTGAAGATAGTCTTTGTTCTATTTTTAGATCTATCTGAGTTTAGAAATTATGAATAGACACAATTGGTGTGAGTTTTATTTAACTCCTAGCTTCATGATGCTTGTTAATATACACTTATCAAGTTCTAAAGAAATATTAACAAAAGCTCTATAGGTCTGGATTATTTTGATTTTAATGAAGTAAACATTGAGACACTTGTTTCAGTAATTTTATGTTTACCTTGAAAACTGGTTTTGGAAAAATTGTTAAACAATTTTAATGTTTGTTTTTGTTCTTAAAAGCCTTGAAATTAGGCCCTCTTATGTGCTTTCTTTTTCACTGTTCAGTTTAAAGGGAGGAGTCAAATGGTAAGTGTTCAGCTTGCCCATGCAATAAGAGTGAAATAGATTTACTTGGTTTGTTTTAAGATGCCACCTGTTATTTCTTTCTAATATTTGTATTAGAAATATTCTAGAACAACTAATAGTATAGGCTTTGAAGTATAAAATAAAATACTGATTTCCATATTTTGTTTCTTTGAATAATACTTTTTAAAAATATAGCAAAAGATGAGGGAAGCACACATCATGTTTGGTCATTCTTTATTTGTTAGCCTTTAACTTTATCATGATTTTATGACATACATGTGAATATATTTTTAAAAGTTTCAAGGATATGTCAGCATCTCATTACTTAGAAGTTGTCATTTTTATTTTATACCTTATTTCTCATTTCAGAAAGTCAAGCTCTTTGATAATAGCTCTAGTAATTATAAAATGAACATGTTATTTTCTACTCCTGTAGCATAACATATTTTTTTACTTCCATAACAGTGTCTATTTTTATGCTGTGCCTTCATTACATTTAAGTTTACCTTTATTGTAGTTTAGAATGTATTTGAATAATTTTCTAGGTACTGTTTATACTAGATTGAAATTTTCTACTTGCCACAGTTTTATATCTTTTGGACACATCACAAGAGGCCATTCTATCTTGTGATTGTCTTCATGTTAGTTTGCTCACCTTACTGTTGATTAAAGTAGTTTAAACATTGAAATATTGCAGTGTCCCAGCTTTTATTTGTGGATTTAATCTGGATTGGAGTGGAGCGGAGATTTTAATTAGATCTTTTAAAACTGCAGTTTCTAGCCCTGGCCGGTTTGGCTCAGCGGTTAGAGTGTCGGCCTGCGGTCCGGAGAGATCCGGGTTCGGTTCCCGCTAAGGGCACGTACTTCAGTTGCAGTTTGTCCCCGGCCCTGGTTGGTCGGGTGGGTGGCAGCCACTCGATGTGTTCCTTCACGTCGATGTTTCTCTCTCTCTCTCTCCTTCCTCTCTCTCCCTCCCACTCTATCTGTACAAAAAATGGAAAAATATCCTCGGGTGAGGATAAAAAAAAATAAAATAAAACTGCAGTTTCTAGAGTAAACTTTGTTTTTATGGGAAAGTGGTAATGGCATAAAAATACCTAAATCTAGGTATAGTAGTTATAAAATACTTTGTTTAGGAAAATTGACGCTGTGTATAGATTGGTGCTAATTTTTTAGAAGTATCTTTTTTTGGTATGATATATGTTTGATTTTTATTGAAGAAAAGAACAGACCTACAAATTTGCTTCAAAATAAATAATGTAAATTGATATTGAAGAGTTTTTATTCCTATTTGAATAAGTGGGAATAGCCCTGGATATTTTAACAGATGTGCATAATAAACCTGAAAATAAATGGATATTATATGCTATGGCCGTAATTTGAACCGGTTATGTTCTTTTGTCAGTGCCTGTTTCATTATAGCTCAAGGGATTATTAAATAGTGAGGCCAAACACATTAAGGAGATATGATCAAGAGGCTAAGGGAATAGTGCCTCTCCTATGGCAATGTTTTTCAAATAATACATAAACAGGGAACTTTTAAAAAGTATTCTTAGGTTTCCAACCTACACATTTATTTGTGTTGTAGTTTCAGTACATTCTGATTCATTGTTTGATTGACGGCTATTTCAGCAAAATCCGGTAGTTGACAACCCTTGCAGCACATGGAACTTGGAAAAATGATCAAGATCAAATCTACCAGATAATTTCATACAGTAGATCTGGGTTGGAGCCATGGGACCTGCATTTTAAAAAGTTCTTGAACTTACTTAATTTCATTAGCAAAGATAATAAACTGCTGGCCATGTGTGGAAATGAGAATAAGAGTAGTTGAAATTTTTATAGCGCCTGGGAGTTTGAGTGATGGGAGGGTTTAGTCATTTAGTATGGGGGATAGGATTCTTACAGTTAACACTGTAAATAGCCCCACATTCTGTGTGAATAGTACTTTGTGGGAGTTTGGTGTGACCATTTTTAATTGGGCTTTCAGCCTATCTATGGAAGGGGTATTATCTCAAACAGTGCGTTAATTTTTAGTTTTTTAATATTTCATCTAGACCGGGGGTCCACAGACTAGGGTAGGCCAGGCCAAATCTGAACTCTGTTTTTGGAAGTTTTGTTGAAACACAGCCATGTTTATGTTCTGTTTATGGCTGCTTTGCCTCAATGTGGCAGAGAGTTGACTAGTTGAGACACAACTGTATGAAATTATTTCAAGACTCGATGACCTGCAAAGCCTGAAATACTATCTGGACCTTAACCAGAAAAGTTTGTAGACACCCAATCTAAAGGCTAATCCGGAAGTTAGAGGGAATCTATAAAAACTGGCCCATGTTAACCAAACTCATAAAGAGTTTGTGAATTAAAATGCAAATTTATTAATTTATATGTTCTTTTCCATTGTTTTTAGAAGGCTCATTGAGCAGATCACCTCATACCCTAGACTCAAGGTTCCTGAAGAATCCAGATTAGTGCCAGAAGGTTCATTGATAGTCATGGTTTTGAATCAGCAGAGTTATGGGAAGAAGTGAGAAAGCATTGCTGCCGCACAGCCAATGGAGTTTTTCTATCTTTGTTTTAGTCAGTAGAGACATAAAGCATTTTTCTTTTTTTTTAATCCTCACCTAAGGATATGTTTTACTGATTTTAAAGAGAGTGAGAGAAACATCAATCAGATGCCTTCTGTACTCTGACTGGGGATTGAACCCATAGCATTTTAGTGCATGGGACAGTGTTCCAGCTACTGAGCCATCCAGCCAGGGCACATTGTTCTTGATCAGATGTTATCGCCTGTTGATCAGTATTGCCATATTTAGTCTGTTTAGTCAGCCATTTCTTTAAGGCAGTCTCTTTTTTTGTCTCTTGAGTGGGTATCCTGTCTCTTACTACCCCTTGATTTACTTATAACCTAACTTCCCCTGGTGTGCCATGTACAAAACTCAAAATGGACACTTCAGCCAATAATAACATTTCATTAATAAGTGCTTGCAGGGAGAGCTAATCTCGATTGTTACTAATGAATAGGTGCAAATACATTTTCTGAAAAGGTTTGAATTTTTGATAGGAGAAGTTGCCATTTTGTGGTTTCGACATGGCCATCACTCTTCTTTTTTAATGAATTATTTTGTCCCTCAAGAGATTTGATGGTAATGCAGTAGAAGATTGATTTTTTAGAAGTCTGAACACCTGAAGCATTTGAACAGAGAATATTTCACAAGGATTTTTTAGCCTCTTCATTATTCTATGGAAATCACTGAAGAATTATTTGCTGTACGGTTTGGTGTTAGATATATGTCACCTGCTCTGGTATAATGGCTACCCATTTCCAGTGGTTTGGACATGATGGTGAAAATAAAAATGGATAGCAGTTATATTGAGTGGTCTTAAATATAACGCTCTAGTTGTAACTAGTTTTCAAAAATGTATTCATTAAAATAATTAATTAGATTTCCTACTATGAGCTAAGAACTTTTCTGAATATTTGGGATGCTACATAATTGGAACTTGACTTAAACTTTTATAGTCATGAAAACAAAGTAAGATGTTACAATGTTTACTTATGCTCTTGGAAGCAATCTTGAGGATTTTTATGATTTGGGATATTTGGGTTGAAGACATATGTCAGTTTAAACAAGCTGCTGAAATCTTTGATAACTTTTCAAAAGGATTATTTAATAGTTTTTGTAATATACAATCATATGTATGGAAAACAAAACATTTCATTGAAACTGGGAAAAGTGAATATGGGTACTATTTAAAATTATTTTTTGTCCTGGCCGGTTTGGCTTAGTGGTTAGAGTGTCGGCCTGCGGACCCGAGAGTCCTGGGTTTGGTTCCCACTAAGGGCACGTACCTTGGTTGCAGTTTGTCCCCGGCCCCAGTTGGGGTTGTGTGGGTGGCGACCAGTTGATGTGTCTCTCTCACATCGATGTTTCTCTCTCTCTCTCTCTCTCTCTTCCTCCCTCTCTCCCTCCCTCTCTATCTGAAGATAAATGCAAAAAAAAAAAAGTCCTCAGGTGAGGATTAAAAAAAAATTATTTTTTTACAGCAAGCATAAAATGGACCGTCTCAGGCAAACTAGGATGTATGGTTACCCTAAATGGATGTTATAATTATAGTGGTATTTTGTTTTTTCTATTTAAAAATCTAATGAATGAATCCAGATTGAAATGATTACTGAATCCCTTACGCCCTGTGTACACACTATCAGAGGACACTTTATTGTACTAGATTATTTGTGTCAGATGATTCTGATACCTTCCATTAAAGTTTCAGAGAGGCTCAAATTTTCATATGTCCTTTTTCCTTGTGAAGAAACTCTATATACTCAGTGCATACATAATCTTCTCTGACTACTAACCTCAGCTGTGATCCTCTATAATTTCTAATATGATTCTTTTTCATTATCTATAACATTGCTTCTCTAAGTATTTTCTGACTTTGTTGTACACCAACTGAACTCTGAATTTTTTCAGGTCAGGAATCTTTGTCATATTATAATCATATAGATATGAGGTGGGAGAATTAAATAGTTGTTTGATGTCTCATTTAAAAAAAATATCTTTACCTGAGGATATGTTTATTGATTTGAGAGAGAGAGACATGAATGTGAGAAAGAAACATTGATTGGTTGCCTCCCATACACGCTCCGACTGGGCATTAAGCCCACAACTTTTTTGTTGTATGGCACAACACTCCAACCAACTGAGCCACCTGGCTAAGCTGGTGTCTGATTTTTCAAATAACAGTGCAGCTCAATCATTTGTTTTTCAGTGTTCTTTACGCACTACTGTACCTCAATTTTTATTGGATACTAACATCTGAGGAGTTAACATCGGTATTTTTTGAAACATAGGTGGCATTGAGCTACCTATGGCATTGAACTATTTTTGTCGACTTCATCATAATGAAATAACATAATAAAGAGTGAATTTTAAAGTTACATAACCCATAATTTTTTGTACTTGTTTTTCGCATGCCTTATTTTTTGCTAATCCTTACCTGAGGATATTTTTTCCATTGATTTTTAGAGAGAGTGGAAGGGAAGGAGAGAGAGAGAGAGAGAATAATATCGATGTGAGAGAGAGACATTGATTGATTGCCTTCTGCACACTTTGACACCAGTGCTGGTGATTGAACATGCCATCCAGCTACGTGCCCTTGACCAGAAATCGAACCCAAGACCCTTTGGTCTGCATACCAGCGCTCTACCCACTAAACCACACCGGCCAGGACAAGCACACCTAATTTTTTCAATATGTCGTTTCCACTGGAATATCCCTTCAGAACATTAGACTTACAGGAAGACTTGGAGATTTTCATTTAATACTGTAGAGGATACAGAGGTGAGTCAAGTCCAGGGTCCTGTCTGAGGATTTCAGAGTATCTTAGGTGCAGGATACCTCTGTAGATTATGAGAGAGATATAATAAGAAATTTGGAGACTTTAGAGATTCTCTAGTAGGGAGTGTCAGGTGTTGTTGAGCATTCTCAACACTGTTGTTGAAGTAATTTTTTGTTTGTTTTGTTTTCTTAAATGATATAATTGCTTTATTATTCCACTGTGCTGTAGGTAAACCTCATGTTTTTTCATTTGAAATGGTAAGTTCTAATCTTACTTGGTTCCAAATGGTAAGGTCTTGCAGCTAATACTTATCTTTTTTGTGGCTTAGAGAAGAGAAGAGTCAAGATTGGCAAGTAGAAATGTTCAACTGAAGTAAACACATTTTTGAAATATTCAATATATGTAATATAAATAATAATTTTGTTTACTTATTAAATAGTTTAAATTAATAGCAAAAGATTTTATTTAACTTGTTATTTCTGCTTTAGAGCCCCCTTACAGGAGTTGTCCCATAAGGTGGTTATATTAAACAATTTTTTTTAGGCCAATCAATATCTAGTAACTTCTGTACATCATATCAAAGGCATTAAGCTCTGGTAGTATCACCTGAAATGGTAGAATTTTATACCAGATCAAACAGGACAGATGTGAATGCCAGTGTCCATGTATAGTTATTAAGTAAACTACTAGTTTTGTAGGGGGTAGGAGCTTGGGTTTGTAAGCATGCTCTGCTGATGAAATGTATTTGTTTCTGCTTAAGATTTCAATCAATAAAAAGTACATGGGTAAGTTTGTCCCCTTTTCTTATGATATCCTCCACTATATTGAGTACCATGTTTCAAATCCTTTTCTTTCCGGTTATAAATGTGTCATGTTTCTCACAAGATAACTTCTTCATTTGGCATATTTCTGTTTTTCTAAACCCTGTTTTTAAACAGTTGATATGCATGCTATAGTACTTTCTTTTATAATTGTAAATTTTAAATAACGTTTTGAATTTTAGTTACCACTGAAGTGATTTAAAAATTGTGTATATTAAATCTGTTGCTTTTGAGTTATCTACTTAGAAAAAATATACAATATGACAGAATTTCAAAGTATCAGTAGACTTTAGATAATTTGCTTAATTTCTAGTATCACAAACAGAAAAAGATATTATCTATTAAATACGTACTTAACTTTTCATACATGGGAACACATTGGCTTTGTTTGTTTCTTTTACTGCTTTCTTCTGTTTGTGGCACCAAGTGGATTAGCTTCTTGTGCAGTTTATATTTGATATTTGGCTTCATCTTTCATTTCACTTGGCCGGTCATGGTAGTAATTTAACTTTGATAAGGAAGTGTTTTGGGTAAGGGGTCATGGGTAAAAAAATGCAAACTATTTTCTAGTATTATCTGAACTTTCTTAAGATACTATATTAAAAGTATTGTGTTTGTATAATAGCTGTGATGTCAATATTGCCAATTTCTTTAACAGTTTGGGATAACTAAATATGAAGAATAATTAAATCATTCCTAATCAATTTCAGATTTTATTTTATTTTTTATTTTTTTTTTTTTATCCTCACCCGAGGACATTTTTCCATTTTTTGTTCAGGTAGAGTAGGTGGGGGAGAGAGGAACAGAGAGAGAGAGAGAAACATCGACGTGAAGGGACACATCGAGTGGCTGCCACCCGCACGACTGACCAGAGCCGGGGACAAACTGCAACCGAGGTACATGCCCTTAGCGGGAACCGAACCCGGGTCTCTCGGGACCGCAGGCCGACGCTCTAACCGCTGAGCCAAACCGGCCAGGGCTCAATTTCAGATTTTAAAAGCACCTCTTCAGAGAGAGTTTTTATGACAATAGAAAATGATAATCTTGCCCTGGCCAGTTTGGCTCAGCGGTTAGAGCGTCGGCCTGCGGTTCGGAGAGACCCGGGTTCGGTTCCTGCTAAGGGCACGTACTTCGGTTGCAGTTTGTCCCCGGCCCTGGTTGGTCGTGCTGGTGGCAGCCACTCGATGTGTCCCTTCACGTCGATGTTTCTCTCTCTCTTTCCTTCCTCTCTCTCCCTCCCACTCTATCTGTACAAAAAATGGAAAAATATCCTCGGGTGAGGATAAAGAAAAAAAAAAGAAAATGATAATCTTGAAAATGTCCCTCAGTTACATAGATTAAAAATAAAATTCTCAGCTGAATGTAAATTAGTTTTAAAAATTAATTTGTTTAAAATCTTTCCCTCTGTCTTGATACTTGCTGGATTATATATAAGTACATTTTATTTATTTTTAGTTAGAAATCTGTATATTATCAAAAGTAGCATTTAATTTTACCATATAGTCAGTTGATCTGTTTACCAAGTTATCAACTGTTTACCGAGTTATCAGAGTAAGTTACTTGAACCAGACTTTAAAAATACATTGTTGAGTGAATCTAGTTTAAGATGTATATATGTTTTGAATAATGAATACAGTGAGCTAAGAATAAGCCCCCCTACTTATATTTGTTGTTCCCTCTATTTCTGATTTGAAATTTAACAAATATTTTATGACTAACACTTGTGATATAAAGTAGGATAATTGTACAAAAACACAATCTGAAGGGTTTTTCTTTTTTTAAGATAGACATTTTAAAAGTAGTTTTAAGTTCATAGCAAAATTGAGCAGAAGGTACAGAACATTTTCATGTGCCTCCTTCCCCCACATACACACAGACTCCTTCATTATCGAATTCCCACACCTCAGAGTGGTGCAGTTGTTGTAATTAACACATCCCCATTACCCAAAGTTTATCCTTTACATTAGGATTCACGGTTGGTGTTAAATTGCTGGGTTCAGACAAATGTATTATGTCATGGTTACACCATTATAGTATAACATAGAGCAGTTTCACTGCCCTAAAATTTTCTGTGTTCCAACTGTTCATCCCTCTTTTTGCCCCCCATCCCTTCCCTACCTAACCTCTAGCAACCATTGTTTCTTTTACTGTCTCCATAGTTTTTCCTTTTACAGCATGTCATGTAGTTGGAATCATAGCAGCCTTTTGATATTGGCTTCTTAGTAATATTCATTTAAGGTTCCTCTGTGTGTTTTCACAACTTGATAGCTCATTTATTTTTAGTGCTGAATAATATTTCATTGTCTGAATGTACCACAGTCTGTTTATCCATTCACCTACTACAGGACACTTGAGTTGCTTCCAAGTTTTGGCCATTATAAATAAGGCTGCTATAAACACCTGTGTGCAGGTTTTTGTGTAGACATAAATTTTCAACTCCTTTGGTAAATGCCAAGGAGCATGATTGCGGGTTTCTGTGGTAAGAGTATGTTTGGTTTTGTAAGAAGCTGTTAAACTGTCTTCTAAACTGGATATACCATTTTGAATTTCTGCCAGCAATGAATGGGAGGTCCTGTTCCATATCATTGCTAGTATTTTGTCTTGCCAGTGTGTTAGATTTTGGCCCTTCTAATAGGTGTATTTTGGTATGTCATTGTTTTAATTTGCAATTCCTTAATATATGATTTAAAGTTTTATTTTAACAGTGATAGACCCGAAGAAGATGGATACAGATATTTTGGCATACACGTATTCAAATTGAGGGGAAAAAACTGCCATAGATTGTATATATTAAAAGATCATCTCATTAAGATCATCTCATGTTAATGAAAGTATTTTGCTCCTTCCCCGTCTAGCTGTGTGTATGCCTGCTTGTATAAAATGTTTTAGAAAATCCTGTTTTTAATTGCCTGAATCAAAACTGTTAAGTTTTCCAAACACACTTTGGGTAATGTAGGAAAGTTTGCATGACATTATTTGAGTTGTATCATTGGGAACATGGAACATATCTTCTTTTCCTTTTTAGTTTAAAATTATTTTATTTACTTTTGTAAGGAAAAAATAACTTTGTTGCTACACACCTTTTAATATCTTGACACTGGTTTTTAAAATTTTTTATCCTTACCTGAGGACATTTTTGCATTTATCTTCAGATACAGCGGGAGGCAAGGAGGGAGGAAGAGAGAGAGAGAGGGAGAGAGGGAGAGAGGGAGAGAGAGAGAAATTGACTGGCTGCCACCCACAGGACCCCATCCGGGGCTGGGGACAAACTGCAACCAAGGTACGTGCCCTTAGCTGGAACCAAACCCAGGTTTCTGGTCCACAGGCTGATGTGCTAACCTCTGAACCAAAAAGGCCAAGGCTTAACACTGTTTTTTAGTTAATTTTATATTGCTGACATTATTACGGATGTCCCCTCTTAATAATTACTTATTTTGATTTTATTTAAAAAAAAATTTTTTTTGTTGATTTTTTTTTTTTCCCCCCCCAGAGAGAAAGGGAGAAGGGGGAGAGAGGTAGAAACATTGATGGGAAGGAATCATCAATTGGCTGCCTTCTGCATGCCCCATACTGAGGATAGAGCCTGCAATCCGGACATGTGCCCTGACCGGGAACCAAAGCAGGGACCTCTTGGTGCATGGAACGATGCTCAATCCACTGAGCCACGCCGGCCGGGCCCCTCTTAATACCTTTTATTTATTATTATTTTTTAAATCCTCACCCAAGGATATTTTTCTATTTATCATCAGATAGAATGAGCTGGGCAAGGGGCGGTTAAGATAGAGAGAGACATCGAAGTGAGAGAGAGACATTAACTGGTTGCCTGCCCCACGACTCGTCCAGGGCCAGGGACCAACCACAACCGAGGTACGTGCCCTTAACCGGAATCGAACCTGCAATTCATTGGTCCACGGGCTGATGCTCTAACTCCTGAGCCAAACCAGCCAGGGCTCTTAATACCTTTTAAAAGTGACTTGTCAAGGGGACTACTTTCATTTTCATATTTTTTTCTTTATGCCTACTTTAATATTTTATGCATTTGATTTTTGTCTCATTCTTTACTTAAGAACATGTTGTGTTTGCTACTTAGTATTTCTGGATAGTAATGTTGTCCATGACAGTTTGGCAATCTAATAATCTTATTATTTTACTTCTCTAATGAAACAAAAGATATATTTTCAAGTGGTAAATGTCATTTCTCTTTAGGAAAAATTTTTGAAATATTTGATTATAAAAATGTTGGCTCTTGTTACCTGCCAGAACTAATACATTTCTCTGGAATCATATTTCCTTTAATAGACTTAAATGTTCTATGTTAGTATTTTTACATCAGGAATTTTAGCATTTTTTTAAAAACATTAAGACATGGAAACTAAATGGCTCATGGTGATAAACCTAGATTATCCTTTAGAATCTTTTTAGGGACATACATGAACTGTCTTTATGAATTAAAGAAGAATAATGATTGTGGCTGTTAACTGAATTCACTCAAACAAGAATTTAGATTGATCACAGTGTTAGTTGAACGAACATATTTTGATATTGATCACAGTCCCAGTCGATCTATGTTGAGCATTTATTTAGTTGACTGTTTCCTAATCTTTGAACAGTCTTATTATAATTTATTTTAGCCTTATTTTATTATTTTTAAATGTTTGACTTTTTAAAAATACATGTTTTTATTGGTTTTATAGAGAGAGAAACAGATCAGCTGCCTCTGCATGCCACCCACCAGTGATGGAACCCTCAACCTGGGCATGTGCCCTGACTGGGAATCAAACCCTTTGACCCTCTTGGTGCATAGGAGAACGCTTAACCAACTGAGCCACACTGGCCGGGCGAGCCTTACTTTTTTACCGTGTACAACCTTTAAATTAGATTACTTAGAAAAATAAATATAATATGTTTGATACCCTTAGTTTTAAAGGAAAAGAAATTCTTACGCTACACACAATAATGTCAAATGCTGCACTTTAAGCTATACTTTAGTTGATTTATATTAATGCAACTTTACTGAGACTTTATGGTTTTTAAACATTTTGGTTTAAAAATCCTTTTTATAGACTTTAAAAATTACTAAGGATCCCCAAAGAGCTTTTATTCAGGTTATATCAGGGTTTATCACATTAGAAATGTTAAAGGAGAAATGTGAAAGAAAATGGGTTTTAGTGGGAAGAGTGGCCTTATTTTACATTTTTTGCAGACTTCTTTAATGTTCAACTGTAATGTAGTAGGAAGAGTGGTATATTGGCTTTCTGGAAAATGTCTAGTCTAGCTCCCCATATTTGTTTTTGCATTCCATCTATTACAAAATGCTCTTGGTTAAATAAGTACATGAAAAAAACATGACTTCACACTGGAGTTGAGTTTTAACCTTTTCAGGTAATTGTGTCTTTTCTTGTTTGACACTGTAGTAAAACTTGATAGGCAGTAATTTCGTAGAAGTACTCTTTTCCATTAAAATCTATTGGTCTACTTTGAACTTTGAAGGGCTCTCTTACTCAGACATGATTTTGTAATGTCATGTACCCACCATTAGAAAATACTGGTTTATCAAGTTACACAACTATCTCAAATTTTAATGTATTTGATTATACAATATTTAAAACTACATCTTAATACCAACCACTGATCTCATCAGATAATGCCTGTGAAAATTTGCTTAGACGTTGCTGTCTTAAGTAAAATTCTTATTGCAAGCAAAAAGTGTCTTTCATTCAGCTTGCAACCCAATCACAATAATTGTTTTTCTTGAAATAACCATCCTGCTTCAGAATGCAACACACATGCTTTTAATGTATATATCCTGTGTTGCATAGAATAATAAAAAAGATATATACTCAAGAATAGTGATTTAGCCCTGGCCGGTTTGGCTCAGCGGTTAGAGCGTCGGCCTGTGTCCAGAGGGACCCAGTTCTGGTTCCCGCTGAGGGCAAGTACCTTGGTTGCAGTTTGTCCCTGCCCTAGTTGGATCTTACGGGAGGCAGCCACTCGATGTGTCTCTTTCATGTCGATGTTTCTCTCTCTCTTCCTCTTCCTCTCCCTCCCTCCCTCCCACTCTAAACAAAAAATGGAAAAATGTCCTCAGGTGAGGACAAAAAAAAAAGAATAGTGATTTAATAAACTTTTATTGCTTCATCCCGATATTCATATTTGAAAAATTTAAACTGCTATTGTATGCATGTGAAGAATACAATGGTTTCTAGTAAAAATTGAATACAAGTGCTTTAATTTGTACCCCCTCCCCCCAAATCCAGGGTATTTGCCTGCCATTGCTTTTGCACCATCCACATATGTCCAGTGAGTGTAAAGCACAACTAGATCATAATATTATAATATAATTATATTCTAGTGTTTATAAGACATGAAATATTTTGAATCTGTGTACTTCCTGAAAGGGTGTTGGGGACTTTGAGTACTCCAGGAACCACATTTCAAGAACTGCTATTTGAATGGAATGTGCTTTGATGTGTAGTTTTGAAAATCAGTCATACTTGGCTTAATTTGTTGGTCAGATAAGAATTTAAGCTCTCTTCAGTGACAAGCTTTCAGGAATACCTATGCATAACTCTTAAAGGAAAAGCACACCTTCTTATAAACATTGTAAGAATAAATTTTAAGATCTCGTTTTTTGTTAGTTTTTGTTGGAATTCTTAAAAAACGAAGGTGCCTTATGAAGGTGAAAATTTCATGAACTTTATTTTGACAGAATTTTACAGGTCAACTCAGCTATTTATTAATATGTATGATCTTGAGTAAATTATTTAACAGTTATGTGTGTCAGTTTTATGATCTCTAAAATAAGATAACAACCATATAGGATTGCTATGAGGAATAAATGAATTAATTAAAAACAGTTTTCATTATAGCTTTATCATTTTATTCCACTGCAGTCTTTTGAGATTTTGTTTCTGTATAGATTATTTCACGTTAAACCACAACTCATAATTTTTGCTAAAGGAAGAAAGCATCAATAAAATTTGTATTATAAAATTATTATGCATATCATGTGCCAGTTCTAATTTAAAATATATTAGAAGTAATTCATAGGAGAAGTGATGGCTTATTGTTTCTTGGGTCGGTACCGTTATAGTGAACTTCTTCAAGTGATTATCCTTAATGATATTGTTAGATCAAGTTAAGAGAATTACTGTCTTAATTCCCTTTGATAACACTACCCTTAAATAAAATATCTGCCTCTTTCATTGTACTAGAAGTATATAGCAGTGGATTTATAGAAGCAGTAACCTTGGACATGACTAGGAAGCTGAAAACTTTTGCTCCGTCTAAAAGTTAAAAAATGGCCTGTCATCTAATTATACTATCTTTTTAAAAATTACGAGTGAAGCTGTATAAAATAGTTCTAAATGATATTCTTTAAGGAAATGTCAACACTAATAAATAAATTGAATGTTTGTATACTTAGTGAAACATGCTACTGTATAATATAAATTGGTATTTTAACAGCGATATGTTAACATTAACATGGATTATTGTAAGCTTCTGATTATATCATTTACAGAAATATATTTTAGAACTCGAACTAGTTTATAATAGAGCATCAGGAAGGAAATATTACAGCCAGTGTTGAATAGTTTACTTAAAATCATAGATCTCTTCAGTATGCTGAGATGTTTGTTCAGAAAATTTTGTTAATGAAGAAAATGGAATAACAGCAATTTAAGATTAATTTTTAAATAGTACTTAACTTTGTGAATAATAAAGATAAACATGTTATTTCAAAAACTGATAGGTATAGGTAAAGCTGAAGTTGTAAAAAGACAATGGAAATGGTAGTCTCTCCCTCTTACTCCCCACCAGTGAATCACAGGCATCCAGTTAGGGTATTAGGGTATATAAGGGAAATTTGAAAATTGAAGTATCAGTGAGACGATAATAATTACCTTCTGTTAACTGCATTTCTAATCTGTCATAGTTAAGGCAAATACAAGCGTAAAAATATAAATTGAATCCTTGTCCTCTCCCCAGAATGTCAAGATCATAAAATGCTAAATGTGATTATAAAATAATGTTTTTCATATAATTGGAAAATTATATGGCTTCATTAGTAGTCAGTTTATAAAATAGTTTTTTTGTTGGTCAATAATATTATTCTTTAATAGTCTAAAGTTTTACGAGACAAATTTATTTTTAGGAAAGTTAAAAATAGCTCTGAGAGGTTTGGCATTTACTTTTTTAGATAACGCGTCATTTCTTCATGATGCTATATAGGTGTTTTTCATGTATTCATTATAGATTACCTTTTGAGGCATCTCTATTAATAAAGTTCAATAGGCAGTTGATTTGTTACTTAATGTCATTTATCCATCATAGTCTTTTATTTCTTTATTTCTGCTTTTCACCAGTGTTTTGAATTATTAAGTAGAATTTTAAACAAAAACGTTTTAATAAAATTGCTTTTAAAAGTAGAAAAATTGTGCTTTCTTTAGGTTCAGATGCTGTTACTTTTGTCTGAGAATTTTTTAGGATCACTACATTTAGCACATTTGTCTGATATTTGGAAAAGATGATCAAATAATAGTGAAAATTTGCAACCATAATATGTTGAGTCATTTCACAAAGAGTTCATTGAAGTTATTCTCTAACTATTGTTACTAAATGAAAAATTTTTTAGGAAGCAGTTTCTGAATTGAAATTTAAGATATTTTGTGCATTTGTATGACCTTTTGTGTCATAGTTAACTTCAAGAGCATTTTGTAACAGAACTTGCCAACTGGGTAATAACACTTTTATTTAGGTTACTAAGTTAAAACTCTGTTCTAATTAAGGAAGGAATGTTACGTTGAGCATTCAGTATTTGCCTGTGTCATGGAGAAATTTATGGTAGACCTATATAGGTCTTGGGTAAAATAATGTTTGACTACTTGAATAAAAAGGCAAGGATGATTACAGTATTTCAAAATTATAAACTATAATTGTTTTTAGTTTAGTGCCCCATAGCTGTTTTGTGTTGTATGTTTGAATTCATTTAAATATAAAAGTGGTAAGAGTCATTTCTGTTTGAAGACTTTTAGTGACCTGGGAGGAAAAAATAATTGGCCCTGGTGGTTATTATTATGAGATTTTTCTTTTTTTTTGAATCTAGGCATGTGTCTTTGAGCTATTGGAATAAAAACATTAAAAATATTCTGTGGTAAATTTTATGTATTCTGACATTTATAATCTAGCATTATAAACTGGGTGCTTTAAACATTGTATATTTTAAGCCTGGAAGACCGAAGTTTCTTTTCAGTGTTCTTATTAAGTAAAAGATGTTGGAAAATTAGAATTTTTTAAATGGAAAGTGATGTCCCAATTTATTCTTTTCTTTTTGATTTTAGATGGGAAATGTGATAAGATCGATAGGTTGACTGTGACAACTATGTTTACTTACAGAGAGAACAGGAAATGAGAATGGGTGATATGGGTCCCCGTGGAGCAATAAACATGGGAGGTAGGGATTGGAAGCAAAAGGCTTCTATAACTTACTTGTAATTCTTTGGGAAACTGTACATGCTGTTTGTGGTATCTACATGTCAGTAATAAACTAAATTTTTGAATCAACATTTTAATGGTGAAATCTCTTAAATTTATTAAATTAAAAAGAATAAATATATTAAAAAATATATGCCTAGGAAAAACTCTTTCATTTTGTTTATTTGAAGGCTAAAAAATGTATTATGTTTTGATAGATTTAATGAAAGAAACCTGTAACCAGGTTTTGGTACAATATGAAACTTGTTTAGTAATTGCATGGCATAACATTAGAAATCAAATTTTATGCTTTAAATTGGCTTTTTTACTTTAGAAATTTGGTAGTTTTTGAGTTGTAGTGTATCTAAACTTTTGGGGGGAGTATTTTATAAATTTTTATTTTAAGGTAATCTTTTGTGTAACTTTGTGTTGTGTAGCTATTTTTATTTGTTTTACTGAGTGTCTAACATTTTGCCCTAACCTTCATTATTGTGCACAGAAACATGTCTTTTGGAGACATTTATGACTATCAAGGAAATGAGATGTATCTTGGACATTTAGGTTAATGCATAGCTGTAGAGTTAATCAAGTTTTTTTTGTTTTTGTTTTTTTAAATATGTTTTTATTGATTTTTAGAGAGAGAGGAAGGGAAGAGCGAAACATCAGTTGGCTGCCTTCTCCATGCCCCCTACTGGAGATAGAACCCACTACACAGGCATGTGCCCTGACCACAAGTCAAAACTGTGACTTTTTGGTGCATGGGATGACACTCAAGCAGCTGGGCCACACTGGCCAGGGCAAGAGTGGATATCAAGTTTTTAATAAAATGCCTATGTTATTAACATCTTTAATATTGATAGGCTTATAACAAGATTGTCGGGGAAACAGCACCAAGTAAATGAGCTAGGAAAAATAAGTGTGGAAGTTTTTCATGTTATTAATTTTGAAATGTTATACATTTACAAAGTTAGGTAAATAACTAATTTTTATATATTCCTTTTACATTGTGCCACAGAAGCTCTCATGAGGTTAAAATCTTTACATAATTCAAATGTACATATTGTTGTAAAGATTACATTACCTTACTATTTCAGTATATGTAATATGCACACCTACTGAGAAAATCCAAATTGTACTTAGGTTACGTAGTGTAGTGTATGTAATAAAGCATCTAATGTATAGAACAAATATTTTCCATGATCAGCTTCCTTCCTTCCTATCATGGCAGTTTCTGTGCCACTGACAATTAGATTGTCTAAAATTATTTATTGCTGTTTACTTTGTTATTTTTCTTATCTACCAAAGTAGTAACTGAGAATCTCTAGTGTGCAAAGTAAGAATGAAAATGCCCTTACCCATAAAGAACTTCATTGTGAATTAATACAATTGGTACATAAAATAATCTGCAAAGAGTAAAGAAATTGTAAATTATGAAATACAGTTGTACATATAAGTACAGGTAGTTTAGTATTTGTCTTTTTCAAAGTAAATTCTGAGCTTGTCCAGGTGGTTTTAAGGATATAAGTGTGAAGTTATTATGGATTGCAGGCGTTTTGAAATGCCATTGTAATTATTAGATTGTCATTAACATCGGAACCAAACTTGAAATATTTCTGATGTTGCCAGAGACACAAAAATATTCTGACTGACTGCTTGGTTAGTAACTTAGTCAGAAGAAGTACGAGACTGCCTTTAGATTCCTTGTTTAGTTAGGAATTTAAGAGAATTAAAAATTTTGTGACATTTTATTCACCAGGGAACAATATTTACATTCGAACATTTATTCAACTCCCTAAAGTAATTTTCTCCTTTTTACATTTAATTAACATGATAATTTATCTTAATAGTTTACTGGAGTTATCTATCATTATGCACTTGAATGTTGCTGGTGAGTCAGTACGTTGTCACATCCTGTCAAGTTACATTGATGAAGTGTTTAAAAAGATTTTCTGGTGTATTTACCAGTGTACATACCAAGTGAAAAATAGGTTGTAGAACTTTTTTCAGGGGATCAGATAATTCTAACATTTCTTAGATCTTTACATTTAAATTTTTTTTTAAGAGAGGGAGACAGAAACATTGATCTGTTGTTCCACTTAGTTATGCATTCACTGATTAATTCTTGTATATGCTGTGATCGGGGATTGAACCTGAAACCTTGGCATATTGAGACAATGTTCTAACCAGATGAGCTAACTAGCCAGGGCCTTAGATTATTATTTTTATCTTTTTAGAGACAGTGGAAAGGAGGGAGAGAGAGAGAGAGAAACAGAGAAAACATCGATGTGAGAGAGACACATTGATTGGTTACCTCCCATACGATCCCGACCAGGGTCGGCATTTGAACCTGCAACCCAGGTACATGCTCTTGACTGGACTTGAACCCACAAACCTTTGTTCCGTGGGGCAATGCTCTAACCACTGGTCACAACTAGCCAGGGACAGGGCTTAGATTTTTTAAAATTTAGTTTAATTATAGCTATGTGGTAGAAAATGATATTTCTAAAAATAAGCCTGCATTTCAACTAGTGATAGTTGGAAAGATTTTTTTTTAGTTATTTTACTATACTTATAGTCACATATTTATATTTGAACCTCACAAGTTAGATGTAACAATTTTGTTCTATTAAGAAAATAAAAACAAACACCCTAATCCATGACCTGTTGTTTTTGGGAAAATTGAGGTAAGATTGATTCTCATTTCCATTGTGTGAGAGATATTCTGGAAGTCTAGTAAAATTATTTGTTTATAACTGTTGAAGGGAATAGAAAGGAATATTCTTGGATAAAGTATAGACTTATCAGCAAGAACATTTACAGATTAAGGAAATAATTCATTTCTTACGAAGTAGTTAGGTTCCTGGGGATTGGCTTCAGAAAGAGTAATAATGTGTTGCCGAGGACTGACAAGGGAATAAGATTTCTTTCTCTCAGCTGCTCCTTGGACTCAGCCATTTGTAGAGTTCAGCTGTATTAGATGCTGTGTAGAGTTGTGGGTTTGAATGAAAATTTCAACTCCTGTTATAATGTGTTTTTGAGAAACTGAGTTCAGAGTGTTATATGAATTGACCTATATAATGAAATCCTAGAAGAAAATTTGAAGTTTAAGTTAGTCTTTGTTCTGAATTTTTAATGATGAACAAGTATATGAGTACTCTAAAAATAAAATTTGTGGAAGGTACCTAAAAATATTATTTATGTTTAAGGCCATTATAAATGTGGTATGATATTATAGCTCAAACACTATTGCAGTTTTCATCTTTATGATGAAAAAATTTGAAGTATACCTGCTTGTTCCCATTTGCAGAATTTCAGCGTGTTGAAACATTTAAAATCAAATGTAGTAATATTTTATCTGCATTTGATTTTTAAAATAAACTGTCCTGTTGAGAGTCATTTTAATTTTTTTGTTTTTGTTTAGATTACACATTTCTATTTAAAGTTAAAAAAATAATACCTCCTATAATTTTGGGAGACATTTGATAACTATATTAAAGTCAAGAGGTTAGTTACAGTGAACTTTATATATTGGAGGAAATGGATTTTCTTACAGCTTAGTGCAATTTACATGCTAATATTTTTAGTATATTTTTAGAAAATTAAGTGGTTTTCTAAGTGCTAATCTTTTGCTGTTTAAAATAAATTGGTAGAGTTTAGTTGCCATTGTAAAGGGAGCATTTGGTTGAAAAGCAGACTATAGCAAATCATACTGATTTTCTTTTTAATTTTCAAGCTTTTCCAGTCTCAAATGTCCTTAAATAATTGATAGTTGTCTCATTTGTTTTATATGCTTTTTTGGGAATGAAAAGTCTGTTAGGTAATGCTCTGTTACACAGTAGATAGCTGAGTGTCCCATTCTCAAAAGAAGGAAAACTATTTTGATGATGTCGTCTATATACTTTGCCTAAGTGTTGTTACATTTTAATGTTTACTGAACTAAGATAGGACAGCTCTAAGTATAGATTGTTTTGCATAGATGCGTTTAGCCCAGCACCTGCTGGTAACCAAGGTCCTCCTCCAATGCTGGGTATGAATATGAACAACAGAGGAACTATACCTGGCCCACCAATGGGTCCTGGTCCTGCCATGGGACCAGAAGGAGCTGCAAATATGGGAACTCCAATGATACCAGATAATGGAGCAGTGGTAATGTATCATAAATATTATTTTGATATATTCAGTAATATATACTTCTGCCCCAAAGGTAACTTCACACTTAATTTGGCATCATTTATTTTGGCAGTAAGATCAATATGCAGTGGAGAAAAAGTAATCTTGTGAAGTTATATGTTGATTGAGGCGGTTTTTAAGTATTCTGAATTATGATTAACATTGATGGCATGCTATGTGCTTTTGTGTAGCAAACACATGTTACAGTTATCTTTACAGTTCTTATAATTTGTATCCACCTCTTACCAACATTCAAGTATTTTATGATTGTGTTCTTTTTCTGTGTGGACTCCTTGTCTTTGGTGTGGGACAAAACTCCAATATATATGAAAAACAATTTTTGGTAAACATTTCTAAGAAAAAGATTACTTACTAATTTTAGAGATTTATTTTAACTGTAAAATAATTTACATTAAAGTTTAAAAATTTAAACTTACATTGTAGAATTACTAATTACAGTTGTTGCTAACTTAAAGTAGACAATTTTCTGTCTTGGTTTGAGAGTGTGAAGATATCTTTGTGTGCATTAAATATTACAAAAATGATTTTCATTAGTCATTCTTATATTTGAATATCAGTAGCAAGACCTAATATCTTTTTCATTTCCCTCAAAGTCTGTCACTGTTTAAATGAGGCTTTATATTGGTAAAACATTTTCTCATTTTGTTTTTGTTAATGGTTGTTCTAAGTACCATTTAGAAAAGTAAAATTGTTTGCATATTTTAAAAAGGTGGTTTAGTTTAGAAACTACACAAAAATCATAAGGCGCCATTGCTGCTAAGAAAAAAAAAGCACTGCAAATTAGACATGCCATCAGCTCTAACTCCTTCCTGGTCTCATATGTTAAAAGTGAATTGTATGTCTTAGAATTGATGGATGCAATATTTTACCATTTTAAAATTTATTTACTTTAAATCCTATCTTTTATGAATTTGGAAAAATTAGACATGCTAACAGTGTTTTTTGTTTGTTTTTTTCCTAACTGTTTTTTAAGAGTCTCATGCTCTACCGACTGAGCTAGCCGGGCACTCCTAACTGTTTTTTAAATTGAGTCTTTGTACAGGGAGATAAAGAGGCAGTGCTGTCGTATATATCTACTATGACCAGATGGCATGTAATATAATTAGTATACTTGTTAATGTCAATGAAGTCTTTATTTTATAGTAAAATGTCTGAAAGGTAGTAAAAATTTGTACCACCTTAGTTAAATTTTTGTGTAGCAATATAATTAGTAGTAGTAATTTTGAAGCACTTTTAAGTGGCCCATTTTTTTCACTCCTCCTGAAATTGTAAACTTTACTTAAATATTGTCTTCAGTCTTTTTCACTCTGTTTACTACTGCACAGAGGGAGTCTATTCAACATTTGAGATTAATATATGTGGTTATTACTGTGAAATTTTCCCAAGTATATGATTTAGATGTTTAATAAATTGTCAGCTTTATAAAACTATATTTTCCCTTTAGTCTTTTGAAAAAAAAAAACAAAACTCAAAAGATTCCATAATAACTCTGTGTTTACTTTCTGAATGTGATGCTGCTCCTGAGTTTTATCTGATTTTTTAAAAGTATTTTTTTATCTACTACAGTTACATGCAATATGAGCTTTCTAAAAACAGATATGAGAATAGTACTATATTGATTAGGTTTTTAAAATGGCATTTGCTTCATAAAATCAGTTCATTCTTGATGAAATTGGGGCATAATAGCAGTATGTAACTTCAGATGCTTTTTTTTTTTTTTTTTTTTTAAACATAGTAACTAATTAAATTGCTCCTTTCTTCCTTCTATGTGTGATCCTGATTCTGCTGGACTTTCTGCTGAACTTCATGACACCACCACTTGGGATTTTGCCAATTTTTTCTTGTCACTTATATTTGGCGTGTTCCAAATGGACTTTATATTTATTGTGTTGTATTCTAGCACAATGATAGATTTCCACAAGGACCACCATCTCAGATGGGATCACCTATGGGTAGTAGAACAGGTTCTGAAACCCCTCAAGCACCCATGAGCGGTGTAGGTCCTGTTAGTGGTGGTCCTGGTGGTTTTGGTAGAGGGAGCCAAGCAGGCAACTTTGAAGGCCCTAATAAGCGTCGTAGATATTAAACATTCTTTCATTCCTATTTAGAGAAAAAAAATTCAGTGGTATGCCTTTACACTTTAACCTGTTACCTTGGAAGAAATGGTTTTATTGTTAATGTATGTAGACTTTAAAGTATTTCTTTTGTAAAACTTGAGGTTTTTGTATTTTTCTTTATCCATGAGCTTTGTAGATTAGAATGGTAATGCTGATGCTCATCATTGTGAATGTAAAATGTGTTTGTGACCTTAGTGATATATAAATATGCCATAGTACTGTGAAATCTATGTAGTTACTTCAATAAAGAAATCATTTTGGATAATTTACAAATGTTATTAGTGGTATTCTCTTATAGTTTACTAAACTTTGCTGTAACAGTAATAATGCTTTGGTTGCTTTAACTAATCCCAGCCATCTAAAAATGAAAATGGATTTTCTGCTTCTTAATTTGTACAAGTAGCACCGAAGATAGAAACTCAGTGAAAGCAAATGTCAATAAGGTCTATGAGTTTACATCTGTATAAACCATTCACGTTCTGTGAAACCAGAGTTGCTGTCAAATTTCATATGGATTCTGAATATTCACATAGATAATTCCAAGAGGAATATTAAGGATATCTTTGTCCTGTGCTAAGTTTTTCAAATAAATCTTTTCACTCTTGGGGAAAAAAGTGTTTGAAGGCAGATCTCTTTTGCTTATGGTATAATGTTTATTTTTAATCTTACCTGCCACTTACTTGGTGTCAATATCTAAATCCTTTAAAATTAAAAAAAAAAAAAAAAAAGAAACAATACCATTAGGTTGGATGTGTAAGAGATTTGCTGTGTGACTTAGAAGACATAAGACATTTCTTGAGAACCTGGTTTCTAAAAAGTATTAAAGATGGCTAGATTCTGCAGTGTTGTGAATATTTTTTTATACTTGGTAAGTAAGTCTCCAGTAAAACTTGTCTGATAGGAGGTAGGTGTGTGTGACTCCAAGGAATACAGGTTCAATTGGTGGTTTTTAAAAAAAGAATTAACTTGAGAACAGCTAGGGTCATTGGAATCATATTACATCTCTCTACTATTGAATATGTATTTTGAAGTTTGATTTTCAATACTAGGGAGAAACTGATTTTATGACATTATAGTTGTTATTCCCAAAGGTTTTGCTATATTTAAATTTTGTGGGGTTTTTTTAGCCATGTTTAATTAAAAATTACATTTAAGGAACATATCTTTAAATTAAACTGCAAATTAACTCACCAGCCATTGATTACAGCGTATTTATTTCTCATGTAACAGTTTAGTATTACTGTCATGCTTCAACATTTTTTAGAGAATACGCTATTTTAACATGAACAGCATGTTTTTGCATGGTTTCTGGTTTTGACGCAAGGCATACTTGGAAAGAGATAAATTTGGTTAATAATTTAAAATCTCGAATAAACACACTTGGGTGTAAAGAGTAATTTAGATGACTTTTGTACCAATTAAATTTTTATTATGTATTATTTCATGTTCTTTTCTCTTTTTTAAAGATAAAACAGTATGGAAGGAATTATTTTCTAAAATTTACACCATTTACAGGCTTTTGTTTTTGGCAGTCATGGAGATTGTAAAATAATAGTTAAAGACTATTCTCATTGCATTTTCCATGAGTCTTGATTGGTAGAAAGTAGGAGTTTGAATATTAATCATAGTGTGAGGAGTTTTAACATGATAGTTTTTAAGTAATATCTATTGCACCTAAATATACCTTTCCCATTGTCTATATTTTTAGTCATATAATTCTTAAGTTTTAGCTTTATATTTTGCTTCAAAGCTGAATTGAGATTGGGAGAAACTTGATCCTTTGTTAATACCAAGCTGTCTTTGGCCAAGGCAATGGAATTCTGTAAGATTCATTCAAGAACATTTGAAAGCCAGTGCACAAAGATGTGCTAATCTGCTGAACATTCTAGTGTCCGGCTCAGCTCTGGCTCCAGGAAAAGAGTTCTACACAGCTTTCCCCCTGCATCAAGAAAATCCTTGTTCCAGTACTTACCAAGTTTACCCTGGGAACAGTCAGCTTCTGGGAGACAGTCAAGTGGAGCATCTGTGAACTCCTAGCTCTATTGAGTTTTTAGTGTTTGTGTAGTTACACATCTGTGGCGAGTTCAGTCAATATTTTTTCTTGTGAATTAGTATACTAAGGAATATATTTGAATGTCATTTGCTTATAAGTGGTAGAGATAAAAATAAAGAATTTAGCTTTTCTAAATAAGTGTAAGTTTGTTCATATATGCTACCATAATTCTTTCCATAAAATGGTAATATGAAATAATTTTAGTATTATAATATCACAATACTATGTTTCTTTTTGTGCCATGATTTGAAATGCTGAGTTTAAAGTCTGCAGGATTTAGGTTTCATATGCTAATATACATAAAATAAAGGAACATTCATTTTTCTGATTGTTTTATTTCAGCAATGTAATTTGTCTGAATTTCCATTTTTGTTTATTTTGAAAATAAATGCATTGATTTTCTCGACAGATCCAGTTTTTATTTGAATAACTATTCATTCACTGGTATTTCATATAGTTTAATTGGTTATTCTTCCTTGAGTTCTTAGGTTTTTCTATTTAAATCTGCACTGAGTGTTCAGTGGAAGAGATTAAATATTTGTTTTTTAACTATATACAATATCAGTATATTAGGGAAGAAATTGTTTTAGTTGTAATTGTGATTTAAGAGAAATTATCAGTAAGGACAGTAACTGACATGGATCTTGTTTCTCAAATACTAATATAAATTTATACCTTTACGTTTGTTTTTGAATTTTTTTTTTTTCTTTATTGCTTTTAGAGAGAGAGAGAGAGGGAGGGAGGGAGGGAGGGAAAGAGAGATAGAAACGTCGATGTGAGAGAACAACAATTGGCTGTCTCCTGCATGCCCTGCATGGGATTTGGCCCACAACCTGGGCATGTGCCCTGACCAGGAACCGAACTGGTGACCTCCTGGTGCATGGGGTCGATGCTCAACCACTGAGCCTCACTGGCCAGGCTATAGCTTTATGTTTTAATCACAAACATAATTAAATATTTCAGTAACTTGGTGTTTATGTGTAAAGTCTATAATAATTGCTAAATGTCAGTGTGAATGAGTAGTAGTTACTAATTTAAGAAAAATGAAGGTTAGGTTGATAATTACAATGTAGATTTTGAATATTAGAGACCATAAATGTGTGATTGATAGGAAGTATTTTGTGAAAGAATGTGATCAAATGTATGTTTAAACTTTTAAAAAGTTTGAAATTTAGTGTCAAATGGGGCTTGTCAGAAATAAAAGTGACTTTTTTTTTTTTTTTTAGTGACACAGGAAGTTTCCTGGGGAATACTGGTATTTGAATGTTTTGTGTGTGTGAAAAGTTTTGTTACTATAGCTAATAACATGTTAAAATATATTCCTGAAATTTGAGACAGGGTAGTGATGATGTAAAAACTCAGACTTCTTGTTTTCAAGAATAAGCTAGTGAACACCCATATACCTAATTCCTAGATGATGTTGTAAATGTTTTCCTGTGTTTATTTTATAGACAGATATTCTTAGGGGCTTATTTTGGAGGGGTTCAGTACAAGGGAACTACTTCAAAGTAAGTCTCAAGCTGTATAGCCCAGTATGGGTTTATTTCATGGTAAATAAATCATGAATAAATGAACAGTACTTTCATATATAACAAGAGCAGTATTTCCTTTTCACTATCCTTCATTGTTAAATTTAAAAAATAAAACAATTTTAATGTGCTCACTTTACATATTGTTTTTCCCAGTTGTGTAAAATGGAGTATTTGTGCAATTTCCCAGTTGAATGTGGTTAAGTAATTTATGGAATGTCACTGTGGGGAAATAGTAAAGAATTTCACTATTTTAATAGTATCTGATCTTTAATTCTGGATTTATGCATTTTATATCGTATTACCCCCTACCCCACCCTCTTTTTTTTGGTCAAACTGTCTTCTAAATGTAGGAAAATACTTTTAATTTTTTTGTTTCCTGACTATAACAGTATTAATGATTAAGTTTATATCATACAAGACTGAATATTTAAATACCCAGTGAGAGTGCTGTGTTATTTTGGGAATATTAGTTGACCACTTGTCTTTTTCTATAAAACCATGCTTAGATTATAAATATCTAAGGCTTCCTTTTGGTTGAAACTTCCTATTCCTATATGTTTTTATTTACCTGGTAGAATCTGCAGTCTGTACTTTTTATAATATTTAATTTCTTTTTCAATAAGAGAAGCCTGTATTTTCTAGATGAAGGATACTACATCCCTTAAAGTAATTTAGCTAGAGTTCATAATTACCATTTTTATTTTTTATTTAAAAAAATATTTTTTTTCTTTATTGATTTTGAAGGGAGAGGGAGAAAGAGAAGCTTCGATGAGAGAGAACATTGATCAGCCACCTCCTGCATGCTCCCCATTGGGTGGGGATATGGCCCACAACCTGGACATGTGCCCTCACCAGGGATCAAACCAGTGACCTCCTGGTGCACCGGTTGATGCTCAACCACTGAGCCACACTGGCCGGGCCTAATTTCCATTTTTAAACATTATTTTTTGAGTATATTGTTTTATTGCTCAAATTACTGTTATCTCTATCAACTCTTCCTTTCTCTGCAACAGACATTATATTTTATTGACTATGTTTATGTAAAAATCTTACATTAGCACTGTTTAATTTTGTCTTTCTGAGTTAAAGTATTGCATTTTAGAAGAGATGGTATTCTGCTTCTACATGTAAATAAAATATAGTCACCTAAATTTCATGTGAGGTACTTCACTCTCAAAATTATGACTCAAAATAGTAGGTTTAGGTAGAAGAAGAAGTGTACTTAGTTTGAATATAGGACTTTTTCTTTTCAATCTTCCTTATTTTAAAAAAAATTTTTTTTGTGTGTGTGTTTTTGTTTTGTTTTGTTTTTGTTATTCAGTGAATACAAGCATCCTGCGTTATGTCAATAGTAATGTAAGTGGACCTTATACTTCTTAAATGCTCTATATAAGCAAGTGTATCATCCGTCGTATTGAAGGCTTTGGATTAATATTTACATCTAAAAGTTGTTTTTACTTCTGAAATTGTTATTACAAACTTCACATTTTTATTATATATCTCAGTTTAAGGTATAACATATGTATTTGAGATAGTATCAGACTCTTAAATGAGTAGCCACACTGGTTTATGTTTTATGTTATATCTATGTCTGGATCTCTAAGACGTGTTCCTCCTTGTTCTATTTTTTATTCAAATGGTCACTCAACTGGACTTTTGTAAATGTGAAATTTTAGATACTTTTTGGGTTTTAGAAGAACTGTGTAGATATAATAGTATGAATTACTTGCATTTTTATTTTTGTATGCTTATTTAAGTTTATTTTCTTCAAAGTATTCATATTATCTCAGGTGAAAATAGAGACCATTTTATTTTATTGTATATTTTGCCAGAATAATTTGTTAAATTTTCCTCAGGGTATTTTCAGATTATTAGATAATGCCAATCTGTGAGACATTGCTTAGATTTATAAATCTGTGTTTTTACCTCCTTCATTGATTTTAGAGAGAGAGAGAGAAAGAGGAAGGGAGAAGAGAGAGAGAGAAACATCAATGAGAGAAAACATCGATTGGCTGCCGCCTACATGCCCCCTACTGGGTATCAGGCCCCCAACCTGCGCATGTGCCCTGATCAGGAATCTAACTGGGGTGACCTCTTGGTGCATGGGTCGATGCTCCACCACTGAGCAACACTGGCCGGGCAAGTGTTTTAATGTAATAAGAAAAAAACCCTTACACATAGTGATGCCCTTAATAATTTTTGTCCTTTTTAATTTTGGAGTCAGTAGTGACTTGCTGAATGATTATAATGTTAATTCTTTGACTTGGTTAGAATATTTTAAATATTAGGATCACTATAGAGCCAACAGTTTAGCAAACTGAGTTTAGTAATTGGAGTAATTATTTACAAAATGATCCTTTCTCATCCATAGAGAATTTATGGGGGAGTCATGTCATTCAGAATTTCACTTGATGCATTTATTCATTGTACCTGTATGTACTGAGGGGTTCTTTTATGTATTGGACCCTTTCCCAGGGCTGATGTAACAGCAGTGGGAGAACAAAATTCCTGTTCTAAGGTAAGAGACAGCAAGCAGCCTTGGATTGGATATCTCTAACTTCTTGGTTCTCTGAGTCAGAATACCCTGGAGGGCTCATTAAAACACAGACTTTCTGGGCTCCACCTCAGAGTTCCTCATTCAGCAGGTCACAATGGGGGGGCTAAATAAAGTACATTTCTAAAAAGTTCCTAGGTGATACTGAGTTTAGGGACTTTATTTTGAGAACCTCTGTTCTAAAGTGTTACTCAAAAGAGGCAATATTTTTTGGTTGGTTGATTTTTGTTGGCATAATGACTATCCTGCTATATTGTGTGTTGTGGACAAAAAGGGGCCACATGCTAACCTGACAAGCTCAGGGAAGGGCTTGCATGGTGGTCTTGCAAACTCAAGAGACTTAAAGGATGGTCTGAAATTAAAACTTTTCAACTAAAGCAGTTTATGGCAGGTAGTTATGTTCTAGGCTAGAATCTTCGCTGACAAAAGTCAAACTAAGCCTGTCTATTATCTTTTGCATGTGTGATAAAATTTCTTTTGAATGTCAGGGTAACTCCCCCTTTTTCCAGAACCCTCAGGATATACAACCAATGTACCAGAACACAAATCCTCTCTCATTGTTATCGTTACCATGTTAATTGTTGACTGTTAACTATCCTGTACCCACTTATGTAAAAGATGTTATCTATCTACCCCAATCCCAGAGGTTTCTCCCACCTCCCTAATCTATCTACAGTGGATTTCACGTAACCACTTGCGCCTGCTTTTCTGATTGTAATGTATAAACTAATGTGCAAAACTGCCATTCTCTGGAGCATTGTCCCAACCTGTTGAGAATTTTCTTCCCGGCAGTTGCTCAAATAAACTCATATAATTTCGCCTTAGGTTTGAATGTTTCTTATGTTGGCATTGTCTATGATCCCTGGCTATTTATAGACACCCCCCCCCAAACACACACACACACACACACTGTTCCAGCTACTGCCACCTGACAAGCAGTGACAAATTTCATTATTTTTGACTAGGCATTATCCTTGCCATTGAGTGCTAAGTCTTATACATAATATGTCTTTTTGATGCCTTAAAAATTTTTTTTCTTTATTGGTTTTAGAGAAAGAGGAAGGGAGAGGGAGAGAGAGCCAGAAACATCGATGAGAGAGAACATTGATTGGCTGCCTCCTGTATGTACCCCACTGGGGATCAGGCCCACAACCTGGGCATGTGCCCCGGCTGGGAATTGAACCGTGACCTCTTGGTGCGTGAGTCGATGCCGAGCCACACCGGGCCAGGGTTTTTTGATGCCTTTTTGACCTAGGATTTTGTATTCATAAGACTATTTAATTCAAGTGAAGAGGTATTAGAAAAGTGCATTTTAAAAATTTTGTAAAGTGTTTTTGAATTTAACTGATTTTCAAATATCCATAGCAGTATGAAAAATGAATCACTATAATGATCCATATCTGTATTGGTATATTTGAACATGCTTATGCCTGCTGGGTGAAGGAGCTAGAAAACTGTCCTCGTCTTTGCCTATCATCCTGGAAAATATAAGTAGAATGACACCATTTTGATGGATTAAATATCAGCCTGACCCTTTTTGGTGTTAGCTTGTCTTTGCTTTTCTAGATTGAAGATGAATATTGAGTAAATGTGTTTTCTAAGACTTTGGGTATATTCATTAATTATAATTTTCTCTGCATTGCAGTTTTGTTTGTTAGTCACTTTAGAAAGTAATGCTGTCTGAGGAGTTCAATAAAGGGATCTTTATTAACCTATTTTTTAACTGAAGAATTCTCATGCAGGCTAATGAAAGTAAAACTTTGTTTCATGTACTTAAAAATGTATGTCAGATAGGTTCTTGATGCACTTGTTTTTCTGTTAAACTATTTATTCCAATTAAATTATTTTAACTCCTGTGACTACAGTTGAGTTATATCTCTATAGAAGTCAGTGTTTAACTTTATTTTTAGGCATGTGTGAATGCAGAAAAATATGATAAATTTTGCAAAAGGAAACTTTCCTGAGTTTGTTTCCCAGTTTATAATGATGTTTTCTCATTCAGATTATGGTTTCCCTATATTCACTGCTTCCCTATATATATATTTCTTTTAAAATAACAGTAAGACGAATATGTGAAGGTTTTGGAAAAAGACATACTCCAAATTTGGGGGGTGGGAAGTATAATATAGAAAATATGTATTCACATTCTTCTGTCTTGCAATAAATACCATGTGCTTTTATTTTAGGAAGAGTAAGTTTAATCTACATCCTAGTATTTGTGCTACAAGGGTTAGAGGTAAGGTAAACTAAGGTATAGTGGTTCATATTATGATCTAGACCTATGAGGTATTCCATAAGTTGATAAAATACAGATCTCATAATTTGGAGAACTTTGCAATTACTTGACCAATGTGGAAGAAAGTTACCTGTCACAATATGTTTCTAGTCATTCTTTTTTATATAGGTCATGTAAGTTATCATATACATACTAAATACAGAGGTGGACACAAGTAGGTTTACAGTTGTAATATGAATAAATAATATAAGAACAAATAATAATACAAGAATAAACTTTTGTGTACTCACAGCTGTAAACCTATTTTTGCCCACCCCTGTAGTTTAGCAACATTTGGAATACTCAGTACTGGTTTTCTACGATTGCTGTATATGACAGTTTCTTCCCGTCTGGACACTTAAATACAGCTATGCACAAAGTAGATCAACCGTCAGACCTTGTGGCACATGTGTTCTAGACCTAGAGGGACAAAGAGTGACGAAACAGTTGAAATGATGTCACAAGTGTAGAGAAAATGACAGTTCCTATTTTAGATAATGGGGCTAGAAAATGCCTTTCTGAGAAGATAAAGGGATAGCATCCTGTTTGATTTAGTGTCTGCTGGCAAAACGAAGCTGTGATGGTTAAGTAAGTGGATGCAGTATGTGCACTGTGGGAGCAGTGCTGTCCTGGGTGGTGGTCATGTGTGACTGTTGAATTTTAGGAATAGGACCAGTGCAACTGTAACTAACTAAAATTCAGCTATCAAGTGTTAAGCATACTTGGAACAGTGTGGGTGTGTGCATCTAAATCTAATGAACTCTGAATACACACAAGTATGGAAAAACATTTACCACTTGATGTACACAGAATTGCAAAGACTAAATTTAGTATGATGAAATGAATGTGAAATATCACCGATTTTTATATGATTACATACTGAAATATTTTGACTATTAGGTTAAATAAAATATGTATACTATTAAGCTGATTTCATCTGTTGCTTTTTTCCCTTCATTAACCTAGCTCCTAAGTAATTTAAAATTACATTTTCATTTTTCCGTTGGGCATTGCTGTCTAGAATAGTAATTTTGTTAAATTTTTATCTTTTCCTTACATGATTGTAATCCCAGAATCTCATTACATGGTCTGTAATTATGTAATTCAGTTATTGTTATCTTTTAAAATAAATAATTTGAAGTTGAACTTTAAAGTTTGTGAGTACATACCATTAGGTGTCAGGGTGAGACCAAATTTCCCGTGGTGGAATTTACTTGGTGCTTGTGCCGGAGTGCAGAGGCATGGAACACCCAGTACTCAGGAGATAAAGGGTACATATTGAGCATATATTTTATTCCTTTTACTTTTATTTATTTTCTTTGTGTTTATTATCTACTTGGTACTCTCTTCATAAAATATTTAAGCAAATATTGTAAGTCCTGAACAAATTTTGTCATTCAAGATTTCTCTTAAAACCTTTTTGTGAAGTTTTCATGTTTATTTGTGTACTCCATTCTAGAATGTCAGCTCTAAGAGAGCAGGGATCTTATTTATCAGTGATTTGTCCTCATTTTTTAGGAAGTCTTGATTAAATGTTTCTTCGGTGAATGAATGATACCAACTGTAGGACAGAGGATGTTTATTCATGAGTATCCAAAAATGAACAAAGTGTGGTGTCCCTGTACTCTTGACATTTGGAGTTTATTGGGTGTCTGAGAGCTACAGAAAACTGTTTGACTAGTTGGTAGTAATGGAAGGAATTGCAAATACTCTGAAAACCTAGAAGCAAATGTACACCTATGTTGGGAACACTTCATTCAGAGGATAACTTTTGAGCAGATCTTAAAAGGTGAGTATATACTTGCTAGTTACCATTTTGTTTGTTTTTTGAGGGAGAGAGTAAGGACGGTATGGTCAGAGGGCTAATTTGAACATGGGGGTGGGTAAGAATGGAGAAGGCAAGAAGCTTAGGTAAACTAAATTAAGTTTTGAGCTTTCTTTTTTATTTAGTTGACTAGGAGTCAGGACAGTTATTTTAAGTACAAGAGTAACTGGATCAGAAATAGAAAGCAGAGGGACCACAGAGAACTTTGATCTACTTTCCACCCCCTTACCCTATTACATGTTATTTCAAAGGATCTTTAGTGTTAGGTTTGCTCAGAGGCCGGGCAGGAGTAATTCATAAGGAGGGTGAATTTAACAGACTGGTTGGTGTGTAGGTGGGGAGAGGGAGATGCAGATCTCTGAGTCTGTGGTTTGAATGGTGGAGTGATAGTGATATCACTAACAGACAGGGACAGTAACTGTGTTCAAGATTGGGGATGGGGTGTTGGTGGCTGCCTGAGGGGGGTGGTTTTATATATTTTGGGTTTGAATATGTATGGTGGTTTGTTGAATTTTAAAAACTAGACAATCTGTCTGGTAACAGCATTCTCTCTCAGGGCATGACCATGTATTACTGAAGGTGACTGGTGCTCTGACTGGTCCTGCTTTCATTTTTGCTCTTGCAATTCATTCTCCCTGTAATATCTGCTTCATCCTTTTGAAACATGAATTAGATCCTTGTTCCTGTCCTTCAAATGCAGCTGCTTTCCCTTTGAATAAAAATCCAGCTACATATTTGGATACAGGGCTTTATTTGATCTGCTCTTGGTAGACCATTTCAGCCTCATCCACCTATCATTTCTTGCTCCTTAAATACTCAGGTAGTTCCTTTGTCTCCCCAGGTATTTTTGTAGATCTCTAAAGAGCTTTTCCTCAGTAGAAGGACACATCACCTCTTCTCATTCCTGTCACTTGGTCTGTATATGACATTTACTTGTTTTGCCTGCATTTTATTAACCTTTTATTGATGTTCTCAGTGTCACAACACATTGTTTGGCACATAGTATTTTTTTAAACAAGTCTGATGGAGAATCCAGGAGAAAAGTACAGAGTAATGGCACAGATTTAAGACTGGAGTTGTCACTATCAGTTGAAATGTATGGGTGAGAATCATAGATGGCTTATTCTTTCAATAAATAGTTATTGAGCATTTTTATTTAAACAGCTAGTTAGAGTTGCTCTCCATCTTTGAGCTTGGACTCCGGCAGGTGACAGGAGAAATTACGGGAAGCAATAATGAATTCTCAGACAACTGCATCTTTGTGACAGCAAGAAGAGCCAGCAAAGAATATGAGAAGCCCAGTTGTTAATAGAACTGGGAGAAGGTCTACTCCTACACATGTCTAAATAGAAATATGTCTAAAAAGAAAGTACTAAGAGAAACAGAATATGTAAAGGGAGTAATTTGGGATGATGAATGGAAGTTTAAACCTTTTTGTCTGAGGCTGGAGAGTGGATAAGTTGGTGGTATGGTGGAAGACAAGTTCTTAACAATTAGGACAATAATCTCAGGGTTTAAAAAAATTTTTTGACTTTAAAAAATTACAGTATATGTTTTGTGTATTGGCTATACTGGTACAGTGTTTGGTGTTGGAGGAACCCCAAGCAAGGATAGTAGTACTGGAGTACATTTAAAATAATTGCATGAAATATCCAAATTTTATAATTATCTTTAGGAAAATAGTTTTTTTCTAACAGTGTAAAATGAAGGCTGCTGGTTTTATAAGATTACATAGTTATTTTCTTCTATGTGGGTATACACTGAAGAGCTACTAGAAGCAGCAAAAGGGGAGGGCAGATGGACGATTAAGAGCAACTCATCAGGAAATGTTCAAAACGGGCTCTTGTTAAAATGCAGCAACTTTTCATTGATGTGGCTATCCATATACGCTTCTGTGTGATCATCATACACACTTCTACAGAAGCGACAGTAATCCTCTTATTAATTGAACTTTAAAATTGATGAAGTTGTTAAGGTGTTCAAGAGAAATAATTCAGTAAAACTTGTATTTTGTTATGAAGGGCACACATAATCCTCTTTGAGGCTTTGATAAATAAGTTGGCTATTGCATCTAAAAACATTGAAAAATTATTTTGCACAAATATTGGGATCATGAAAAGCATATAATGCTTAGTTTGAAGAAACTTTTCTCTTAGTTTTTTGTGTTAATAGTTCCAATTTGAGAGTGAATAGTTTTTCAAATACCCTAAGGAGTTCTTAAACATGACTGATTCCCTTCCACCTGTCCTGTTTTCACTTGCTTCTTTTAGTATAGTCTTTAAGTTTACATTTACTACTGTTCAATTGGATGGATTGTAGAGATTTTTAAAATTACCTGTAAAGTAGGCATTGTTAGCTTTTTAGGATTGCCTTTAAAATGATTATTGAAATGTTTCTAAGAGGACAGATTAAGATTTTCTTACATAGTGCTATTACTGAAGTTCCTGCGTTTTAGTTTTTCATTTGTTAAGTAAATTTAGTATGTTCTTGTAAGTATCCTAAGCTATATGTTTTATAGTGAATGTAAATTAATATGAGCAGGTCAGGAAGAAGCGTTGAGTGCCACCATGTTTTGAGGACCTTCAGAAACTATTTGTTTTGCCATGTCTTCTCTCCTTGATCTCAGAGCTGATGAAAAGTTGGGAGATAAGTGTATGATGCAATATTTGTAAAGGATTAAAAATTTTTCTAATTTAGATTATGTTACAGTTTAGGTAAATCAGCTTGTTACAGTAATATCATCTAACTTCATTTGGAGGATAAATGGAATCAAGTCAAGTTTGCCAAAGTTCTAATGTAACTTTTTTCTATATAGCTAATGCATAGTATGTGAAGTATAAATATATTTTAATACATTCATTTACTCGGACCATGGTGAAATTTTTATTAAAAGGGTGGAAAGAGGATTGGTTTTTAAGACCTTTAATTAACTGTATAAGTTTTTCATAAGTGTTTTTTGATTTTGGTTAATTCTCACCTGAGGATATTTTTCCATTGATTTTTAGAAAATGGGAGGGAGAAAGGCAGGGGGCGAGAAAAAAATATTGATGTGATAGAAATACATCGATTGGTTGCCTCCTGCACATGCCCCATCCAGGGCTAGGTATCAAACCTGCAACCCAAGTATGTGCCCTTGACTGGGAATCAAACCCAAGACCCTTCAGCGTGAGCACGACACTCTTAACACTGGCCAGGGCAGTTTTTCATGAATTTTTTACCCAGCTTCAACAAACCTCTATCATTTCCTTAATTTTCCATGTACTTCTTGTCCTGTTTATTTAGCTCCCCTCCTCACCACACCCCTCTGGAGGCCTGCCTTTTCTATGCTCCAATCTGGGTTGTTGCTGTCTAGAATAACAGCAGCAAAAACAAAACCCTTTCATATTCCAGTCCTCTTCTGGACTGTATATGCTCTTGGCTGGGCTGTCATTAACTAAACACTTGGATTCATTTTTGACAGTTAACTATAATTCTTTCTTGTTTGTCCTTTATAGTTATTTTGCATGGTACGTAAGTGCACGCATACACAGTACCATGGGTGCCAGTACTACAATGAGTTTTGTTTTAAGAGCACTTTTATATTGTTAAAAGTATTAAAATGCTAATTTAATGTACATGCTTTGTTGCTGTCACATGATACTTGGATATATACTAACACTGTATTTGGTCAATAAAACATTTTAAAAACAAAATTTAAAGGGCCCATGAATTGTAAAGGATTATATCATTGTCATATTTGGAAATAGCATAGGTTAGTGTATACCAGAAGTAGTCGTAGGTTATAAATGACTAGTTCTATAATAGATATGAGTGACATGAAATACGAGTTCCATTCCAAAGTATTTGCTTCATTTACTAAAGCAGCCATTGTGGGTTATGCACAAGGGTGCTTTTGTTCTTTTTTTCTGGTTTTTAATCCTCATTCGAGGACATTTTTGCATTTATCTTCGGCTAGAGTGGGAAGGGAAAAGAGAGAGAGAAACATCAACGTGAGAGAGACACAGAGTGGTTGCCACCCACACGACCCCAACGGGGGCCAGGGACAAACTACAACCGAGGTACGTGCCCTTAGCAGGAACCGAACCCGGGACTCCAGTCTGCAGGCCAATGCTCTAACCGCTGAGCCAAACTGGCCAGGGCATGGTGCTTTTGTTCTTAAGCAACTCCACACTCAGAGGTATAGGTGAGACTATGGCACAGCAATTACAATACATTGTAACAAAGGCCCAAGGGAAAACCAAAGGACATTAACATCAATAGGGGTAGCACCTTTTAATAATCAATTTATCTTGCACCATATTTGCAAGAAAGCACACGGGAATACAAAATAAATTTTGGATTCCTGTTACTAAGAGTGCATCTTGTGTGGTTGGCTTATTAGAGCAGCATGCAGTGGTTTATCTAGTACCCATGACCCATTTGAAAGAAATCACCAGCTATGTGTACAGCTCAGCAGTGCTGGGTAAACTTGGTGACTTGACACATGAAACCTGTTGTCCAAAATTGAGTGTTACTGGGAGTTTGGAGAAGAGAAGTGGATATAAGATAAACTAATTGGGAAAGATTTGCATAGGATGAGTGAGAATTGTTGTTGCTGAGAGATGGAGAGGGTTAGAGGGCTTTTTAGAACAAAAGGGAGAATACCTAAATGAACGAATCATCTTTCATGATGAGTTATATCTTGTTTTGGTAGGAGGCACTATCACAGAGGACCAGTTATGAATGAAGGTAAAGGTGCTCGAAGCTGGTAGTCAGTCACCTGAGATGAGGTTGACAAAGGGTTCAGATCTTATTCCATGATAATGAGTCACCTGGAGTTTTTTGGCAGGAGAGTGATTGTGTTTCAGAAAGGTTAACTAGGTTGTGGGAAGGATGCATTTGTAGTAAGTCAGACTGGAGAAAGGGGAAGCAGTTGATATGTGGTGGCAGGATTGAAAAGGAAAAATGGAAATCAAGACATACTGATTATGAAAATGTTAGGACTTGGTGGTTAATTGGGTGTGGGGAGGGTTATGTGGAACAAATAAGGCAGGGAAGATTGGTGTTAACAAAATGGCAGGTACTTTTGATTCTACCACTTTCTAGGAATAAAGGCAGCAAGGTCAGGATGGAAGGCATCAGATCCATGTGACATCTAGAAAGGGCATTGAGTACAGAAAGTGGTGTTTAGGAAAAGGTCTTGGCTCAAAAATTCGGATTGTCAACAAAGTAAGCAATAATGGATAAATGAAAGTATGAGACAAATAGTTCACCAGTGTAAAATTTATATAGGCTAGAGGACTGAGATCTCTCCTAAACATCTGTAGATGAGGCTGTAGCATGTAGATCTGGAAGTACCTGGTCATGGACTGAGTCTCACGCTGGAATACATCTAAGCCTTTAAGGCTCTTTAGAACAATATGGTCACATTTACTGGTCACAGACACAAGCAAGTTAAAGAAAAGACATGTATTGGAGGTTATTGTATTCATATTTGGTCAAAGGTGGCATGAGGAAATGTGGAAACCAGAGGTGGAATTATCCCTATTATTCCTCAAACTTAAAGTTACCAAAATAGTTCCTATTTTGTAGCTATCAGTCAAATTGTTCTTGGTAGCTAGAAATAATCTATCACACCATTGTACATTAGTTAGCTTTCAATGCTGTTGATGCATAACTTTAATATAGTTTTGAATAATATGTATCTGGTACACAAACATGGAAATACAAATTGGTATGTAGCAAAAGTAAATTTCTCCATGTGTCCACCAGTTAGTCACCCAGCTTCTCTGTCCAGGGGCAAATGTTGTGACTAATGTCTGTTTATTCTAACCATGAACAATGAGAACTTAACTTTGTTCCTTGCATTTCCCAACTAAATCTAAAAAGTCAATAAAATGAGGTCAGATGTTGATAGAAACACATTGTTGCAGGTAATAAAAATTAGTAGTAGAAGTTATATGATTGAACTTGGGAATGCTTTGAAGTCTAAAGTTGCCAGTGAGAATTCCAGGAATTAGAGACCTAAAGACTGTGCTTTAAATAATAGAGTATATAAGTTGCTATCTGTTTTAGTAAAGAACTGTTAATATCATAAAGCTATATGTTTAGGGTTTTTAAATGGCATGATGAATATTAACAATTTGCCTTATTAGGTATTACATTGAATTTAATAATGACTTAGTTTAATTCTTTCATGATAGAGAAGAAAGGCATTATACTTAAATTCAGAAATTTTCCATTTAAAAAGATTCTACTGTACTCCAGGACATTATTAACATTGCTGTGACCAAATAGCCCCTAGTGGATGCTTGAAAATGTGAGTAGTACTGAACCCTATATGTACTATGTTTTTCCCCAAACATACATACCTATGATATAGTTTAATTTATAAATCAGGCACAGTAAAAGATGAACTGTAATCAAAGTTATGTGAATGGGTCTCAAAATAATCTTATTGTACTATACACACCTTTTCACTTAAAGGAAGCGCTTTGTGGCTTCTCTTTGGCATGTCTGAATTGCCAGCATCACTGATTTTGTGCTTGGGGGCCATTCTTTTTTTTTCTAATTTTTCTTTTCTTTATTGGTTTGAGAAAGAAAGGAAGGGAGAGGGAGAGAGAGAGAGAGAAACATCGATGAGAGAGAACATTGACTGGCTGCCTCCTGCATGCCCCCCACTGGGGATTTGGCCCACAACCTGGGCATGTGCCCTGACCAGGAATCGAACTGGCGACCTCTTGGTGCATGGGTCAATGCTCAATCACTGGTCCACACCAGCCGGGTTTGGGAGCCAGTCTTAAGTAAAATAAGCACTAGGATTCCTCAACAAGTGAACTGATAACCTAGGCAGCTGCCAATGGATGGGGAGTACGGTATGCATGAGAAAAAGATTAATCCCGTCCTGGAAGGGACTGTGTGGGATGGCATGAGATTTAATCATGCTACTTAGAACAGCGCACAGTTTAAAACATGACTTATTTCTGGAATTTTTTATTTAGTGTTTTTGGACCGCAGTTTGCAGGAAAGCGAAACCCCGGATGAAGGGTACTATTGTACTTCACTTACAAATCAAAAGATAGCAACTCTAGGCTGTATTTTAGGTTAGCTTTCCCTAGAATTAGTAAAAAACAAAACACTTGTGTTCATTCCCAAAGAATTGTGATTTGCTATTTTGTAGTTATTATATAGATTTGAAGTCTTCATAGCAAAATGAAATGATTTTTTTAGTTAAGAAATTTATGTCTTAGAATAGTAACCTAACAATAATGAATACATTTATACCCAAGGACTTGAATGAGTGCAGTTGGCTATTTGAAAACAAATCTTTGCCTTATACTTGAATGTTCATTATAATTGTGAATGTTATCTCCCCATGTTATGACAGAGAAAAAACATTGTTTTGCAGGCTCGCTAACAAATATTTATTGAGCACATACTGTGATGGTACTAGGAACTGTGCATTAGACACTGGGACTACCTGTTATTGTGGGTTGGGGAAACAGTTGTGTCCATTTTAGCTAGGATGGTCAGGGAGGCTCCTCTGAGGAGACATTTGAGCTGATACCTGAATGATCAAAAAGGAGGGACTTGCAAAGTTGGAGGTGTTGAGTTGAACTGAGTTCAGTGTGTGAGGGGATTACCATGTCATGCAAGGAAGAGGAAAATGTCTGTTGTATCTGAAATTGTATGAACAAGGCAAGTTGTTTTTCAACCCTTTTTTTCTAATTGACCCAACCCTCTAATTTTACCACAGATAGCTGTTTGGGTATTGTAAGTGTATCTTTTATCTGTGCTTTAAACATAAGGGGTTAAGATTTTTGCCCTCTCCTCCCACCACCTCCAACTAATTTTTTCTTTCTTGGGGACCATGTAGATAGACAATGCATGTCCTGGCAAATAGTTGAGACTTTTCTTGATGAAAAAAGAAATGTTTGGAAAGGCTTGGTATGGGCCACATAGTAATGTAAACTAGTTCATGTTTTAGAAAAGAATTTTAACTACTCATGGAGACTTGACTGAAGGAGAGCCAGAATAAAAGCTGGCAAACACATTGGGCCAATAAGGTGAGGTGGAAGGTAATGGTGGCATGGTCTACAAAGACTGTTGGTAATGTAGATACAGACGAGAAGGGAGAAGGCATTAATGGTGATACATAAAGTATGTCTGTGTATACTATTGATGAAAGCTTGGGGAAATGTCCTCTGAGATGTAGAGAGGTTGCTCTGTGCAACATACTTTATTGTAGGAAAGAAAGTCCTTTGGGAAATGAGAATCTCAAGTCTGATTTTTAACCTTGATATACTTTTGTTTCATGTTTTTTAGTTATTTGGGTATAATTAGATGATTACACACAACCCCACTCCCCAGTAACTTAGAATGTCAAAACTCTAGGTTCATTACAAGTTTTTATTTTGTCTCGGTAGGAACGTGTCCCCACCCCATATTTTGTGCCTTTTAATGGGGGTTCTGTTTTAAAGCCTGTCCACTCTTCTGCTATAGTAGTAGTGGTTATGATTGTTTCTGTTAGAATGAAATCATCTTTCTGCAATTCTTAGACCCTCTGAAATATGGAGGGATACTACTGTGAATTCCATAGGCCATAGGGACTCTGATACACAACATGTTTATGGCACTTTTGTTGAGTCTGGGAACAGATTCAGTCACGCTAGAGTTACTAGAATCAAAATGAGAGTTATATATGCCACAGTTGAATGTAATTGATGCAGAGTTATTGGGAATGTCTTTTTTTATCTTCACTCGAGGACATTTTTGCATTTATCTTCAGATGGAGCAGGAGAGAGAGAAACATCAATGTGAGAGAGAGAGAGAACAAATGGTTGCCACCCACATGGCCCCAACCAGGATTGGGGACAAAACTGCAACCGAGGCACATGTCCTTAGCTGGAATCGAACCCCGGACTCTCTGGTCCGTGGGCCGACTCTCTAACCGCTGAGTCAAACCAGCCAGGGCGGGAATGTTTTAATAAGCCCAGACGGTTCACACACCCTTCAGCAGGTACCATGTTAGGCGTTGCCACGGGAGACGTGCTGTACCCTGGGTTGTGATGAGATGCAGTGCACGTGTCGTGTTTGGAGCTTTTAGTGATGGACATTTCTTGAATTTTTTAGATGATGTGGAGGCACAGAAGTTTGAGAAGTGAGATTTATCACTAGTATTTTTGTCTTATCCTCTCCCCCCCCCCCCCCGAGATTTTCACTCAAGGATATGTCTTTTTTGATTAAAAGAGAGGAAGGGAGAGAGAGATAAACATTGACTGGTTACCTCCTGTATGCACCCCAACTGGGCATCGAACCTGTGGACTTGGTATATCTCCTTATCAGCAATTGAGCCTGCAACCTTCCAGTGTACTGGACAATGCACCAACCAACTGAGCCACCTGGCCAGGGTATTTTGTATCTTTTTAATACCTTATTTTTGTGTCTTTTGTTAATCTGGTTTGTATGCTCCAAATTTCTCTCGATAAAGCTGAAGTCTTGTGCTTTTTAAAAATAAGTTTTTGACAGACTCAGAGAGAGAGCAGGCTGATAGCTGTCTGAGCTAGGGGGCTGGCTGGAGGGGTATTGAGTAAAACCCAAAAAGGACCTTAAGGACTTGGACAATGGTGTGGTGATTTCCGGGGGGGGGGGGGGGTAGAGGGAGGGAGAATATAGGGGGGATAAATGGTGATGGATGTAGAATTAACTGGGGTGCTGAACACACAGTACAGTGTACAGATGATGTGTTGTGGAATTGGACACCAGAAACGTGTAATTTTGTTAACCAGTTTCACCCCAATAAATTAAAATAGAAAGTATATAGGGGAGGCATAAAAATGTGAATTTTTAAAACATTCTTCCTTTTGTTTTTTGTTTTTTTTAAAGATATGTTGTCATCTTGTGTTCAGAACAAAGAAGGAAAACATTTAACAACGTGCCCTTGCCAGTGTGGCTCTGTGGTTAGAACATTGGCCTGCACACTGAAGGTTCTCGGGTTCAAGTTCCAGTCAAGGGCACCTACCTGGGTTGCAGGTTCCATCCCTGGCCTGGTTGGGGTACATTTGGGAAGCACCCAATTTGTGTGTGTGTGTGTGTGTGTGTGTGTGTGTCAAAATCAATGGAAAAAATATCCTCAAATGCGAATTAACAAAAAAACCACATTTGACAACATTAATGTATTTTCATGTAAATGTAGTTTGGGGATACACTTCTAATCAGAAATAGGGTACCCCCCCAAATTGAGTGCTCCAGAGAGGACTTGCTAAGTGAAGCACTAGATACAGGAGGATTCTGACTGATGTTAACCATCTTGCTTCATCACTGATTTTGTTTACCACCTGTTTCCACCCTATTTTTATTTTTTTAAATATGTTTTTATTAATTGTTAGAGAGGAAGGGAGGAGGGAGAAACATTCATGTGGAAGAGAAACATCAACCAGTTGCCTTCCTTACTCATCCCACCTGGGGATTGAACCCAAAACCAGGGCATGTGCTCTGACTAGAAATCGACGGGTGACCCTTAGGTACATAGGATGAAGCTCAACCAGTGAGTCACACCAGCCTGTGCCACTCCCCCCCCCTTTTTTTTTTAATCCTAACCTGAGGATATTTTTTTCACTGATATTTATTTATTATCCTCACCCGAGGATATTTTTGTATTTATCTTCAGGTAGAGTGGGGGGGAGAAAGGGAGGAAGAGAGAGAGAAACATCGACATGAAAGAGACACATCGATTGATTGCCACCTGTGCAACCCCAAACAGGGCCAGGGTCGAACTACAACCTAGGTACATGATGCCCTGGGTGGGAATCAAACCTGGGACTCCCTGGTGCGCGGGTCAACGCTCTAACCACTGAGCAAAACTGGCCAAGGCTCCACTGATTTTTAGATACAATGATAGGGGAGTGAGGGGTCCAGAGAGAAACATTGATGTGAGAGACAACATTGATTGCTTCCCTCCCACATGACCCTGACCAGGCCAAGTATCGAACCTGCAACACAGGTACAGGCCCTTAATGAGACCTTTTGGTCTGCAGGCCGATGCTCTAACCACAAAGCAACATCGGCCTGGCTATCCTATTTTTAAATAGACTTTAAAACTGAACACTGGTGGTCAACACTGAACAGTGCAGGTTGTACTTGTTTAATGTCAGTAATTTTTCCCAAAAACAATGCTGTGATACCACTTACTGTACAAATCCATTTCATGGATTCTTCAAGTAATGTTTTCCTAGTAAGTTGATTTACATGGGATCTTTAAAGTAAGTGACAGTAGATGCTATTTTTAAGTGTATGGTGAAAAATCAATTGTTGACTATCATTTGGTAATTGTTTTCAGTGCCGCTTCATTCTATATGAACATGGTTTTACATTAAATAAATAACGGGGATTCTTTGATGTGGCAGTAATTTCCTTAACATATTGAACTTTTAAAGAAAATAGTGAAGGCTATACAGGTAAGTTCGTAATAATCATCTGTTTTCTAGAACTAGAAAAGTAATTTATTATTGTAGTCCAACTTGTTTTTAAAACAACGCCGATTATGCAGTGATAAGGGATAGTTTTGTTTAACCTTTCGAGGAGCAGTGCTTGAGAAATCTTAGATTATCACAAGAAGATGCTGCTGCTTTTTTAAAAAATTGAAATACCTTTGTAGGAATTTGGGGACAAAATTAAATTTGAAAATTTTCAGTGTTGTCTTTTCACTCCAAAGCCTTTGTTTACCATCACAATTGCTTTGCAAACATAACACATATATACAGGTCTGGACCCATGAATTTGTGTTAGAAATTATTAATTGAATATGTTTGATAAAGTCATCAATTTTTACTGTTAAATTTCATATGAGTCCTTGCTGAATTTTACATTTCTTTGGTAACTACAGTAAATGTTACTTATGACCTTTGGAGGAAAAGATTGTGTGTGTGTGTGTGTGTGTGTGTGTGTGTGTGTGTGTATCAATAAATCATTTTCCTGAAAAATATTTGCCATCAATGTGCCTTGTGGCTTAAATAAAAAGTTACAATCTTTTTTTCCTCCAATATTTTCTAGATTTTAGTGTTAATGTTTATAAATGATGATTCTTAACCTATTTACATGAATAGGGCCTTATGTGCTTATTTCTTGAGTTGCTACATGAATTTTAAACTATTTTTTTCTGATTCATTTATTTAAAACTTAAAGTCCTGCTTTTAAAAAATATTTGGACTACTGTCACTCAAAATTTGTGAGTTTTGTTTGATTTGACAGTGTTAGTTTTCATACGTTTCAGATCTTAAGAGCTTCTTTCCAGTCAGTCTACCCTCCATCAGAGGTAACCACTATTCTGTTTTGATCACCATAGGTCAGTGTTTCCTGTTTTTGAATTTCATATAAACGGAATTTTACAATGTAGTATATACTCTTTTGCCTGTGGCTTCTTTCACTCGACATAACATTGACTGTTTGAGCCTCATCTGTTGTGCATATGTCACTAGTTGTAGGTGCTTTTTGTTTGTCCAGTCTCTTACTGATACACTCTTGGAGTAGCTTCCAGTATGGGGTTATTATAAATAAAGCTGTTCTTGAACATTCTTGTACAATTCATTTACACATTTCATTTTTCTTGGGGAAAAACTCTAGGAGTGAAATTACTGAGTGGGGGGTATATGTATGTTTCTTATAAACTGTCAGACAGTCTTCCAAAGTGTCCTGCTTTACACTCCTATGAGCAGTGTGTGTAGATTCTGTTGCTCTGCATTCTTGTCTACACTCCGCATTGTCAGTTATGTTAGTTTTAGCCATTGTAGTGAGTGTGTAGAGATAAGTGGTTTTAGTTTACATTTCTCTAGTGGCTTCTCATGTAAGTACCCTTTCATATACTTTTTGGCCATTCAGATACCCTTTCTTTGTGTGAAGTACTTTTTCATTTCTCTACTCATCATACCCCCATTGCTAGTTACAGTTAGGTTGTGTGTTTTCATTGCTATCTGATGTAAACATTGGCCTATGTGTAACCTATGATATAAAAGTGTAGCTTCATTAGAATTCAGATGATATTGGGAATCCTGAATAAAATGTTCATATAACGGAATTTTGCTTTTTATGAAATGGAGCTGAAAGATACAAGTTATTCATACAACTTGGTTGGAAGGTCCACAGATTTGATGAAAAATCAAAGCCTTAGTTTGCTGTTTTTGTTTTATCACAAGTTTTCAGTACAGGAGTCGTGAACATTAAAGTGTTGAAAATTTTTGTCCTTTTAATTTCCAATTAAATATTAAGCTAATTGAAACTGTATTGTTTCATCATTTGTTCACCGGTTGAAATTGTATCGCATCAAAGAGTGGAATAAACTTGGTGTGTTGTCAAGTATTTTACAGATTGGCTTCTTTATGGGAATTTTCTCAAGTTTCCTTGCGAAATTAATGGCTTTGAGGTTTTGGCCGTTATTAACCTTTTTAATATTCTTTTACTCACATACTGTTTCACTGTACTGCTCATATTTTTTGCTGCTTAAATGCAGTCTATTAATTAACACTGGGATAAGATTGCTTCAGTAGAGAGTATCCTGCATACTTTGTTGTGAATTGCTTGTAATAAGTATTTGGCTTATTTATTGCTTTAATCTGTGCCTTGGTCATGAAGGCAAAGGATCATTTTCAGCTGTGTATGTCTCTGAGGGACATATTTGATAATGTGGAGCCTTGGCCCTGTGTTGAGCATGCAGATAATGCGATCCTTCATGGTTCTCTACCAGGGAGTGTCTGCTTCACAGGAAGCCTGTCTTTGAGGTTGAATTCCAGCAAGGTGTCTTAGAACTTGATCCCTTATTAAAGTCCTATTACTTGGGTTCTTAAAATTTTATGTTGTAATTTGAACAGCTTTGTAGAGTACTGTTCAGCCTCTATGCTTGTTGAATTATGTATATTTCAAACATTTCTTTCTTAGAATATATTATTTATGTAATTTATATATTACATAATGTAAACTATATGTAATATATGAATAATAGACTACTATACTCAGTAGAAAAGGATACCTTCTCTAACTTTAAGACAGAGGGCAGAATATTTGGTGCATTGTTACTGTTAAGAATGAATGAAGTTTGTATCTTCAGTGTTTTGTTTATGAAAAACATTTCATCAGAAAAGTATATGTGGTACTGGCTGTTTACATTTCTGACTATATAGAAAACCTTAGGGTGTAGTTAGAGATGCCTTTTCACTCTTAATACTTAAGGTGTTTTGGCACGGGAGGGTAAAATTCAGCATTAACTTGCACGTGGCTCTCATTGACCCAGTTTTATTATACAATTAATTAAAAACAGACTACTTTTATCCTAAGTGATGTCACATAGTCTTGTTACAGTTAAGTTTTAAGACTTTAATTAAAAGGAGCCTTTTTCTTTTGATGTAATTATTGGTTTTTCATATTTGACAGTATCATTTTGATGAACAGCTATTCCTTAGGAATATAAATATTGTTCTATCTTTGTGTATGAATTTTCTCACAGATTTAAAAATCCAAATTACCAGTACTACTGAATGGATACATCCCATGATGTTTTATCAGTGCTGATTATATAATGCAGTGTACCTGGTCACAGAGCCTGAGATTGGTTTTGAAAATTGTATTTGAGTATTGAGATAAGGCCCCCCTTTTAAGTCTAAATAAATATTGGCAACTAGTACTTGGTTAAATTCTAGATCACCTTCCAGAATTCATAAATATATGATTCAGTATATTTATGCAGTGTAAAATATGTGTTCACTTTTGTGAAAAGTTAAGACTTCGTTAAAAATGAAGTAATCCAGTTTAGTTTGTTGGATGTTCCATTTCTTCTTGTCAGCTTTAACTTTACCAAAGGTAATATATAGAAGTAACAAATTTGTAAAACCAACTTAAAACTAATTTTAGGAGCAGAGAGTCCTAACAAGTATCTTGCAATAGAATACTAGCTGTAGGTGGAAATATGCAAATTATATTTTTGTTATGACATGCCTTATTTGAAAAAATATTTAAGGTTTTATAACTGGGGCCATATGTCCTGTTGGATGGAGCATCAAGGTGTATTAATCCCCTTAAATTACACACAGATTTTTGTGTACATATTTTTATATGCATGTTTTTTGAATAGCATCATCCAGTCCTCAGGTGAATTTGAGACCTAAAGGGGTTTTGAAAACAATTCTAATCAAGGGTAGTTATTTCCAGTATTCTAGGGTCATGTACCCCTAATGGTTAAAAAATCTGAGCCACAAATCTGTGTATTTATAAATCGTAATTGTTCACTACTGTACTAATATTTCAGGTATGTTATAAGCCACACATTTTATAGGAATGAGATATTTGAGTGTTGAGATAGACAAAAGCTGTGCCCCAGTGAAAAACCTGAGGTACACACTCTTAGGGGAGAACATTGTTCCAAGGTGTTTGTCGGGCGGGTGAGTCTTTCTGGTGCAGAGCAGCAGACTTTTGTGTGCCATGCCTCAGTACAAGGAGAATAGAATTTTGTGGATACAGCAGGAATCAAGATTCTGTGTGGGATTTCGGATTATAAGTTTCTGAGCTTTCAAGAAGACCTACCTATGGAAATAAAAAAGGATTTAGCAAAATAGTCAATATTTTAAAGTCATTGAAAATTTAGTGTTTGGAATCGAATAGTGTTTAATGTCGCCAAATTGTAAAAGGGAACTGAATTTTAAGTCAGTCGATGTTCTTTGAGGAAATGAATTTAAGAAAAATCTTACTAAACGGAAATAATCAAATATGGTATAGATTTTAAATAGTATCTTAATGGAAACTGATTACTGTTCAGACTTTTAAGAAATGAGTTAACAGAAACTGGTTTATAAAAGGCTAAATCTGATTATTGTTTCCTAGGAGGATGAAAGAACACATGGGTGAAGCTAGCTACCTGAAATTCTGCTTCCAGCACAAATCAAGTTCAGAGATAAGGATGTGCTGAGGTCATTTCCTTTCAGGTGGGTATCTGTTGTAAATGTTCATTCCTTCCTTCCTAGTCTCTAGTGATTTTTCCTGGTGGAGACTATTGATTTAGTGAACATTTCCCTTTTCTCTTAGCAAGGATGGAGGTTTTTTTGTTTTTGTTTTAATCCTTACCCAAAGGTATGTTTATTGACTTGGGGGAGGGGGAAGAGAGCGAGACAGAGAAACAGAAACATCAGATCGGTTGTGTCCTGTACACACCCAGACTGAGGACCGAACCCAAAACCTAGGTATGTTCCGACTGGGAATCGAACAACAATCTTTTGGTGTACCAAACAATGCCCCAACTGCAACCCAGCCAGTCTCTGGAGATTTTTTTTAGCTCCAAAGTGCCCCTTGTCTTTCCTCACTGGTAGCAATGTCTTTGTCTATAGGTAAAACTGGACTGAAAATAGAAATGACATATTAAACATCTTACTTACTAAAGAAAAAAATATTCCCTCTTGGTATTCAGTGATCTGAAGCCTAAAATTTTAGTCTTATATTTCTTTGGAGAGACTTTAATCTTAAAATGGTTTAATAAAATCCACTTGATGCTAGGGGAATGGTAGGTCCGTTTCTCCCTTGCTGCTGTCCAGGCTTTGTAGAGGAATTTTATGGTAACATTTACATTCTGTGATCTTTGACAGAATTCAGATGATAGTGTATTGTCATCCTGATAGATCCAGAAAGTATTTATTAAGTGTATTCCTTATCTGGTGATGATAAATTCTTTTTTTTTGCTATCACAAGTGTGGTCTTGGGACCAGGAGCATGAGCATTACCTGAGCTTCTCATGAAGTGCGGAAGCTCAGGACACACAACACACACCAATCAGACAGCCTGTTTCAACAAGACCCAGGATTGGCATGCATGCTGAGGACCACTGATGTATGCATACCTTACCTTTGAGAAGTTGAACCTTTTTTAAAGTATCTGACACCCCATACAGACCCGAAGTATGATAGCTGTTTTTTGTATAGCTCTAGAAAATTTATGTTGGGCAGTGATGCTCAAAGCTAGTTATAACCTGGGAACTTGTTAAAAACGTACAGTCTCAGCTCCACCCTTGCTCTACCGAACTAACTCTTGGGGTAGAATCCACGAATGTTTTTTTGTTTGTTTTTTAAAGCCCTCCAAGTAAATGTGATTTCTGCTAGAGAACCACTGACCTATGGGTGAAGAAAAAAAATCTAATATACGTAAGCTAGATGTGCCACACCAAAGATGTGGCATTGTGTGGCCATCAAAGAGAGAGCTTGTCAAGTGGATTTGTCATGGGAACTTTAGGATTTTAAAGAAAAAAGGGAGTGAATTCTGTTGATTTACAGTAACTGCTTTTCATCACAGAATTTTATTTTCTAGTCAGTGAAAAGACTGGTTTGTTCCAGGAAGATAACTAAGTTTTATTAACTTTCTGAACATTAAAAATGAATAAAATACCAAATACACATTTAATTCTGGTAGTAGGAAGTGACTTGGCAGTTCCCTCCTTCAAAAATCTGACTTAAAACATTGACTTCATCTTCAAGTTATCCTTTCAAACAGTGGTTCTCACGCTTGGAGGTGCAGCAGAATCACCTGGAGGGCTTGTAAGAGCAGACTGCTGGCCTGGTGTGCGTTGATTTGAGCCTGAGAGTTCTCATTTCTACCTAGGTGGAGTGGCTCTGGTTTGGGAACCACTGCTTTTTAGTATTAACATATTTACCCCCTCAGGTGCTTAATCTCTATATGAGCTCTTAACAAAATGCTGGTTCTAGAAGCAAGTGAATTATTGAAGAGCACTTTAAAATAGTTTAAAAAGACTGATTCAGTTCTTGAAATGTTTTTGGGTCTGCTGCTCAGTGACTCTAACTCAGCAAATTATTTTCTTTATAATGGAATGCTTGTAACGATACAGGAGAAAAAAGCCAGAAAACCAATCTTACTTCATTTGTGAGTTTATTACTCCATATAAGCAATGCATGGATATATGAGCAGTAACACTTGACATATAGAAAACTAGGCCTCATGGATAAGTTTTCGATAGTTAAAATATCTGGAGTGGTGCAAACTTTGCATTCAGTTTTTGCTTCTGTTTTATGTTAAAGATGTGTACCTACTCCTTGTGCAGTCTTCCTGGTTAACGTTGGGAGGGATTATGGTTGCAGCCCACAGATGCAGGATAAATGACAAACCTCCCCTTCAACTCTTGGTAAATGGAAACTATTGGAGGGATTTTTACACCCCATAGCTTGCAATTTTGGGTCAGTCCTCAAGATAAGGAACCACTCAAGAAGTTTGTCGTTGTTGAGAAAAGCCACATTTTTTCTAAAGCATATTATCTTAGCCCAATGAAAGAAAATAATGGGTGATATGAGCAAGGCAGAGATAATATGTTGTAGAGTAATGGAAATTATATTCTTTTAAAAATATGTATGTTTTGATTTTTTAGAGAGAGAGTGGAAGAGAGAAACATCGGTGTAAGAGTCACATCAGTCAGCTGCCTCCTGCACGCCCCCTACATGAACAACTGTAAACCTACTTTTACCACACCCTCTATATCCTGCTTCTCTGCTGTTAGCTAACCAGCTGTCTTACACTTTTCTGTTTCTCCCAGGTTTTACTCAAAGGCTAGAGTTTCATGGTAAATGTTTTATGAGGCCCTTTTATCTTACCGTTAATAGTCTGCCAGCCCTAGTAAGTTCTCCTGTGACTTTTCTTTTTTTTTTTTTAATTTTTTTAATTTATCCTCACCCGAGGACATTTTTCCATTTTTTGTTCAGGTAGAGTGGGAGGGAGAGAGAGGAACAGAGAGAGAGAGAGAAACATCGATGTGAAAGGAACACATCGACTGGCTGCCACACCCGCACAACTGACCAGGGCCGGGGACAAACTACAGCCAAGGTACGCGCCCTCAGCGGGAACCGAACCCGGGTCTCTCAGGACCGCTAACCGCTGAGCCAAACCGGCCAGGGTTCTCCTGTGACTTTTAAAGCTAACTATAATGGTGAGAAGAATTTTTTTTTAATCCTCATTTGAGGATATTTTTTCATTGCCCTTTTTTTTTTAGAGACTAAAAGGGAAGAGAGAGAACTATCAATGTGAGAGAGACATATTGATTGGTTGCCCCCCACATAACCCCCCCACCAGGGCAGAGATTCAAACCTGCAACCCAGGTACGTGCCCTTGACTGGGAATCGAACCAGAGATCCTTCGGTACACAGGCTGATGCTCCAACCGCTAAGCCAAACCAGCCAGGGCATGCTGAGTAGAATTTTAAAAGCAGCACCTGAGTTTCAAATTGCAACCTCCTGACATTCCAGAGTAAATTCTACAAACTTAAGAATTCAGAAGGGAATGACATGAGAAGATAATTGTATGAAATTGAATAATTTCATATTCCTGGACTAAAACCAAACTCCCCATTTAACTATAATCCATCATTTAGTGAATGTTATTAGGTACTTCTGTTTGGTACTAGGTATTATAGATAAAAAGAATGTGTAGTGTGCCATCTATATCCATAGTCAGAGTAGACTACATCTAAATGGTTTAGTTAGGAAGTTAAATTGATTTAAATAAACCAAGTATATGTCCTTATGTCATTATACATTGGAAAGGAGTAATGGCTGAGAAGTGATTTTTCTTTTTCTAAAGATAAAATTTAAGTGCCCTGGCCAGTTTGGCTCAGCGGTTAGAATGTCAGCCCACATACCAATGAGTCACGGGTTCGATTCTGGTCAAGGGCATGTAACCTCGGTTGCTGTTCGTCCCCAGTCCTGGTTAGGTTGTATGGGAGGCGACCAGTCGATGTGTCTCTCATATTGATGTTTCCCTCCCTCCCTCCCTCCCTCCCTCCCTCCCTCCCTCTCTATCTGAGGATAAATGGAAAATTATCCTCGGGTGAGGATTAAAAAAAAAAAAAGATAAAATTGAAGCAAAAAGCTATGTACTAATTGCTTTTCAGGGAGTCTGGCCAGAGTAATGCATCCTATTTGTGATGACCTGTTTAACCAAAAGCTCGCCTATGGCCACGATCATAAGCTCAGGTATGTGTTCTGTGTTATATACATTTTATACAAGATTACTTTGTTTTAACTATCTGTGTACCTTTTGGTAAGGTGTTGCTTAGAAATTGCTTTGTTTCTCAGAGAAATCATTGTCCACACTTTGTACATATAAGAAAACAGAATATGCAGCATTTCCCACTCAGGTGTGCTTTTGGAGAAGGTACAGTTCCGAGCAAAACAACTGTATTAAATTGTGTGCCTCTACCTGTATTCCTAGTTAGAAGACATACTTACTAGCATGTCTGACACAAGATGGATAGAGGCTGACACAAGACAGCGTAGCAACCTAAAACTTTCATGTTCTCTGACCCTGGTTCAGCTGAAATAACTCATCCAGTTTCCCTTTTAGCCCTTGCTGACAGCTTCTCAGCCTAAACTAAAGGAACTGTGTTCAGATTTTCTACTTGCTTTTTACCCTAGATATGCTCATTTAATAGGTTCTTGTAAAGTTGTTATCGGTTTAGGTAGGATTTTGACATAATAGAAATTTTCTTAAAAATCTTAAGTACTACCCTGGCCGGTTTTGCTGAGCGGTTAGAGCGTCGGCCTGCGGTCCGGAGAGACCCGGGTTCGGTTTCCGCTAAGGGCACGTTCCTTGGTTGCAGTTTGTCCCCGGCCCTAGTTGGTCGTGCGGGTGGCAGCCACTCAATGTGTCTCTTTCACGTCGATGTTTCTCTCTCTCTCTTCCTCTCTCCCTCCCACTCTATCTGAACAAAAAATGGAAAAAATGTCCTCGGGTGAGGATTAAAAAAAAAAAATCTTAAGTACTGTTGCTGACTCAACTCTCATCTTTTTTCTGGAAAGCTTTGAAAGCAGATCCAGTACCAGTACAAAACTGAATATAGGTGAAGGGAGTTCATCTCCAGCCATCATTTAGCTAACAAACTACACATTTGGTATCTACCTTGTTTTGAGATAAAAAGAAAACAGTAAGACCAACATTGTGGTATTCTAATAAGAAAACTGTAGGAAAGACAGTTTTAATTTGTGTTGTAAACAAAATGTATAGGGTCTATCTAATATATGATATTCTAAAAGATTTTCATTAAAATTGTAACTCATACGATTATAAAACTAACCAGAAACTAAATTTAATATACGATCTAGACAGAACCTGATGTATTAGTTTTCCAAACTTTTTTTAATGCAATGCAAGAACCAGTTCTATGGAAAAGTCTATAGGAACAGTAACCCTACATGAGGCACCCTGGCAAAACTTCCCTGGCGTTCAAAGTAAGGACACGTGTAATACTCCCTTTTAGGCCTCATAATGTTCTGGTTGACATTTTTTCTATTTCTTAGGTTCTAATCTTTTCAATATAACTGGAAGCATACAAAGTTGTCACCTCCGACTTGGGATATGTAGGAACTACACATTAGAAGATCAGACCTCTTCACTCACGTTTTAAGGGCAGCAAATTTTCACTTTATTTACAGAAATGTACTTGGGGTGGTAAAAACTTTCAAGTTTAAAAAAAAAAAAGACTTTAATTTTCTTAAATAATCCTTGTATGTACCATTCCACATTGTGGAAAACTGAAGTATGCAGTTTGGACACAATACCAACTTCAGAACACTGGCACAAATACTTACAGTTCTGTATTTTATAATATATTAGAATACCATGTCCCACATTAGAGACTGTAACAGATGGTAGGCCTTAAACTGCATGAAGTTTACAGATGAAACTTGAAGCTTGTAAGTGTTAGCTGTGCCAGAATCCCAAACTGCTTGGAAGAGAGTATTTAAAAATAGGTCTGAAAGCCAGTCCATCCCAGTTCTTTGTTTGGTCATTGTAGCTGCACTCTGTATGCACCTATTAGCAACTTCACCTATAAGAAGCAAAAAAATACATATGGATCAGCACAGGGGTAGTTCCCCTTCCTTAGAAGAGGGGAGAAACACACATGCCCAAGACTTGTTCCTCTTACTTATTTGCAATACTCTCAAACTGGTTATCAATGTGGGTGATTAGATTATCACCATTTTAATAAAAAATCCAAGTGCTTATAATTTAAATTTTAGTTATTGTATTTAATACTATACTTAAAAAATATTACACAGATACCAGCTTCATTTTACAAAGAAGAGAGGTTAATAACTAGCTGAGAGACATTCTATGGCACTTAAATACCAAGTTCAGAACAGAACCCAGACTGCTAGATACTGTAGAGATGCAGTAGATTTTATATTTGCCATGTTTTAGATTTGGATAAGTGCACCTTGCACTGCTACCTGAGGGAGCACAAGTCTCTAGGACAGGCATACCAGGAAACCGCAATGTGACAAAGTTACCTAGAGGAACAAGTTTAGTAGGAACACTGAATATGAGGGAAGACTTCTCACCTTAGCAGAGGGTGCTTCTGTCAACCTTATGAAGAGTTTATTGAGTCCTGCAACAGGACTGAACGAGTAAACGAAATGACTATCCTAGGGAAAGAGACCAAAAAAGATTGGTATTTGTCCCAACATCCATATCTAGAAACAGCTAGGTCAAGTCAGAGATCTTATCTGAAGAGTACAGAAACCTTTAAAACTACAAGTTTTGTATTTTTTTTTTTTATCCTCACCCGAGGACATTTTTCGATATTTTGTTCAGATAGAGTGAGAGGGAGAGAGAGAGAGAGAGAGAAACATCTACGTGAAAGTGACACATCGAGTGGTTGCCACCCACACGACCCAACCAGGGCTGAGGACAAACTGCATTAGCGGGAACCGAACCTGGGTCTCTCTGGACCGCAGGCCGACGCTCTAACCGCTGAGCCAAACCGGCCAGGGCCAAGTTTTGTATTTGAATTCATGAGGCAATGAGCTGTGATTTCTTTCATTTTCCCTTGATTTATTAAAAAATACAAATGACAAAATATCCAGGTAAATATTTATAATTATAATGTAATCCAGTCATGAGTGTTAAAGAGGCCAACGAATCATGCATTGAGGTTCTATTTTTTTCTTTCTTTCTTTTTTTATCCTCACCCAAGGACATTTTTTGACATTTTGTTCAGATAGAGGAGGAGGGAGGGAGGGAGGGAGAGAGAGAAACATCGACGTGAAAGGGACACATCAAGTGGTCGCCACCCACACAACCCAACCAGGGCCGGGGACAAACTGCAACCGAGGTACGTGCCCTTAGCAGGAACTGAACCCACGTCTCTCCAGACCACAGGCCAACGCTCCAACCGCTGAGCCAAACTGGCTAGGGCTATTTTTTCTTTCCTTTTTTTTTAATCCTCACCTGAGGAGATTTTTCCATTTTTTTATTCAGATAGAGCAGGAGAGAGAGTGGGAGGAAGAGAGAGTGAGAAATGACATGGGGAGACACATCGAATGGTTGCCACCCACAGGACCCCAACCGGGGCTGGGGACAAACTGCAACCAAGGTACATGCCCTTGGGGAAATGAACCCGGGACTCTCTGGTCTGCAAGCTGACACTAACCCCCGAGCCAAACCTGCCATGGCCCTGCAATGGTTGCAATTGGGTATTTGAAACAAGAACAGGTATACTTTCTTCCTTTATGTATTTCCCATACGTGAACATTTATAATTATAATGGTGGGAAAAGGCATAATATTTAAAATTGGTATGTTTCTTGTATCATAAGAATTTATATTCTGAATGTTACTTTTAAGTCATTATGATATACATTTAGAAAGGCTTTTGACAAAATTTAGGATTACAGATTATTGCCTCATTTCCAACAACAGGTTTAGTGAATTGTAATTAACATTTAATTAAAACAGCAATTTAAGTCATGTTTTGGTTAGAAAAAATGTACTTTTCAGTAATGAACTACAGAAAAAACTTACCAGAAAAACAGGAAGTTGAAATTTATCATTTAAAATTACAGCCTGTACACTACAAGGTCCACATAGTCGAGCAATAACATCTTTACCCAAGAAGTTTGCATGGAAGATGAACAGCAGGATGCCAGAGCCTAAGCAGGGGAAATGCAAACAGATTTTTAACCCAATCCTTGAACCTCCACCTTCCAGAACCCTAAGGTGCGGGGTGGTAGGAGATGAAGAATGGACATGTGGAAGCGCCCCAGCCAGCCTGTGTGCTATCGCACTTGCCCTGCCCACTCTCTCCTCCCCAGTGGAAGAGCCCTCCAATTTCTGGCCAGGGCCCTTTTGCTTTCTCTATTCTGGTCCCAGGGGGGAAAGGGCACACTTTGTACCTCTCTTGTCAACCTATGTAAGGTTTGATAGTGATTTTGCCTCCCAGCTTTACATTGCCAGCTGTCCGCATGAATAGTCAAAACTACAAATTATGATTCTTCCATAAGAAGTTATGAATGGCTGTCTTTATTGGTAGGGCTAGATTTTTTTGAATACACATAGTTTTAAATGGGTGGAAGTTTTTTCTTTTTCTTATTTAAACAAAACAATAAAAGCCAGAGCCAAGCTTTCTACTTTTAGGCAGACTCCACTTTGTGTGTGGCACCTGTGACCTAGAGAAGGCATGGTCCTGCAGCCTGCAAAGCAGCGCTGAAGTTTCTATTTCCTGCTATTAAATATTTAAAAAGTCAAGACTATTATCAATAATAAAATCTAGAACAAAACATTGATTCTGGGCTCAGAATCTAAGAATTTTAATAAAAACTAGTATAATTACCAAGACCAAACTTGCGTATTTTTTTTGGTTAATCCTCACCCAAGGATATTTTTTCCATTGAATATTTTAGAGTGGAAAGGGGAGAGACACAGAAGCGTTGATGTGTGAGAGACATTGACTGGTTGCCTCCCACACCGAGGTACATGAGCACCCTTGACCAGGAATTGAGCCCATGACCCATTGGTGCATGGGCCGATACTCTATCCACAGCCACACCAGCCAGTGCCAAACTGCCATACTTTTTAAACAAGTTATAATACCTGTGAGGGTCCTATATTCTGTAGACCCTCAAAGTCACCTGGTCTTTCTGCACTGTAACTCTGCTGTTAATTATGTAAAATAGTTAAGATTTGCCTAAAGAAAGAATTCTGTCTAAAAGTCAATTTCTAGTTACAGTGTCACATTTCAAACTGAGAAAATGTAGACTTACCTTCTGGTATGTTCTGTGGAGGTTTATAATTGAAATCCATTGAAAAATCTGGCCCCTCACAGAGACGATGACATGCTATTGGAAAAACTGGCTCTAGAAGAACAAGGCGTGCTTCAAAGTAATCCTTTATGGTTTCTTCTGCTACTCTTGATAGTCTAATCAGAAAGTATATAGTAAGAGTTAATATTTAAAAAAGAATCGGGCCAGCCCTGGCCAGTTTGGCTCAGCGGTTGGAGCGTCGGCCTGCGGTACAGAGAGACCCGGGTTCGGTTCCCGCTAAGGGCATGTACCTCGGTTGCAGTTTGTCCCCGGCCCTGGTTGGTCGTGCGGTGGCAGCCACTCGATGTGTCCCTTCACATCGATGTTTCCCTCTCTCTCTCTCTCCCTCCCGCTCTATCTGTACAAAAAATGGAAAAATGTCCTCTGGTGAGGATAAAAAAAAATAAAAAAAATAAAAAAGAATCGGGCCATAAAATTATTAAACTGTTGAATCCAGATTAATCTTAAAAACAACACACAATTCCCTCAGCCCACTTCCCTGCCCTCAGCATCTGACATGCCATTTGTCTTTCTTACTCTGTCCTCTCCCAGGAATTCGGGTTGTAAAAAGGCAAGTCTTACCCCCACTCCTTCTCCCTCTATCTCCCCAGCAGTCTGAATAGTGCCTGGCACATAGGCAGTGTTCAATACATATCTGGCTAATGAAGGATCAATTTGGAGCATTAGAAATGAGAATGCTATTAAAAAGGAAATTGAATGAAAGTTGTATATAAGTACTTTACTCTTGCATCTTCTCAGTTGTTTCTTCCTTGTGTTTGCCATTTTCCTACTTGGCGAAGTCTGGCTTTACACTCAAGGATAAGGATTATTTTAAGGGGTGAATGCCTACACGAGAAGTTGTACCATTAGCTTTCTACAGGCTGCTCGCGTTCATTGCAAATAATGTATTTCTTCCTGTAAACCTCGACTACTTTGCCAATATGCTGCCCTTTGTCATCCTTTTGGATGGGCATGGCTCGAACACAGTACTTCTGTCTCAACTCTCTGGAAACAGGAGGATATGTGGGAAGGTGCATTGAAATGCCTTTTATGGTTCTTGTCGTTTTGACTGCTGGTGCTTCAGCGATGGCAGCAAAAGGGCAGAGAATGTTTTTAAACTATCTCTCTAGGAAGGGTAACCAACTCATCGGGTTTGCCCACCATCCCAGGAATTCCCTCTATCTGATGCAGACCACAAAGGCTGGTTGCCCTACTTGCAGACTATCTAGAATTGTTACCCATGTGAACACAGACAGGCTGGCTTCCCAGGATTTCTTGCAGCCATAATCATTGGTCACTCACACACAGAAATTATTGGTTTGCTGAGTTTCCATCAAAGGCTGTTAAAGGGGGCACATTCACTTTATTTTGGCCTTTGCCTTTCTTGTGTCTTGTCCAAAATTGACCTTACTTTCTGCTTAGACTTGCAAACATGAACATCCAAGTCATATTTGATAGGAGTTATGGTGGACAAGGAAGAGAGGCTATTCCTACCCAAGGCTGCTTACCCTCCTATACTCCCTGTCATAAGGATAATAAACACCTTACTTGTGTTAGCTACTGTTTGTGACATTTCTGTTAACGTTGCCAAAATAAATGACTTCGAATTGATAAACTGATGCATCCAGACAATGGAATGATATTCAGCACGAAAAAGAAATGACCTATAAAGCCATGCAAAGACACGGAGGAAATGTAAATGCAAATCATTAAGTGAAAAATCTGAAAAGAATGCATGCTGAGATAAACCAAAGAACTTATGCATACATGCATAACCAATGGACACAGACAACAATGCTGGGGGTAGAGGGACAGGAGGAGGGTGTCAATAAGGGAAAAAGGAGAAACACCTGGCCCTAGCTGGTTTGGCTCAGCAGTTAGAGCATCTGCCCATGGAGAGTCCCGGGTTTGGTTTCCACTAAGGCAGCGGTTCTCAACCTTCCTAAGGCTGCGACCATTTAATACAGTTCTTCATGTTGTGGTGACCCCCAACCAGAAAATTTTTGTTGCTACTTTATAACTGTAATTTTGCTACTGTTATGTCTTATGCGACCCCCAGGGTGAGAACTGCTGCACTAAGGGCACATACCTCGGTTACAGTTTGTCCCTGTCCCCGATTGGGGTCGTGTGGGGGGTGACCACTCGATGTGTGTCTCTCACGTCAATGTCTCTCTCTCCCCCCCTTCCTCTCTGTCTGAAGATAAATGCAAAAATGTCTTCGGGTGAGGATTAAAAAAGAGAAAAGAAACATCTGTAACAAAAATAAATTTAAAAGAAAGAAAAAGAATACACACTGACATTCTGGAAAAGGCAAAAATATGGAGACAATAAAAAAATCAGTGGTTTCCAGGGTTCGGTGGGGAGAGAGGAATGAATAGGTAGAGTATGGGGGACTTTTAGGGCAATGAAGCTATTCTGTGTGATACTATAATGGTGGGTACATATAATTTATTCAGTTGTCAAAACCCATAGAATGTACAACACCAAGGTGAGCCCTAACAAACTAAGGGTTTCAGATGATAACTGTCCACGTAGGTTGGTTCATTAATTGCACCACTCTGGTAGGGAATGTGCCTGTGTTGGGGGGCAGAGGTTCTACAGAAAATCTCTGTACTTTCTGTTCAATGTCACTGAACCTGAAAGTGCTCTAAAAATTGTGTCCATTAAATAGAATAAACTAAAACATAAATTCAGGAAAATGTTTGTGAGCCATTAAAAGCCTAATCAAGCCCTGGCCAGTTTGGCTCAGCGTTTGAGCGTTGGCCTGCGGACCAAAGAGTCCTGGGTTCGGTTCCTGCTAGGGGCATGTACCACAAAAAAAACAAAACAAAGCCTAATCAAGATTTTAAGGAGATGCTCCTTGATAGGCCAGTCTGAAAGTTTCTAAGTCCTCAATACTTGCAGAGAAATAATTCAGATGGTCTTTTGAGAACAGAAGCCCATCAGGACCTCTACTTGACAATCATTTTCTGAGTAGGTATATATACAAGCCATTCCAGAGAGAGAGAGAGAGAGAGAGAGAGTCAAAAATAATGTACACACAAGCCATTCCATTGTGTGTGTGTGTGAGTGAAAAATAATTTAGAGGACCTGCTCCAGGAAAGGAGATACTGTATAGTTTAATATAAACTAGTGAAAGATAAACAAAGTCTTTTTTTTTTTAAATCCTCACCTGACGCTATGTGTTTTTATTGATTTCAGAGAAAGAAACGTCGATTGTTTGCTTCCTGCACACACCCTAATCAGGGATCGAACTCACAACCTAGGTACGTGCCCTGATCAGGAATCGAACCTGAAACCTTCTGGTGGGATGACATTCCAACCAATTCAGCCATCGGCCAGGGCCAGACCATTCTAGTTCTGATGTGTCCAGCCCTGTACAGTCACAGAACACTTACGTGTCTAAATGATTCTTCAGCAAGTCGTACACCAACACATTGTTACACTGCTTTGCAAAATGCATTGCACTATTTTGGTGCTTTGACAAAATATTACAGTCTGCTCCACATTCAATTACAAGTCGTACAATATCCGAATTTCCCCTTTTACAAGCCTATGTCAAGGAAAAAAAAAGAAGTGATGATTAACTAAATAAGGTAACTACCAGTCAGTGTTTGTCACTTTCTTCACGCGTGAACCAGCCTGGGAGTTCTTTGTGAAAAGAGGGAAAGAAAGTTGGAAGAAACCTGGAGTTGGGTCTCCTCAAGGGTTAGAAATGTTGATGTAAATAGGAGGGGGACCAATACAGAAATGTGTGCTACATTCAAAAAGATACTTCTAGCCCAACCCAGAAGAAACACCAGGCCTTTCTAAGCTCTACTCCCAGAGGAGCAAGCCTGCCCCCCGCTCTTAGAAATGTTAGTCCTGGATATCTAAAGCACCTCTAGGCATCACAAACTCTCAGAAATTTTCCTATTAGCTGCTCTAAAGGATACTAATGAGCATGGATACAAGTATGAATTTAGAAAATCTAGAGTGGTGCTGAGACACACTTCAAAGACCACCCTGGAGCATCTGTTTAGAATTCACCTGGTGATTTCTCAGGAAGATCAATGCTCTAAACAGTTGGCAATATTACAAACACATAATGGGAAACAAATTCAGAAGTAGATTCCTGAACAAAATAAACATCTCCTTGAGACACCAATGATACAGGAAGTAGCAGTGAGCCAGGTTTAAACCCCAAGTGTGGAAGAAGGCTGAGGTGGCCCAGATGTTTAGAAGAATGGATTAGACAGCAGACTCAGGCAACCCACTGTTCACCTGGCTGTGGCCACACTCAATTTACTGACTCATGAAAGAAGGCTGAAAACGGAATGCAGACAAATGCCACACGTTCACAAAGCTGTGTCTAGGGAGAGGGCGGCAGCAGCCTCCACCCGGGGAACTAAACCACTACTAGGTGTTAAGAACTGCTATGTCCTAACAGCATGTTAGACCAGGAACCTAGAAATGCCCCAGGAACAGGCTAAAACATGCTGAATTTGCCCCTGTAGATGTAAATGCAAAACCACTAACAATGGGGGTAATACAGGAATACGTGGGGGAGGCTTTAACAACCTTCCACTCAAACCTATCTGCAAACCATAATCACACATGAAGGAATGTGAGACTAAAGAGATTAACTTACTATTGAAAACTAGAGTGCAGCCTCCACTTCCCCATGCCCTGGGCTCTGCACACAGCCCACTCCAGTTCCCATTTGCATAGTCCATCCCCAATTCAGTCACCCGAAAGCAGCCTGGAAGCCACAAGACTGAGCCTGGGCTGGACTTGGAGGTAATCCTTAGCCCCATGCTTATGCCAATGGTCTACTTTTCCCACTCATCCGTCAGTCCAGAGACTGTCCTGTTCCCCACCATGTCCCCAGACCCTAGCAGTCAGGAGCCCCAACACGCACATCTGAGAGATGGAGGGGATGAGTCACCATGTGAGGCATTTACCTTCATTAAAGCGGTCTCGCCATTGCTCTGCTGGACATTCACAAAAGCTCCCGCTTCCAAAAGAATAGCCACTGTAGTTAAAAAGTTCTATTAAAGAAAAACAAAAAAACAAATCTGATTCTTCAAATTCTTTAAAAGTAGGATATTTTTGGATGTTTTGAAACTTTTAGCCATCAGGAAAAAGACAGATTGTACCCCAAGAAGGTAGGTGAACAGTTTCCTGATTCTTTACTATGCAGGGTTCCTGTGAGAGCCGGGGGTGCTGTGGTTGGTGCCCTGCCCAGGCCCCATGCACAGCCACACACTTTTTGCCAGCAACTTCAATCTGAGGTTTAACCACTGCTTTCTACATACCACCTCTGCATAGCAATCCTTTAGAAAGATGATAATATGGGAACATTTTAATTAAATTATTAACCAAAAGGAACACATTTTCAATTGGAAAAGATTTGTTAAAAGACCTACGATCGAAATTGATTGTAGTACCTTAATTAGAGGTTCTGTTCAATATAAATCACTTCCAACTAGATAATCATTTTGAAAATTCAACTGCAAAGTTCTACTGTTGATAAAAAAAAAATCCATTCATGACAACTCATAGATGAACTGAAATATAAAAATTTTAAGTTGACTACATGACTTGTTATATTTCACTACAGAAACAGATTGTCTTAGTCCAGGAGCAAGAATTCCTGTGAAGACTATGAAACAGCTGCACTGTGAGTGACTGACCTTCTCAGCGGCGTGAATGAGGGCGGTGGTCCCATTCTTCTGTCTGCCATTCACCCTGGCTCCTTTTCTGATGAGGAGCCTCAGCAGGTCGTCCTGCCCTCCTGCCGCAGCCAGCATCACCAGTGTCATCCCGCTCGAATCCTTCATGGGTTTAATCAGAAAAATTCTAGAATTAAGTTCTTGTCATCTAGAGTGTTTCAATATGAAATTATTAAAGTGCGCTGATATAAGTATCTACTTACCTTTTTCATTAAAATATGCTAATAAATAAAAAACTAGTAACCTTTAGAATTTTTTAATGTTACCATAACATTTTATAACTTCCTTAAGTTCTAAAGGCATATCAATACTTTGCACAAACCTTGATGTCATCTAAATGGCAAAGGTAGTACTTCCTTATCCCAAATTTCAAGTCTAAAAGTTTCCTTGTGTTCTAGGCAAAACTCATACAGTGATTATATTCATTTAGCTGGCCCAAAGATGTAAGGCTAGAAATGGCCACTGGTCACCTAAACCACTGTACTGAGGACACAATGACATAAATGCTCTGTGGGTTAGATGACCACTGCTAACTGCTGGGAAGTGAGTTTGACTGCTTTAAGGATAAAAAAGATTCATAAGTAGGAAACAGGATGCTTTTATGACAAAACTGAGTAAAAAAATGGCTTTGAATAAGATTAAATTACATTTGGTGAACAATAATAAAAAGGTATCTATTAGTTAAAATATTTCCAGTTGCTAGTTGAAGAGAACATCAGATGAGAAACAAAACCATTAATTAAATACCACTTGATACAACCAGATTCCAATAGTATGAGTTACTTTGGTTATAATCTGAAAGTTTTAGCAGAATTTGCCAGTATGAGTAATCTGAGGGAACAAGAATGTAAGAAAAATTGTTTCTAGCAGTAGCACTTTCTCATTTGTAAAGATCATTCTAACTTTAGAAAGCTCCCTGCAGGCGTCTGACGAAGGGCTGGGAGGAGGTAGAGGCGGTGGCACCGAAGCAGGACCCAAAATCTAAATTCAGGGGGGTTACCAAGTACTGTGCTTTCACGGGCCTGTTTTTTTTCTTTTTTAATTCTCACCCGGGGATATGTTTATTGATTTTAGAGAGAGGGAGGGAAGAAAAACGAGAGAGAGAGAGAGAAAGAAAGAAAGGCATCAATGTGAGAGAGAAACATTGTTCAGTTGCCTTCAATACGTGCTCCAACCAGGGGTCAAACCTGCAACCTAGGTATGTGTCCTGATGAACCAAACCCTCAGCCTTTCGGTGTACTAGATGACACTCTCACCAATTAAGCCACTGGCTAGGGCAACAGCTGCTTTTATTTTACTTATTTATTTTTATCCTCACCTGAGGACATTTTTGCACTTATCTTCAGATAGAGCAGGAGGGAGGGAGGAACATCGATGTGAGAGACACACATCAAGTGGTTGCCACCCACACATGACCCCAACTGGGGCAGGAGACAGACCACAACTGGAGGTACATGCCCTTCATGGGAACCGAACCCAGGACTCTCCCGTCCGCAAGCCGACACTAACCACTGAGCTAAACCAGCCACAGCACAACAGCTTTTTTTTTTTTTTATCCTCACCCGAGGACATTTTTCCATTTTTTTTTGTTCAGATAGAGTGGGAGGGAGAGAGAGAGAAACATCGATGTGAAAGAGACACATCGAGTGGCTGCCACCCGCACAGCCAACCAGGGCCGGGGACAAACTGCAACCGAGGTACGTGCCCTTAGCGGGAACCAAACCCGGGTCTCTCAGGACCGCAGGCCGATGCTCTAACCGCTGAGCCAACCGGCCAGGGCACAACAGCTGTTTTTAAATACTGGTGGTTCTATTCCTTTGACACTACGTACTTTTATAATGTGTTTATTGTTGTATGACAAAATGTTCTGATTCCTAGTGCAAAAGGTTCAATTCAGTATATGTAACTGAAGATACTCATCCACTTGTGCTCCTTTTAAAAAAATATTGGCGCTTAAAGAGCCCCCAACCCCCATCCTTTGCCAAGTCATCCATATCGTTCCTTAGGCATTGTATCTTTGTGTAGATTTTATTTACTTTTATCCTCACCCAAGGATATTTTTTTTGCATTTATCTTCAGGTGGGGGGCGGGGGAGAGACACATCAACTGGTTGCCACCCACATGACCCCAAACGGGGTCGGGGACAAACTGCAACCAAGGTACGTGCCCTTCGTGAGAACCGACCTGGGGCTCTGGTCCACAGGCCGGCACTCTAACCACTGAGCCAAACTGGCCAGGGCAGATTTTATGGTTTTTGATTTTGTGTCTATTGCAGGTTTTACATGAAAAACGCAATGTGTAGCTACAGTTTCATAGAAAAGTCAGTCTTTTAGGAAATGTTTTAAATCTTCAAAAAAAGCATCTGATAAAGCTCAACATGTATCCCTTATACTTAAGCAGCTTTAAAAAAAGGCAAGTATAGGAGGTAAAGGCTGTCATCCACAGGAAACCACCAAGACAGAGCAAACCTGACACGGAGACCCTGTGGGAGGATCCTGCTCAGACCAGGAAGAGAATAGACTGCTTCTATCACCACTGTTGATCAATGTCACCCGATTTCACAAGACCAGAGAAAGAAATATTGAAAAAAAGGGAAACAAAACAGTTATTTTTAGCAGATGATCAAACTCTATACCTAGAAAGTAACTAAAGCCCTGGCCGGTTTGGCTCAGCAGTTAAGAGCATTGGCCCAAAGACCAAAGGGTCTCGGGTTTGGTTCCTGGTCAAGGACACATACCTGGGTTGCGGGTTTGATCCCCAGGCCTGGTCAGGGTCAAGCAGGAGGCAATCGATATCTCTCTCACATTGATATTTCTCTCTCTCCCTCCCTCCTTCCCTTCCACTCTATCTAAAAATCAATGGAAAAATATCCTTGTGTGAGGATTAACAAAAGAAAAAGAGACCCTGGCCAGTTTTGCTCAGTGGTTAGAGCGTCAGCCTGCGGACCAATGAGTCTTGGGTTTGATTCTGGTCAAGGGCACATACCTCAGTTGTGGTTTATCCTCAGCCCTGGTTGAGGTCGTGCAGGAGACAACTAGTCAATGTGTCCCTCTCACACCGATGTTTCTCTCTCTCTCCCTCCCACTCTATCTGAAGATAAACAGAAAAATAACCTCAGGTGAGGATTAAAAAAAAAACTGAAGGAAAAAAAAACAAAAAATTTGCTTAAGAGAATAAATGAAGACCTGAATGTAGAATTATCATGTTCATAGATGGAAGACTTAAAATATAAACACATCAATTCTCAGCCAAACTGATCTAACTTAATGTAATTTTAACCAAAATAATTTTTAGAGTGTAATCCCAAAAAGTTAAACCTAAAAATATACAACTACAGTAAGAAAACAAAAGAAGAAAATATACAAATATTTTTTAAGCAAGACAAGCCATAAAGGAAAAGATCAAGGGATGTGGCTACCTAAAAATAAAAGCCCTCAGCCCTGGCCAGGGGGCTCAGTTGCTTGGAGTGCACTTCCGTACACCAAGGTTTTGGGTTTGAGCCTGGTCAGGGTGCATACAAGAGGGAACTGATGTTTCTCTCTCACATGGATGTCTTTTGTCTCTCCTTAAAATCAATAAAAACATCCTCAGGTGAGGATAATAAATAAATATAAATAAATAAAAACTCTCTAAACAATAAAAGATTCAAAAGAACAAAACCTAAAAACCAGGGAAGAAACAGGTTGATGTTTCCATATTTTAAAAAAAACCTTCATAAATCAGTATAAAACCCACAGCAACACAGGAAGTCAGGCAGCTGCCCGCAGGCGGTTCTCGGCGCAGCGCGGTGACTTGAAGCACCCTCAGTGGCAGGGGTTAGACCGGAGACAGAACCAGAAGGGTCAGCGAACAAAATAGTTACTTTAGGGGTGGGAATGCAGAGACTAAAATTTTCTACATTTTACATTTCTACAATGTTTGGATTTTACAAAGTGAAAATACATTACTTTTGTAACTAAAAAATAAATAAAATGAGCCACTTCCCATCTTCCTTTCATGAGATTTTACAAAGATTTGTTTACTACCTCTTGGTCCAGGTTATATTCTTCATTTGAATTAAGTGCAACCTTCACAGTAATATAATCCCCATTTTTCACAGCATCCCTTAATAAATCTAAAACGAAAGAAAAGATAAATTAGGTTTCTTTATCTAGATTCATGAAAAGGACCCAGAACTCCCAAACTACTCACTACTGGGAATGGCATTTGTTGCAGAGAAGTTCTCATCTTCCCCATCAAGATGCTTTTGAAAATCTTCTAGTTTCATCCACTCCAGCTGCAGGTCCATGCCCAGACTCAAAATCTGCTGTCTGCCGTCTGGAACACAGAAGGGCCTTAAGATATTTTTTTCTGGACCATAAAAAAAATTTAATGCTGTTTTTTTAAATTGGTAGTGTCTTAACCAAAACTTAACATATGTCATACTACGTAACTGAGTCTTTAATGAAATTTCTGATTTTCTTTAGTGAGTAACGTGAACTATCATATTTAAGTCACTGTGCTTCAAAGGCTTAATGATAAATTAGTAATCTATTAACTATAAAATAGTAAACTAAATTCCATAAGGAGTAAGAGAATTGCTAATATTTCTTTCTTTGGCCATTCTTCTTGAACATACACTGCTTTCAATCATTTATGTAGGTAAAGTAATTGGAAATGTGCAAACCAGACCTGTGTGTAAATAAAAGTAACTGCCCACTGATCCTTCAGACTCAGCTCACCCTTCCACTGCTGAAAGCCCTCTCTGCTGAGCGCCTCCCGTGCCTGCCTCCCTCTGCGCCCGAGTCGAGTGTGGTCTCAGCTGTCTGACCCACGGACTCATCAACACTGGCTGGACGGCTCATCCCCTCATGACACTGCAGTTAAGTGAGCCTTGAGCTCAGCTCATCTTGGAGTAATTCAGAATGACAGAGAGCACAGGTAGTTAAAGGATTTTCACTTAAAACAAACTGCTCAAATGACACAGATGTTAGGCAGTTAACCTTGCCAGAGAATGGAGTTTGTAAAAGACATGCACATAAACTTTTCCCGAAGCTCTCAACTGGAATCAGCACTGCTCTTTGTCTCCTCTGAGCATGGAGACATGACAACCCAGCTTCCGGAGCCACACACCCGAATCTGGACGCCAGCTCTGCATTAGCTGTGTTGACTTGAAGTTACAGACTTAACTGTGTGACTTCAACTCACTGTACCTCCCTCTCTGAATAGAAAAAGCACCTAACACTCTGTAGGGAGTGTGTAATTATTTCCATGAATTAATGCCTTTAGATCACACAATGACTTGTGAGGTCACCGACAAGGAAAGCGAGACACATTTGTGCCAAGCCACATCTGAGTCCACAGTGGGACCTCCCCTTCCACAACTGAGACACTACAGACCACAGGAAGCACTGGGGAGCAGGACAAATAAGGAGCCATATAAATTGAGACAATGCCATCTAATTTACAGGACTGTTAAGTAACAGAACACACAGAGCTACAAATGAAGTTCTCTTCCCCATGAATCTGTGTCTATCTGGTTTTTAGATCTGTAAGGGACTGACACTGAGGTGTCTGAACAGTTCATGTACCATCCCCAGGGCCAGTTAAATGCTGTATCTTCTGCTACAGTTTTATACAGCGGCCTAGATAGGACAAGGGGGGATTCCTGCTCCTCCTTCCAAGTGGACCAAACCCAAACTGCCCTGATACACAGAAGGTCTAGTCGGACAACCTGTCCACATATGCTACATCCATTGTTCAATACAACACAACATCGTCTGCATGGAAACAGGGAGGGGGTGCAGCAGCCAGGGGCTGAACTCACTAGTTTGGCTGATGATCAGTCAGGAGCCCTGGCCACTTTGCACTAATAGGTGGCTGTTCTATAGGGATTGACCCTATGGCTTGGACAATGGGAAGCCAGGGGTAGATGATCATGGGTGAGCCCTGATGGAGTCAGGACACATGGAAAGACGTTTGGGTCCCCTGCAGGAGCCCGAGGCTCCTAACTTTTCCACATCCCATCTCATGAGGCACTGACACCCCCTGGCAATCAGGAAGGTGAAGCCCTGGCTGGGCACAACCCTTGGCAGCTGACCCTTGAGTGGATACAGCAGATGGGTGCATAGGAGTGGCCACCATAGCGCGTGGGTGGGAAGGAGTATTGCCCCGGAAATACATTGACTTGTTCAGTGAAATTAATGTCTAGGGCAACTGCCACAGGAGTCGGGGGTCACCCATCAGGACTGGTAAGGGACTGGAACATTTATTATATCTGTCCCTCCCTCCAAGTGGGTCAAACCCAAGCTAACCCCTGTTGCTATGCTAAGCAGGCTGTCACTGTTAGAGGACTAGAGAAGCTGATACCATCTACAGATACCCTTACTGAGCAGACATTGACCAGGGTCACATTTCAGAGGTCACTATGTGTTAGACTGGGCAAAAGAACATGACACTGAGTAGAGGCCCATCCCCCATAACCTGCAGGCAACAGGGCTGGTAGAAGGGAAGGAGTATTAAAGCCACAGACTTGTTACTAACAGGTCAGGTACCTTGGCCAGGGGAACTAAAGTACTGTCCCAGGCTTTCACGCATTTGAATGATCAGCCAGCAGGACCTGTTGTTCCATATACCACACTAGGGACACATGTTGAGGCACCTAATAACATAAAGGGACATAAGTCACGAGAGAGAGCCACTGTGGTCCAACGTGCTGTGCTGCTAAGAACAGGGAGCCCCTCATGCCTGGGAGAGGCGTCGTCTACAGGACTTTGTGATGAAATGTCTCACAGTGATGAGGGCGATTTGGCATCCCAGGCGAAAGAAACCACGGAATCTCCACTGGGACCCTGCTGTGCTGCCAGCTGGACCGGGGGAGAGCGCAGTCACTGCTGAGAGGGGGGAGCTGGGGGTCACGGCTGGGCGTGGCCCACTGCCAATCCATCTCCTCAGCCTGCGTCCCCCAGCCAACATGGATAGTGTGCACGTCCTGGTCAGGTGCCAGCCCTCTCTCCTCAAGACCAGCTTCGGTTCCCTGCTGGTGCGATCATCCTGCCACCATCTCTGTGCCCTCTGTTGCCCTGGAGGATGTTATATAACACACAAGGAAGCCCTTACTAAACTCACCCACATCTTCAATGTTAGCCAACAAAGCCTGTCTCTCTCTGAGTCCACTGAGCTACACAGCCTGGCACAAAGCCTGTCGTTACTGAACACTGTGATGTCCCTAATGAGAAAGCTGTCCTCCGAAACAGGGTGGCCTTGGACATTATTACCGCCTCACAAGGGAGCACCTGTGCCACTGTCCAAACAATGTATTCATACCATGAGTCTGCTAATTTATCATCTTTATTAATTCACACGAGGACACAAGTGAATATCCTGAGTGATCCAACCCCCAGCCTAGCAGACTTAATAAATTAGTGGTTCTGATCTTGGGGCTCTTGGAGAAAATGACTACTAACTCTGGGAATCATTTCCTCTGGCATGTGCCTGTACCACTGCTGTGGCGTCTCCCTCGAATGCAGCCAGACAGCTGCCAAACAAGCCATCCCACGCTGACCACCCAGGGTACATTACAGAAGAGGAGGCATGTGACATTGTAAGAGCTGGTCACAAGTGGCACAGTGTTGGAGCAGGTCATTCAGAGAACAGGACAAGCTACTGACAGCGAACTGGATGCAGACAACTGGAGGCTCCTCAACCCTCCCTTTACCTGGAAAGTACGATTTAACCACTGTTCCCACAGTTGGAGCCACTTCAGGGACGAGGCCTTGAGAGAGGAAGGTGCTATGAGAAAAGGTGGACTGAAGCCATTAAGTCCTCTCTGTAAACTTTTAAGACTTGATGGGCAGTGCGGAGACCTCCTTATCTTGCAGTCCCCCAAGATGAGCCTCATATGTAAGTTCCCTTGCTTATTCCACCTACCACCTACCAATCTGGGGTGGCTGCCTTTCAGTCTCTCCTTGACCTCTGTGAAAGGGACAGTTCAGTTGTCACCCAGGGATGCCCAGGGGAACAAACCCTTTGCTGTGTGTGCTCTTCATTGCCTGGCCTACCACACAGCAGAGCTGCCGTTTGACACCTGGCCCCTGGAAGCCGTTTCCTACTCCCCTTTGTCTACTGATCCTAGCAATTGTCCCAATTTCCTGCAAGCTCAACAATGCATCAAAAAGCATGATTTACCTGATACCCAGTGCCTAGCTGTTTTGTAGCAACAAGGCCACCCAGACTATCCACTCTGCCATATATTCTGAAACATTTAAACAATTCTCTGCAACTGCTTCAAGACCCACAACTTTATACAGTTTTATCAGATTAACCCTATTTATTCTGTCCTAGTTATAAGTACATATACATGCACTCTTTCTGTTGCCCTCACAGCCAGTGTGCCCAAGAGCCCACACGTGGCCAGCCCTCCTCAGCCAATCTCATCCCAGGGAGAGCCTCTACGATCGTCCCGTTCAGGGAGTGTCATTCACTGCAAAGTTAAAAGGACAGAATACAAGTCAGTCTGCATTTGATAATTTTCTGAAAGAAACCCATTAAAATATACAATCAGAAAAATAAAAAATAAAAATAGAATAAAATAAAATATACAACCAGGCTACTTGGCAAGAGTGGGAAAGGAAAAACACCCCAAATCTTTACAATTTCAAAATGTGCTGAGCACATTACAGGGACTCAGAAAATATTTGTGTGGTCAATTTGAAAACCACAGGATAACCTAAGTCTTCAATATAAAAAGCTGCTTATTCAGGAGACCGAAACAAAATCGTCTACACCATTCTTTTCCCATCCTGAGTTACAGTGGGAAAGGAGGGGAGAGTGAAATCACACTGCCCTGAAAACACGCACACTGACGGCACTCACCGGAGTTCTCGTCGGCGTGGCACACGCTGTCCAGCGCGTCCTGATCGCCTTCCGCAGCTATGAGTGCCCACGTGTCGGCCTCGGCTCTCGTGTCTCTCCTCTCTCTAAAGGCCTGCTTGTTTTCCTTGGCTTTGTGATCTTCTGTAAAATTACAATCCAGTGGTATTTCTTCTCTTTTCTGATTATTTTCAGGAAAATCATTTTTTTCTTCTGGAGTTAACTTAAATAAATCAAATGCATTTCTGATTTCCTTAAATGCTAGTGAAAAAAAGAGAAATGATAATGAGTAAGAACCACACATTTCTGTGGTAATCAAAGGAAAATCTGGGTTTGTATTAAAGAAACAGGGATTTTCTTAATTTTTACTAATAGCTGCTTTGGTTATAAAGCATGATTAGATTTATTACTATCAAAGCCATGAAGTTGTTTCAATTGGTTCTTCTATTGCCTGCTCAGTGTTTGAAAGGGTTTACATCCAAAGCAAATGGCTGTTTTCTGGTATTATGAACCATTCCAACTTTTGACAAGACAGTGAGCCTCAGAATAATCAGTCAAGTCACCAGCTAAGACAACTGCCTACAAGTGTATCCTGGAGCCAGCCTGGTCCACACACGATCTCTGGGCTGGGTGGGGAAATGGGAGGGCCAGGCCAGCACACTGTGGTAAGACTGCCTGATGCACGCGGAACTCCACCTGACTTTTTTTACCTGGAGAAGCAGGTGAAAAGACCGGCAGAGCACTGATCTCACATAACCACCTGACAGGGGCAGAACACGACAAAATCAGGAAGAACTCTGTTATAAACTCTGGACACATAGCAAGCAGGTCAGTGTTATTAGTAGAGGATACTGAAAATCAGACTTCCAGTATCATTATAAATGGAATGAGTAGTTGTTCAAGATGACACACTCACAGTAAAAATGTACCTGACATTGACATATAAGATAGCAGGGGAAGAAAAAATTAACAACTCCAATTACACAAAATTTTGAATCTTCAATCACTTCCTGATGAACAAATGCTTAAAATTATTGTATTACTTTGAACAGACTTAGTGTTTAAATGATTAATCACTCAATGCATTATCCATTGAAACAAAAACTGCTCCTTCCTAGCTTCCACCCCTTGCTACTTACTCTGAAGTTCCAGCCCAGACCAGGTGTAGAACCAGAATTTACATTGTTTTCATCCTTACCATTTTTCCATTGATTTTTAGAGAGTGGAAGGGAGAGATGGAGAGAGGAAAAAAGAGAGAAACATTGATGTGAGACAAACACATCGACTGGTTGCCTCTTGCATGGGCTAGGGGTGGAAATCAAACCTGCAACCCAGGTACGCGTCCTTGACTGGAATTGAACCCACAACTCTCTGACAGGCCGACTCTCTAACCTCTGAGCCAAACCGGCCAGGGCCAGAATCTACTTTTAATACTACCTCAGTTACATGTAGCTTTTGGGAGAAAACCCAGAGGAACGTTCTATCTCCTGGAATCACTGCTCCCATGAAAACATGTGTTCAAGTGTGTTAGTGCCCTGGTCGGTTTGGCTCAGCGGTTAGAGCGTCGGCCTGCGGTCCAGAGAGACCAGGGTTCGGTTCCTGCTAAGGGCATATACCTCGGTTGCAGTTTGTCCCTGGCCCTGGTTGGGTCGTGCGGGTGGCAGCCACTCGATGTGTCCCTTTCACGTCGATGTTTCTCTCTCTCTCTCTCTCCCACTCTATCTGAACAAAATATCAAAAAATGTCCTCGGGTGAGGATAAAAAACAAAAAACAAATCAAGTGTGTTAGTGCATGAACTAAAGTACCCTCTGGGGCTTATTCAAACACTGTAATGGGGGCTCTTCTAGAAAGTACTTGTCCCAGTACCAAGTGCATTACGGATTCTCAATTATGGTATATATTACTGTGATCCAAAATGTATATTAAACATTATGTTTGTACAACTGACACAGCTAAATACAATAGACATAGTAAATAGCAGTTTGTCTCATCTGGCATCCATCATAAAAGAGATTTACTTTTCTGCCACAGCTAACTTCCTGTCTCTAACTTTAATTATTCCACTGTCATACTCAAAAGGAGAGAAAACAAGGTGAATAGAAGAAAAAAAAAATACATTAGAAACAACATAAACTGTTATATAAAAAACTAAGATAACCGGTTAAACAAAAGTAGCTCAAGGTTCTAAACTGCCCGGTGAATAAAGTTTTCCCGTTCTGAGGCATCTCTAGAACTTCCAGACAAGATGGCAGTGTAGATAAATGTGGTACTCAAATCCTCCCACAACCACATCAAATTTATAACTAAACTACAGAACCACCATCATTCAGAACTCACTTGAAATCTAGCTGAATGGAAGTCCTATAACTAGGGATTTAAAAAAGACAACATATCAAGACTGGTATGAGGGCAGAGACTTGGAATAGGCGAGTCCCACACCGACGTGTAGTGGTTTAAAATCAGGAGGGATGGCCAGGGCAGGGATGGCCTTGACCAAATAGCTCAGATGGTTACAGCATCGTCCTGATATGCCAAGGTTGTAGGTTTGATCCCTGGTCAGGGCACATATAAGAATCAATCGGGCCCTGGCCGGTTTGGCTCAGTGGTTACAGCATTGGCCTGCGGTCCGGGGAGACCCGGGTTCGGTTCCCGCTAAAGGGCATGTACCTCGGTTGCAGTTTGTCCCCGGCCCTGGTTGGTCGTGTGGGTGGCAGCCACTCGATGTGTTCCTTTCACATCGATGTTTCTCTCTCTCTCTCTCTTCCTCTCTCTCCCTCCCACTCTATCTGAACAAAAAAAATGGAAAAATGTCCCCGAGTGAGGATTAAAAAAAAAAAAAAAAAAAAAAAGAATCAATCGGCCCAACCAGTGTGGCTCAGTAGCTGAGCTTTGACCCATGCACCAAGAGGTCACCAGTTCGATTCCCAGTCAGGGTACGTGCCCAGGTTGTGGGCCTGATCCCCAGTGGGCAACATGCAGGAGGCGGCCAATCGATGTTCTCTCTCATTGATGTTTCTACCTCTCTCCCTCTCCCTTCCTCTCTCTAACATCAATAAAGAAAAAAAAAACACCAAAAATCAACAAATGCATAAATAAGTGGAACAACAAATTGATGTTTCTCTCTCTCTAAAAATAAATTGATAAAATAAAATAAAATCAGGAGGGATATCTTAGCTATGGAGGTCCCCCCTGAGGAGCAAGGGGTTCCAGCCCCATATCAGGCTTCCCACCCCAGCATTCCAGTGCCAGAAAGTCCCCACGTCGTCAGGCTGTCAAAACCAGCAGGGACAGTGGCTGAGGAATATGGAGAGTTACTGTAGTCCTAGGCATTTCTTCTTAAAGGGTCCACGAAAAAACATACTTGGACTCACCCCCTCTGAGCTGCAGCACAGGGCAGCAGGTTGAAAGGAACCAGGACATACGGGAGGGAACTGAATTGTCTGGCATCAGGGCAAGAGCTTGGGGTTGGCGGGGTGAGCTTTCTGTCCAAAAAAAAGTGCTGGCAGAAGCCATATCCGAGTCTCCATTAACCTATCTCCCGCGCTTGGCCCCACCCTGGTGATTCTGAGACCCCGCCCTACCCAACTTGTGGGCCCCCACCCAAGCCATTTCTAGTGGCTTTCCCCTACAAATGGCCTCTCTTGCCTCATGCTTTGAACTTACCTAAAATCTCTCAAACAAGCAGCAGCTGGCCTCTGCATACGCCATACCTCTTGCCAAGTGGCCCCAAGCCAGCCTTGGTTTGCAGCTTGACCTCTCCTGGGCACCTCCAAGCCCAGCTGCCATGTGCAGATTGCTCTGTAGCTTGTGCCAAATGGCTGACCTTGTACTTTTCAGGAGGCCTCAGAGTCAGGGTACTCAGTGGATAGTGGCAGACCACACCAGATTACAACCCTACCACCTCCACAAGCAACACACTCTAGGGGAAGACTTGGTGAGCACCAAAGCCCCACGGAAGCAAGTCCTGCTCATAGGATTGACTCCTCTACTATAGTTGCAGCTGGTCCCTGCCAATGAACCTGGGGGTCAGTCCCTTCTAGTGATGCCAACAGCAATCAAGGCTGAACTACAACAGGACAGTACACACAGCCCACACAGGGGCACACCTAGAGTTCCCAGCTCAGGTGACTGGGGAGGCTTTGCCACGGGGCCCCACAGAACACCCACTACATAAGACCACTCTACCAAGTCCAGGAGACATAATAGCTCTAATACATAGAAACAAACATAGGGAAGCAGCTTAAAATGTAGAGATAAACAGGTCCCAAGTGAAAGAATGTGAAATTGCCAGAAAAAGAACTAAATGAAATGGAAGCAAGCAAACTACCAGATACAGAGTTCAAAACAATGGTTATAAGCATGAAAAAGAACCAGTCAGATATGAAGGATACACTAACTGAAATGAAAAATAATTTATAGAGAGTCAACAGCAGAGTAGATGGTGCTGAGAATCAAATCAGTGACATGAAATACAAGGAAGTAGAAACAAGCAAACAAAAACACCTAATCATAAGAGCAAAAAGAAAAAAGAATCCCCAAAAAATGAAGATAGTGTAAGGAGCCTCTGGGACAACTTCGTGGCTCAGTGGTTAGAGTGTCATCCTGTGCACCAAAGGGTCAGGGGATCAATTCCTGGTCAAGGGCACGTACCTGGGTTGTAGGTTTGATCTCCAGCCACAGTGCGGGAGGCAACCAATTGCGCGCTCTCTCTCCCTCTTCCTCCTTTCCACTCTCTAAAAAAAGAAAAAAAGATAGAAAACATTCCTAACCTGGTGAAGGAAATAGACATACAAGTCCAGGAAGCATAGAGTCCCAAACAATATGAACCCAAAGAGGTCCACACCAAGACACATCATAATTAAAATGCCAAAAAGTCAAAGACAAGGAGAGAATCTTAAAAGCAAGAAGAGAAAGCCCGGCTGGTGTGGCTCAGTGGATTAAGTCTCCTCCCATAGCCTGAGAAGTGAGCAAGAGAAAAGCTTCCATAAGACTGTCGGCCAATTTCTTAAAAGAAACTTTGCAGGCTAGAAAGGGGGTGACAAGAAATATTCAGAGTGGTGAAAAGCAAGGACCTACAACTGAGAGTACTCTACCCAATAAAGCTATCATTTAGAATCGAAGGACATAGCCCTGGCTGGTGTGCACTCAAGTGATCAGAGCCTCAGCCCGCACACTGAAGAGTCTCGGGTTTAACTCCCAGTCAAGGGCACTGGCCCAGCTTCGGTTCAGTCCCTGGCCCCAGTTAGGGTTGTGTGGAAGGCAACCAATCGATGTGTCTCTCTCACATCAATGTCTCTCTCTCCCTCCCTCCTTCCCTTCCCCTCTCCTACTCTATCTAAAAGTCATGGAAGAATATCCCTGGGTGAAGATTAAAAAAGAAAAGAATTGAAGGATATATATAGAACTTCCCAGATTAGAAAAAGCTAAAGGAGTTCATCACCACCAAACCAATATTACATGAAATGTTAAAAGGTCCTCTTTTAAGAATAAAAAAATAGTTTAAAAATATGAACAATAAAATGGCAATAAATAAATATCTATTAACAACTGAATCTAAAAAAAACCAAACAAACAAGCAGAACAGAAACAGACTCATAGATACATAGAACATTTTTTAAGGTTGCCAGATGAGAGGGGAGTTGGGGGGATGGGTGAAAAAGGTGAAGGGATTAAAAGTACAAACTGGTTGTTACAGAATAGTCATGGAATGTATAGTACAGCATTGGGAATATAGTCAATAATACTGTAATGGTGTCAGATGGGTATGAGATTTAATGGGATGATCACTTAGTAAGTTATGTAATGTCTAATCACTGGGGTGTATACCTGAGACTAATATAATATTGCATGTCAACTGTAATTGAAAATTTTAAGTGATTAAAAATAATAATTTTTTTAAAAAAAGGAATTTTCCAGTTCTGTGACATTGCAGGTTAGAAGAGAGCGGTCTCACCGTTAACTAAAGTCCTTGTATAAAAGATGGCAATGGTAAAGGGTAGTATTAACACTCACTCTTGAATCCCTTTGGCTCTTTTCGGCCTTTTTCTTCCTTGTCCAAATCAAGCCTTTTTGGGTATTTTTCTTTGAGTTCATTTTTTTTGGACTCTTTTTCCTGAAAGAGACACATGTAAGACCCAGAACAGGAACAGATAAGAGCTAATACCAATGGACAGTGATGCCTCTGTGCACCATGGAGCCTGACCCTAATCTTGTTCACATCAACGCTTCCCCAATCAAGATGGTCCCTCAACCACAATTTACAAAACATCAAATTCAAAATCCAACACCAATTTCCTCAACTCTCTATTAGGAACTTTTATTATTTAAAATAAAAAAAATTCCAGAAAAATTTTACCCTACAATCCTAACTAACCAAACATGACTTTTAATTTCTTCTATACATTCTGCCTTCTGAGCTTTCTAATTTTGCACAGTTTGCTTAAAATTAATTTTTAAAATTTACATTGCATAGATATTTTTACATGACTATGTTTATATGTATGTATGGTTTTCTTCATAAAATTTTGTAAACTTTTATTTTGGTTATTTTGCTACACTAATCTCATAATTAATATTTTCATGGATATATAATAGTTCACAAGTTGACACAACTTTTTCTTTTTTTTTTTTATGAATTTTTTATTTATTTTTTTGTTACAGATATTTTACCTTTTTACTCCATTGGCACCCCCCACCCCTTCCCACCTCCGCCCCGTCCCCGACTTAGTTGTCCATGTCCATTGGTCATGCATACATGCATATAAGTTCGACACAACTTTTTCTTAACCATTTCACTTAGAGCTAGACAGTTAGACTGGTATCAGTTTTAGTGAAGATAACACTGCCATAAATATCTTTGTCTACATAGCTCTTTCTCCTCTGAAAATGATTTCCTTAAGCTAAATCTACAAAACTGGGAATAATGAATGAAAATAAATTACCGGTTTTATAGCCCTGATATATGAATACCTTCATAATGTGGAAAATATTACCATTTTGAAAACCCACACAAGTATAATTTTATAAGGAGATAAATATATTTTTGTAAGAAAAGACTTAATGTTAGTGCACCGTGCACATTATTATTTAAATGAAAAGTAGTATATTCTTATTCCGTAAGATCTTAACACAGTTCTTCAACACCCCCCCAATACTCACTTCTCCAGCTGAGTCAGTGGACCGGAGGCCCCTCTCTTCCCCACCCATCCTTGAGCTCTTTTGGGTCTGGGCAGGTGCAGATGTCAGATTATCTGACTCTGTGGTACTTCTGCTTTTGTCTTGATTCCTTTGCTTCTTGTGTGCATTCTTCTTCTCTAAAGACAGGTTCTTACTTTCTAGCTTTCTGCTCTCTCTGAGTTCCTCAGCCTTCCTGGGTTTCTTTCTGTTCCTCTTCCCTCGGACGTCAGCACCCTCATCAGCACTTCCGGAGCTGTCCAGGTTTTTATCTAGAACAGCATCATGACCTGTGTCTGGCCCTGCCTTTTCTTTTCCACTTTTAATCTTCAGTTTCTCTTCTCGGTTTTCAGACTCTAAATCTTCACTGTCCCCCTCATGAAAGGGGGGATCATCAAGTAGACCTGATTCAGATTCAAAGTGAGATTCAACACATTTCTCTTTTTTTGTTTTTCTGTTTTCTTTGGAATCTTCTTTTATTTTACTCTTTAAATCTTTTATTTCACCCTTTTTAACTTTCTTTAATTCCTTAGTTTCTTTTATATCATCTTTTTTGGGCTTTTTGGATTCCTTTAATTCTTCTTTGGCTTCTGAAATTCTTTTCTTTGTCCTCAAATCAAAAGCGGAAATTTCAGAGCTCTCCCATTCTGGTTTGGATTTCTCTTTCTGTTTTCCAGTCTTTGCTTTTTTCTTCTTCAGATCATCTGGGCTTTTCTCTTCTCTCTGCCTTACTTTTTTCTTTTTCTTTTTTGGAGAAGTATCTTCTTTTGTCTCACTTTGCTGATCACTATCAGAGTTTGCCTCAAATATGTCATTATTTAAAGACAGTCTCTGTAAAATAGAAAAGATTTAAATGCTCATTAATATAGTAATTTGAAAGGTTTTGAAAAGAAGTACTTAATGATATATGGTAGAAATGTCTTTTTCCTCAGCAGTTTCTCAACTCCTTAAAATTACTTACCTAAACAGAAGTTGCTTCTGATTTAGCCAATAAGTCTTAGTGGTGATGATGAGGCTCAACATAAGAAAATAGATGAGGCCCTGGCCAGTTTGGCTCAGCGGTTAGAGCGTCGGCCTGCGGTCCAGAGGGACCCGGGTTCGGTTCCCGCTAAGGGCACGTACCTCGGTTGCAGTTTGTCCCCAGCCCTGGTTGGTCGTGTGGGAAGCAGCCACTCGATGTGTCCCTTTCACGTTGATGTTTCTCCCTCTCTCTTTCTTCCTCTCTCTCCTTCCCACTCTATCTGAACAAAAAAATGGAAAAATGTCCCCAGGTGAGGATAAAAATAAACAAATAAAAAAGAAAGTAGATAAGCACAGACAGAGGGACAAAAACTGTTCACACTGCTGAAGGTCCAAAACTAAAGCAGAAGTGAACAGTAACAGTCTTATGTTTGGTGATGGTGATGCTGGTGGTGGTGGTGGGGTTGTACATGATTTGAACCTAAAACACCAAGTAAGTAATTGGTATAGACTTTCTTGGTTGCCAAAAACGTAGTTACTAATCCAAACACAAAGGTTTCTTTTTGTTAGTTTGTTTCTTTTAAGATGTTAACACTTGCTGTTAAACTTCACTGATATATATGAAATGAGCAAAGATGGCACCCATATCTCACCTCCACCAACTGATTTGTTATATACAGTTGATCCTTGAACAGCACAGGAATTAGGGGCACCAATTCCCTCACTCTCAAAAATTAGAGTATAACTTTGAACCTGCCAAAACTTTACAGTCATACCTGGTTCTAGGACGGACCCCCACCCTCCATGGATACAAAGATCCATAGACGCTCAAGTACCTTATATAAAATGGCATAGATCAATGTATACATAGTGAGCCCTCACATCCATGGACTCCCATGGTAGAAGCTGCAAATATGAAAACTGAGAATATGGAGGGCTGGCCAATGGTATATTTGCTGAGAAAATCCACATATAAGTGGCCTGTGCAGTTCAAACCTATATTGTTCAAGGGTCAACTATACTTCAAATTAGGTATGAAGGGACGGACAGGGAGGCAGAGAGAAAATAGATACTAATTAACAAATAATGAAACTATTTACCAAATTGATATAATCACTGATAAGAAAAACAAAAGAATTAATCTAAGTAACTTTAACATCAAACACCCTCAATAAATCTGTAAGTACAAAAAACCCTGCAAATAAATTTGGAATTTTACAGTAAGACAGGTGTAACAAACCCGAAGCTAACTCCTAATCGTTGCTGTACTAAGTCAGTACAGATAATGTTGATGGCAACCAGTGCAGTGTTCTCAGGGTATAAAAAGGGAGCTAGAACGATGACTACTGAGAATGAGAGGAGGACCCTGTAGTGACTGACTGAAATGATAGATATCAATATTAATTTATGATTTACAACAAACGTACTTTTTCATTTAGCTTTGTCTACTTAAAGGGCTTAGAAATAATGGTACCCCAGTAGCAGTAAGCACACCTTGGCTTCTAAACCCTCTTGCCCTCTAAAGAAAACCAGGGCTGCAGCAGAAAAGTTCACGGCAGTACTGGGGCACATGGTGCCAGGAAGCAAGGACGTGCTCAAAGCTGACAAGGGAATATCAAAAGGACACAGGAGCTGGCTTGATGGGGCTCCCAATAGACAACTTTGGAACCATTTCAGCATTAACATGAGTAACAGCAATAATGGACATCACACACTGACTAAAAAGATTCCATAAGCATACCGACACTAAGAAAACTTAAGGGAGAAGGAGGAGCTGTCTATAGACACAGACTGAAAAATACACAATTAGAAAAATCAATATTTTGCAACCACCACAGTAATAATGAATTGAGGCAATAATCATCCATGTATTTTGAAATCATGTGCTGAGAGATTGATGGGGAGTAAGAGATTCTCAGTTTTAAAGAGTACTTATTATTAGATTATTTATTATCATAAGGGTAAAAAGGTATTTTTAAAAAGGGAGAAAAGCCCTGGCCAGTTTGGCTCAGCGGTTAGAGTGTCAACCCGCGGTCCAGAGAGACCCGAATTTGGTTCCCGCTAAGGGCGTGTGCCTCGGTTGCAGTTTTTCCCTGTCTCTGGTTGGGTCGTGAGAGTGGCAGCCACTCGATGTTTCACGTTGATGTCTCTTTCTCTCTCTCTTCATCTCTCTCCCTCCCACTCTATCTGAACAAAAAATGGAAAAATGTCCTCAGGTGTGGATAAAAAAAAAGTGGGAGAAAAAAATAATGGGCCTCATTATCACATAAGTGTAATTTAAAATCAGCAATAAATTAGGAATTTGACATCTTATCTTTTTTTTTTTTAAATTCTCACCCGAGGACACACTGAGAGGAAGGGAGAGAAAGAAACATCAATGTGAGAGAGAAACATCAATCGGTTGCCTTCCATACATGTCCCAACAGGGGACTGAACTTACAACCCAGGCATGTATCCTGACTGAGAACGAACAGGCAACCTTTTGGTGCACAGGACATCGCTCAACCAACTGAGCCACTCCAGCCAGGCTGACATCGTATCTTTTTTTTTTTTATCCTCACCTGAGGACATTTTTCCATCTTTTGCACAGATAGAATGGGAGGGAGAGAGAGAGAGAAACATTGACGTGAAAGGGACACATCGAGTGGCTGCCACCCGCACGACCAACCAGGGCCAGGGACAAACTACAACCGAAGTACGTGCCCTTAGCGGGAACCGAACCCGGGTCTCTCCGGACCGCAGGCCAATGCTCTAACCGCTGAGCCAAACTGGCCAGGGCAAGTAATGACTTTATTTATTTATTTTTTTTATCCTCACCCGAGGATATTTTTCCATTTTTTTGTACAGATAGAGTGGGAGGGAGAGAGAGGAAGAGGGAGAGAGAGAGAAACATCGATGTGAAAGGGACACATCGAGTGGCTGCCACCCGCACGACCAACCAGGGCCGGGGATAAACTGCAACCGAGGTACAGGCCCTTAGCGGGAACCGAACCCGGGTCTCTCCAGACCCCAGGCTGACGCTCTAACCGCTGAGCCAAACCGGCCAGGGCTTGTATCTTGATGTGATTAATGTACACTACTACTGAACTAAACAAGAGAACAAATCGTCTTATTCCAATTTTTAAAAAATACTGTTTATTTGTGATTTAACATTAATTAACATTCATTTAATTCCAATTTGAACGTTGTATAAAACAACAGGCCTAGACTCATAAAAAACTGTCTACATCATGAAAGACAAAAGGTTATGGAAGTGTTTGAGGACAGGAAACTAGAAGGACATGAGATGAAATGCCCTGAATGACAGGAAGCAGTCATAGACCTTCAAGGACAATGTGGGAACCCAAATGAACACAGCAGTGTGTCAGTTGGACATCAGACAACAGTGTAGCTGATGTGACACTACTGATGTGTCACAGTGAGGAATCTGAACATCGTCCCATGGACTGAGAGGTCCCAGTTCAATTCCCAGTCAGGGCACAAGCCCAGGTTGTGGGCTCAATCCCCAGTAGGGGGCATGCAGGAGGCCGTCAATCAATGTTTCCGTTTCACATCGATGTTTCTCTCTCTCTCTCTAAAAAAAAAAATCAATAGACATTTAAAAAATAAAATAAAATAGATGTGTTTTTATTTTATTATTATTATTTTAATTGATCTTAGAGAGGAAAGAGAGAGAGAAACACCGATGTGAGAGAGACACATCCAACAGTTAGTTGCCTCCCACATGTTCCCCAACTGGAGACTGAATCCGCAACCCAGGTATGTGCCCTAACTGAAAACTGAACCTACACTACCCCAGTGCATGGGACCAACTGAGCCTCAGTCCTGAAGAGTCTACCTCTGCCATCCATCTTCTTAAAAATCATGCTGCTAGTCCTGGCTGGTTTGGCTCAGCAGTTAGAGTGTCGGCCTGCAGACCAGAGAGTCCCAGGTTCGGTTCCTGCTAAGGGCATGTACTTCAGTTGCAGTTTGTCCCCGGCCCCAGTTGGGGTTGTGTGGGTGGCAACCACTTGATGTGCCTCTCCCATATCGATGTTTTTCTCTCTCTCTCTCCTCCCTTATCTCCCTCCCGCTCTATCTGAAGATAAATGCAAAAATGTCCTCGGGTGAGGATTTAAAAAAAGAAAATCATGCTGCTAAGGACTGGTGTTGACCTTATTTCCAAACTGAACAGCCTGGTTTAACTTACATTTATCACAATGATAAAGGGAAAGGAAGGGGAAACGAAGAGGAATACATTTAATCTTGCTAGGTGTATGATTCATATTACTTCAAAAGTATTTTAAACAAAATTTATAAAATGGATTTAAAAAAAAATTCTTACTATCAGATATTACTTGGAACACAGTAATTAAAAATAAACACTATTATGCATCCTCTACCAATTCCCTTTTACACTTCCAGCCCAGGGTGTGTACAGGAGGCAATTGATCAGTTTCTCACATCAATGTTTCTTTCTCTCAAAAATAAATCAAAACGAAAACAAACAAACAAAAAATATCCTCGGGTGAAGATTAAAAAATAAAAATAAGATGAACAAAGCAATTTTCTCCTCCTGACTCTATTTCTCTATCTACAGACAAAGAATCACGACAGTTTATGAATGGCAAAACTAGCACGTCAGCCACCAGTTGCATTTTTGCCATATTCCTGTCTATTGACATCATCTCAATGATTAGGCAAAAGAGTCATAACAATATAAATACTGGAATACTTTATAAACAACAATCCATGATAAAGCTAACCTGATACAGAAAATCGAAATTTCACGCTTATAAAGATTTAAAATGTTAGTAGTGCCTGTAATGTTAAATTATTTATGAAATAGGAAAGTTAATTTACAAAAGGATACTTTATTTAATTTTTTATCTTTATTGTTGAATGTATTGCAGATGTTCCTCATTTTCCCCCCACTCCCATCTCCCTCCTGCCTTTCCCCACACTGTTGTCTCTGTCCATTGGTTATGCATGTAAGTTCTTTGCTTTAATTTCTTCCCACCCTCCAACCTCCCTTCCCTTTGAGGTTTCTCAGTCTAGCAACCAATTTGAACTTCTTAATCCCTTCACTTTTTCACCCATTCCCCTAACCCTCCTCCCATCTGGCAACCAACAAAATGTTCTCTATATCTATGAGAATGTTTCTGTTCTGCTCCTTCATTTTGTTTGTAGATTCCACTGTCAACAGATATGTATTCACTGCCATTTTGTTTGTTCATATTTTTTATCTTTTTCTTCAAGAAGACCCTTCAACATTTCATATAATAATGGTTTGGTGGTGATGAACTCCTATAGCTTTTCCTTGTCTGGGAAACTCTTTATATGGCCATCGATTCTAAATGACAGCTTTGCAGGATAGAGTAATCTTGGTTGTAGGTTCTTGCTTTTCATCACTGAATATTTCTTGCCACTCCCTTCTGGCCTGAAATTTTCTCTTGAGAAATCAGCTGAGTCTTATGGGAACTCCCTTGTAGGTAACTAACTGCTTTTTTCTTGCTGCTTTTAAGATTCTCTTTGTCTTGAACCTTTTGCATTTTGATGATGATGTGTCTTGGTGTGGGCCTCTTGGGGTTCATCTTGTTTGGGATTCTCTGTGCTTCCTGGACTTGTATGTCTGTTTCCTTCACCAAGTTAGGAAAGTTTTCTGCCATTATTATTTCAAATAGGTTTTGATGTCTTGTTCTCTCTCTTCTCCTTCTGGCACCCCCAATATGCAAATGTTGGCACGCTTGAAGTTGTCCCAGAGGCTCCTTACACTATCCTCATTTTTTTGGATTCTTTTTTCTTTTTGCTGTTCTGATTGGGCGTTTTTTGCTTCCTTATATTCCAAATCGATGGTTTGCTTGTTGGCTTTACCTACTCTACTATTGAACCTGTGTAAATTATTCTTTACTTCAGTTAGTGCCTCCTTCATTTCTGACTGTGCATCCATCATTTCTGACTGGTCCTTTTTTAGGCTCTTGAGGCCCTCACTAAGTTCGCTGAGGTTCTCACTAAGTTCATTGAGCATCCTTATAAGCAGTGTTTTGAATTCAGCATCTGTTAGGTTGCTTATTTCCATTTCGCTTAGTTCTCCTCCTGGGGTTTTGTTCTGTTCTTTCATTTGGGACCTGTTTTCTGTCTCCTCATTTTGGCTGCCTCCCTGTGTTTGTTTCTGTGTATTACTTAACGAGAGGTATGGGGCTAGCTGAGACCACATGCTGTTTGTTTGAAAGAATTTAGGAAAACCTGAAGCAGGATCCAAGACAGGCCAATCCTATGGTTAAGCAAGTGGCAACAGCTTGGGTGGGCTTGAAAGTTGGGTGGAGCGGGGCCTCAGGGAATCACCAGGGCGGGGCTACCAGTGTGAGCCAGGTTGCTGGAGTCCCAGATATGGGGGCTGTCTGCCACCCCAGGGAAGGACTCAGCAAAGAAACAAAGGCCTCTGACAGCATGTCTGTCCCGGAGAAAGCCCCCTCTCCAGCCCTCGCTCCAGTGCCAAACAGCTCAGTTCTTCCCTGTATGTCTCTGGCGCCCCTCGAGCTGCCTCTCCTCCAAGCTTAGAGGGAGAGAGTCCGATAAGTCCGTGCGCGGGCCCTTTAAGGAGCTGCCTGGGGCTCCAGCCACCTCAGCCTCCCTGAGCCTCAGTTCCCGCTGGTTTTTCCAGCCAGAAGTGATGGGGATTCTCTTCCTGGCACTGGAACCCTTAGTGGGGTGCCTGGTGTGGGATGGCGACCCCTCGGTTCTCAGGGAGGACCTTCCCAGCCAAGGTGTCTTCCTAATTTTTATCCACTACACGTGGGTGAGGGACCAGCCCATCTGCCTCTGCCCCTCCTACCAGTCTTGATGTGGCTGCTGCTTTAATTCCGTAGTTGTAGGACTTCCATTCAGCTTGATTTCAGGTAGTTCTGAATGATGGTTGTTCTGTAGTTTAGTTGTAACTTTGATGTGGTTGTGGGAGGACGCGATACCGCGTTTACCTACCTGCCATCTTGTAAAACTTGTTTCACAAAAGGATACTTTAAAGTGGAAAAGTATCTTTCTAAAATTCGAACAAGGATTCTTAAGCTTAAGAGTATGCCTCATAAATCAAACTAAAAAGTTTTCACACAGCAAAGGAAACCATCAACAAAATGAAGACAACCCATTGAATGAGAGAACGTATTTGCCAATACATCTAATGATGGGTTAATATTAAAAATTTATAAAACCCAACACCAAAAACACAATCCATTTAAAAAATGGACCTGAATAGACACTTCCCCAAAAAGGACATCCAGATGGCCAATAGGCATATGAAATGATGCCCAATGTCACTAATCATCAGAGAAATGCAAATTAAAACCACAAGATATCACCTCACACCTGTCAGAATGGCTATCATCAATAAATCAACTAACAAGTGTTGGCGAGGATGTAGAGAAAAGGCATCTCTAGAGTACTGTTGGTGGGAATGCAGATTGGTGCAACTACTATGGCAAACAGTATGGAGTTTCCTAAAAAAATTTTAAATGGTACTGCCTTATGACCCAGCAATTCTACCTCTGGCAATTCATAAAAACAAACAAACAAAAAACCCCAAACATTAATTCAAAAATATATGCACCTCTATGTTCTTTGCAGTGTTATTTATAGTAGCCAAGATTTGGATGCAGCCCGTGTCCATCAGTAGATGAGTGGATAAAAAAAGCTGTGGCATATTTACAAAACAATTTACTACTCATCCGTTAAGAAGGAAAATCTTACCCTTTGTGATAGCATGGATGGACCAGGAGAGCATTACACTAAGTAAAATAAGCCAGTCAGGAAAAGACAAGTACCATATTTCACTCATATGTGGAATCTAATGAGCAAAATGAACTAACAAGCAAAATAGACTTGGCTCTCTATGTGGGGGTGGGAAGGGGTGGGGGGATAGAGCAGTGGTGGGATCGAGCAAAAAAGAAAAAAATGAATGGACACGGACAACAGTGTGGTGATTGCTGTGGGGAGGAGTAGAGGGGAAATAAATGGTGATGGACAGAAACTTGACTTGGGGTGGTGAATACACAATATAGTGTACAAATGATGTGTTGTAACATTGTTTACCTGAAACCCATATAATTTTGTCAACCAGTGTCACTCCAATAAAAAAAAAAAAAGCTTGCCTCAAACACACTAGTAATCATCAATCATTTTAAATAAACAGAGTTGCTGTGATTTCACTGGAGGCTTAGTAGAGTAAAACAAAGAGATGAGAAAGCCAGAGTTCTATAGGACAAGACTTCATTGGAGAAGTGTCAGCAAATATCTTACTAATAACGCAGGAAAGTGAAAAATTGAGAAATACACCTTAGGATGACTTCAATCACAAAGTCTAAATTTTGGGAGTAATATAAACCAAATCACTTATTAAAATATGCATTTGTGTTTGTGTGAGTTTTTAGGGAAGGAGGGAGTAGCCACCCATTCCAGAAAAGTGAAGTATAACTATAGCAAAAAAATGAGGGGGGGGGGGGTTCTCCTTTAACCTGACCTCATTTTGCAAAGGGTTTCCTTTACAAATAATTTTAAAGTACTGAGCATTCTGCTTAGTAATTTTTTTAAACTGTATGTATGTATGTATGTATGTATGTATTTATTTTTAATCCTCACCTGAGGACATTCCTCTGTTTATCATCAGATAGAGTGGGAGGGAGAGAAAAAGAGAGAGAAACATTGATGTGAGAGAGATACTTCAATTGGTTGCCTCCCACACGACCTGAGTAGGGCCAGGGACAAACCACAACCGAGGTACGTGCCCTTGACCAGAACTGAACCCGTGACTAGGCTGAGTCAAACCGCCCAGTGCTGCTTAGTAATTTAAAAACCATATTTATTAAAGGCTGTCATAGTTACCATAATTTTAAAACAGTGATATTCCAGTCCTCTAAGTGGATTTCAAGCTACAGCCCAAACCAAAAGGCAACCTACAATAGTTAAGAGTGCAGTCAAGCCCTGGCCAGTTTGGCTCTGCAGTTAGAGCGTCGGCCCTCGGACTAAAGGGTCTCAGGTTCGATTCCTGGTCAAGAGCATGTACCTGGATTGCCTAGCCCTAGTAGGTGTCCTGCAGGAGGCAACCAATTGATGTGTCTCTCTCACATTGATGTTTTGCGCTCTCTCTCTCCTTCCATTCCATGATTGCTAAAAATCAATGAAAAAATATCCTCTGGTGAAGATTAACCACCACCACCACCAAAATAAATAAAGACTTCAGTAAGTAAGAATCTTGTTTCTTGTGACAAATTTTCACTATATAGTTCTAAATTCAAGAACCTCTGCCAGGCCCTGGCTGGTTTGGCTCAGCAGTTGAAGCATCGGCCTGCGGACCAGAGTGCTGGGTTCGGTTTCTGCTAGGGGCACTTACCAAAAACAAACAAACAAACCTCTGCCAGTATTCAAAAAAATTATTCCTGATGAAAACAAAAACCCAAAAGCAAGAAGTTGAGTTAGAATCGATTCAATGTATAAACAGAATACATGAAATTTACATTGTAAAGTAAAATGGGGAATTCTTCCAAGATTCATAAATAAAGCCAATTCAATTATTTGGGGAATAAGAATCAAGGATAAAACAGTGGACGAATCCTTAGACCAAATTTGTATTTTAACATTATCCCTCTCTAGCCTACAATCAAACCTTTTCCCAAATCGTTGACGAAAAAATATAACTTCCATGAGCTCCTTCCATCTTTTTATCCTTCCTTACCATCAGCAAGAGCTACAAAAATACAATTAAGTAGCAAAAAACTAAAGTGGGAACAGAAGAGAAAAACAAAAGACCTGGATAATCAGATCTGTGAATAATCTGAAATGGGATTAAAATTTACAGCTTTATAAAAGGATCTAAAAATTGTTTTAATTAGCAGTAAAATCAGACATAAATATGTTAATAATGCATATTAGTCCTGGCCAGGTGGCTCCATTGGTTGGAGCGCTGTCCTGAGCACCAAAAGGTTGCGGGTTCAATTAGTGGTCAGAGCACATACCTGGGTGGCTGGTTTGAGCCCCAGTTGAGGGTGCATACAGGAGGCAACCCATTTATGTTTCTCTTTCACATCTGCTTCTATCTCTGTCTCCCTTTCTCTCTTTCTAGAAAATCAATAAAGAAACATCTTGGGTAAGAATTAAAAAGAAGCCCTGGTCGATTTGGCTCAGCGGTTGGAGCATTGGCCTGAGACCAGAGTCCCGAGTTTGGTTCCCACTAGGGGCACATACCAAAAAACAAAACAAAAAACAAAAACAAAAGCAAACTTTTAAAATAAAAAATTAAATTAAATTCAAAAAATTTAAAAAGCATATTAAATACAAAAGTATGTGCTATATCTGCAGTAGTAATGTGAATGGCACACTCCCCAAGTATACGAAAACAACATGTTCATCTCATGGACAGTTTTGATGTGTGTCCCCCCCACCACTTTCATCTTACTTTTAACTTAAGGGAAAATATTAACATGTCCCAACTATACCTGCTCATCAACTGCAGTCACAGGTTGGCTACAGAAAGAAGAGTTTGGAAAAAACTCAATGAAAGCATTCTGTGGGAACTAACTGGCTATATAGAATTTGCAACAGGAGTATTACATATTATATTATTTGTAAATTCTTTATTTCATTCTCTCCAATAAAATTTATACATTTATTGTACTAAAAGAAAAGAAATGAGATAAAACATGATACCTGAATGTCTTTCTTGACTGGTTTAGCTTTGTTATCCACAACTTTCTTCCTAAATTCAAGAAGAACCTCTTTACAGTCCTCGAGATGAACTTCAGGCTCCCAGGTATCATCATCTGATGTGTATCCTTTCCACCGAACTTTGTAAAGGATTTTACCCTGTTACATAAAATTAAAAACAGGTAAATAAAGGATACTACTGACCTGATCAAATTTCCAAAACAATACAATTGCTGAGAATATGGAAACAAACTTGAAATGGAGACTAACATCATTATAAAGTATGTTCATCTCCTAAAGAGGCTTAAGAAAAAAACAGCAGCACACCAAAAGCAAAGCTTTTGCACAGCAAAGGAAATGAACAAAATGAAAAGGCAGCCTACTGAATGGAAGGAAATATTTCCAAATCATATAAAGGACTAACATACAAAATATATAAAGAACTCATATAACTCAACAGCAAAAACCTAAAGCAATCTGATTAAAAAATGGCAGATGTAAATAGACATTTTCCCAAAGATATACAAATGGACAACAGGTACATGAAAAGATGTTCAACATCACTAATCACCAGGGAAATGCAAATAAAACCCAGAGATATTACCTCACTTCTGTTAGGATGGCTGTTTTCAGTAAGACAAAAAATAATAAGTGTTATAAAACAAAAACAAAAAACAAGTGTTGATGTTGATACGGAGAAAAGAAAACCCTATGTTGGTGGGAATGTCAAATGATGCAGCCACTATGGAAAACAGTATGGAGGTTCCTCAAAAATGTTAAATAGAACTAATATATGATCCAGCAATTTCACTTCTTGGTATTTATCTGAAGAAAATAAAAACACTAACTCAAAAAGATACATGAACCCCCAGTATACTCAGCATTATTCACAGCTACCAAGATATGGAAGTAACCTTGGTGTCCATCAACAGATAAAGAAAATGTGGTGTGTACACACACACACACACATACACAATTTTCACCATAAAAAAAGAATGAAATATTGCCTTTTGCAGCAACATGGACGGATCTAGAGGGTATCATGCTAAGTGAAATAAGTCAGACAGAGAACGACAGATACAACATGATCTTACTTATACATGGAACCAAAAACCAAAAACAAAAAAACCTATACTCATAGATACAGGAACAGATTGCTGACTAACAGAGGCCAAGGGGGAACATGGGAGGGAGAAATTAGTGAAGAAAGTCAAAAGGTACACATTTCCAGTTATAAAATGAGTAAGTCACCCTGGTGATTTGGCTCAGCGATAGAGCATTGGAACTCAAACCAATGAGTCTCAGTTCGATTGCTGCCAAGGGCACTTAACACTGTTGCAGTTTGTCCCCAGCCCCAGTTGGGGTTGTGCAGGAGGCAGCCACTTGATGTGTACCTTTCACATCGAGGTTTCTCTCACTTCCTTCTCTCCCTCCCACTCTGTCTGAATAAAAATGGAAAAATGTCTTCGGGTGAGGATAAAAAAAAAAAAAAGAGTAAGTCATGGGGACTGTAATGTGCAGGTGGTGACTATAGCTAGTTTTGAAAAAAAATTTTCTTTTATTGATTTTACAGAGGAAGTCAGAGGGAGAGAGAGAAACATCAACTAGTCGCCTCCAGCATGCCCCCCACTAGGGATCAGGCCCACAACCTGGGCAGGTGTCCTGACCAGGAATCGCAACGCACCTTGGTGCATGGGTCAATGCTCAGTCGCTGAGCCACACCGGCTGAGCTATACTGCATATTTGAAATTTTCTAAAAAGATCTCAAAAGTTCTTATCACAACAAAAAAAAATTTTGTTAACTATGTGAGGTTACTGATGCTAACTAGACTTATAGTGGTCTGGCAATGTATACAAACGTGGAATTATTATAGTGTACGCCTGAAACGACTATAATGTCACATGCCAATTATACTGCAATTTAAAAATAAACAACCACAGCCCTGGCTGGTTTGGCTCAGCAGTTACAGCAGTTCTGGTCAAGGTCAGGGCCTCTCACATCAATGTTTCTCTTTCTCCCTCCTTCCCTCCTTTCCACTCTTAAAAAACAAACAAACAAAACACAGGATCATTGATTCTTTTTATAAACCAAAGACTGGGAGGTCTTTTATTATATAAACAATTTGTAATCTTTGAAAATCAATGACAAACATGAAAGACCAAAATAAATAAATAAAAAAAAACAAAACAGGAATGACTGAATTAAAGTCACCCAAAGATATTGACAACAATTTGATCTATTTCTTTCACCTTTTGCATTAATGAACATATTTAACATATAACTTTAAAAATACTGGAATAACACTACCATTCTAATCTTGTTTTTTCACTATGGATTGCATAATTCTTGCTTTAATATTTTTCAAAAAAATTTTTAAGTGATTGTACATTATTCCAGCATATAAATATAAACAAACCACACAATGAAAACTTTCCCTTTGGAAACCAAATGCTGTTTTGATTGTTTCCAATTTTTTTTCTTTCTACATTTTATTATTTCAAACCAGGTGAACAATTCCATAAAATGTAAAGAAAGCAAGGACATGGTCAATGCTGAGGGAGCAGCCTGGGAAGGACATGAGCAAAGCGGCCTCAGTAGGCAGAGTGGTCCATCCCTAGGCTGGCGCTGAGGAGCTACATTTAGGTTCAAAGAGTCAGGTCCAGGGATGGGTGTAAATACAAGACCCACTCAAGGTATGAAATCAATGGAAGGGTGTTGGGTGGGTGCCAATCAGGATCAGATAGTTTTAAATGGTTTTTCTCTAAAAAGTTTTCTAGGTTTGCTGTTTTCTTTTTCCTTTGCTTTTACCTTTAAGGCCTCTGAGCAGCTGAGGGTGGACCTTGGCTGGATCAGGAGCTGGTGCGGGGTGAAGCCAGGGGTCTCAGGCAAGACAACAGTTAAACCAAATAAGATGCCTGCAAAGGGGACAAGGAGGGCTGCACACAGGGAGGCCTGTGGCAACACCTCCCCCAAGTCTTTGGAATTGAGGAAGGGGACAAGGAGGCTAAGAATAGAGTAAGAAGGAAAGTGGTGGTGGTGGTGGGGCAGGTGGGAGTGTGATCCTCCTGCCCCATCTTCCTCAGGGGTTAGGGTGTAGAGTCAGGCATTGTCCCCTCCTGCCAGGCTCTGCTGTTCTCGCCAGAGGTGTAGTCCTGGTTGTTGATGATGACATCAGTGACATCATCAAACACCAACTGCACACTCTCAGTGTTGGTAGCACACAGTGAACTGTGTGCAGAGCTCCTTAGTGTCCTTGCATTTGTCCAGGTCCTTAGACTCAGTCTGAGAGTACTTCTGGCTGCTTCACAGTACTGTCAGACGGTGTACTTAGGGAAGCAAATGAATGTGCCAGTAGGCCTCTGGTGGATGCAGGTGCTGTCAAACAGCCCCAGGCATGTAGTTAATGTCCTCATTCTCCCCAGTTCCAGGGCACAGGTGCTAAAGGTCAAGCAGATAATTTCAGTGGCATCGTCCAAGCAGAGTATCTGCTTCTGCTCAGACTGCTGATATCCCACATCAAATGTCTTGAAGTGCAGGTGCTTGTGGGTGAAGTTCATCTGTAGCACATCCCACTGTGTTTAGATCTAGTCACTCTGCGAAGCTCCAGGCCATTCAGGTGGCAGCAGCAGTGCTGCTGAGCCTGATGACCTCGGCCTTGCAAGATAGTGCAAAGAGGCATCATCCACGGGAGGGGTCAGCAGTCACTCTGAAGATTGCCCGTGGCTTTGACAACGGTCATGATGAACTGGGTGGTGTTGCTGTAGACAACTGCCCAGTGCAGACACTCCTCCTGAGTAGCTGTCCTCATGGATAATCTTCATCTGCTTGACAGTGGTGCTCTTCCCCTCCCAGCAGCCTTTGGTCTTTTGGTCTTCCCACAAGCCCTTGTTGAGCCTCCACAGAGCCCCCAGCCAGGATAGACCCCCCAGCACCCACTCTGGGTAGCATTCCCCAATTTTGTTTTTGTAAGTAAATCTGTAATATCTTGTGCATCTCTTATTAGGTTGTTAGAATAAATTTCCCAAAGAGAAACCAGTGGGATCAAATAACAAACCATTTAGTGGTGATTAGAACACACTGCCCAATGCCTTCAGAAAAGACACCTCAATGGACACTTCCACCAGATAGGGGCCCATCTCTTTATATCAGGGCCAGCACTCTCTATATCAGGGCCAGCACATCAGCAGAGCCTGCCTCCTGTTTCTGCTCATTCTGTGAGCTAAGCATGGTTTTACATTCTTAAAGGATTGAAAACGAATAAAAAAAAGAACTACATTTATATCAAGTACTTTACAATGTTCCATGCGCTAAGACTTAAAATTTATTAGCTCATTTAATTTTTTAAATGTATTTATTTATATTATATTTACTGGGGTAACATTGGTTTCAAGTGTACAATCCTATAATACATCTTCTGTATGCTGCATTGTGAGCTCACCTCCCAAAGTCTTGTGTTTGAAGCCCTTTACCTTCTTCCACCTCCCCCACCCACTTTGCCTCTGGTAACCACCATTTTGTTGTCTGTATCTGAGTCTGTTTGTTTAGTTCGTTTGTTGCTTTCTGTTTAATATCAACATATGGGTGGAATCATAAGGTTCTTTTCCATCTGACTTATTTCTCTTAGCACAATATTCTCAAGATCCATCCATATTGTTGCAAACGGCAATATCTCATCAATTTTTATGGCTGAGTAGTGTTCCACTGCATATATGTACCATATCTTCTTATCCATCAAAGGCTACTTAGATTGTTTCCATGTCTTGGCTACCACGAACAATGTTGCAATAAAGATAGGGGTACATATATCTCCACAAATAAATGTTTTCAAATTTCTCATCATTTAATCGTTACAACAATGCTATGAAGTACTATTACTCATTTTATTGATGAGGAAAGTGAAGCTTCTAGACAGAATAAGTAGCTAGTAAAGATTATTGCACAGTTAATGAGAAGCGCTGAAGTTCAAACCCAGGGCCCAGGCTCCTAACTTACTTCTGCACATGAAGTTTTCCAATACTGGAGGGTGACTTTGTAAATGCCAGAGGCAGACACAGGCACTACATTCTAGTGAGTTCCCAAGAGGGATGCTGATTGTCTTTAAGAGAAGGAAGGTTTTTTAGAAAAACGAGGTCACATTTCTACCATGATAGGAAACACTAACTTTAAACCACATTTTACCTCTCAGCCCACAAGGTCTAAAATATTTATTATATGCCCAGCTGGGTGGCTCACTTGGTTGGAGCATTATCCCATACACCAAAAAGGTTGCAGGTTTGAACCCCATTGGGGCATGTATGGGGAGCAACCGACTGATGTTTCTCTCTCACACCAATGTTTCTCTCTCTCTCTCTCTCCTTTCCTTTCCTTTCTAAAAATCAGTAAATAAACTCTTGGGTGAAGATTAAAAATAAAGTATTTACTATATGGTGATTTAACAAAAAAGTCTGTTGACTTCTATACCACATCTACTTATAGAATTATCATTAAGCCACTTGCATTTCTTCTTTTAAAAAATTACCTGTTGCCCTGGTCAGTTTGGCTCAGCGGTTAGAACATCGGCCTGCGGTCCCGAGAGACCCGGGTTCGGTTCCCGCTATGGGCATATACCTTGGTTGCAGTTTGTCCCCGGCCCTGGTTGGTCGTGTGGGTGGCGGCCACTCGATGTGTCCCTTTCACATCGATGTTTCTCTCTCTCTCCCTCCCTCCCACTCTACCTGAACAAAAAAATGGAAAAAATGTCCTTGGGTGAGGATAAAAAAAAAATAAAATAAAATAAAAAATTACCTGTTATGTGTCCACTTTTACCACTGCTATTCAACATAGTACTGAAAGTTCTAGCCAGAGCAATTAGATAAGAAAAAGATATGAAAGTCATCCAAGCTGAAAAAGAAGAGTAAAACTATATTCACACATGACATGATTCTACATATAGAAAATCCCAAAAAAGCCTCAAGAAAATGACTAGATCTATTAAGTGAATTCAGCAAAGTTGCAGGGTTCAAGATGAACACAGAAATCAGTTGTTTTGTGGGGGCATTAAAAAAAAATTTTTTTTCTTCTCACCACCTAAGTCCTTTTATCTGGGCTAATAATCAAATTAACAGATAAACAGGACAAAATCAAATTTTAATACATGCACATGGGGAATTCAAATAAACATGAAAATTCCAAAGACAGTGGGGCAAAATGAGGTATACGTGTCATTTTGGACAAAGGAGAAAGTGGGGGGAAGGATTCTGGGATTTCAACAGAGAATTAGGCAACTCACAGGTAGCAAACAAATTCTTGCTAAGCAACTCAGAAACAATGAGACAGAGAGGACTCTAGTGAACAGATTTTTGCATGGATCCTTCCTGTCTACCATACTTAATTCAATGTGCTCATGTGTGTATGCTAAGGTGAGTATGCTTAAGGTTCCCTTCTTTTTTTTCCACTTATGGACATTTTAATGAACTCCCCTCCATGTGACTCCACCAACACCATCAATCTTCTCAGCTCTTCAGCCTTGCCAATACCCTTAATATCCTCCTCAGCATTTCTGCTGAAGAATTTACAAGCTGCTTTTGGGAACTTCCCTCCATGTGGCTTCAAGCTACCAGGACACAGGCCCCACCAACACCCTTAACCTTTTCTTCAGCTCTTCTGCTGAAGAATTTGGCTTTTACAATGACAGGCTGCTTTGGGAGCTTTCCCTTCCCCAGAACTTTGTAGTAGCCCGACCACACCACATCAATGATAGGAGCAGCTCGTCTTGTTTTTGGCAGCATTTACCCATGTCTGTTCACCGACCAAGGTCCACAATTTATCAAGGTTGACAGTTGGGCAGAAGCTCTGGTTCCTCTTTAAGTGGTAATGCCCCATACCAACTTTTCCGAAGTAACCTGGGTGATATTTGTCGAGGTTGATTCTGTGATGATGCAAGCCTCCAGCATTACCTCGGCCTCCTGGGTGCTTCCTGTACTTGCCGATGCGGCCGTGGCCGTGGCGCATGTGGCCCCGAAGTTTCTGGGTCTTCCTCAGTCTGGATGTCATGTTGGTGGCCGAGACACAAGAGCTTAAGGTTCCCTTTTTCAAGCAGGTTTTTCTATCTGAATCTCTTTAAGAGATCCAATATGAAGCTGAGACAATAACCAAATTGTGGAGAACTTCAGTAGAAACTGCTCTGTGAGCATATGTAAAAGAACGTTATCTGAATGGTGTCTGCACTGTATATGGTAAAAAAAAAACAAAAAAAACAAAAAAAAAAAACTGATAGACAGGAAACCATTATTGCAGGCATAGGAAACCACCAATCAGTTCCAAGCAAAAAACCTTTGTAATGGCCACTGGACATCAGAGTAAAAGTTTACAATCACTCCTTCAACCACCCAAGTAGTTGGCATCTTGAAAATTCAGGTTCATTATTATGAAGATGGTAATGTTCAGCTAATGAGTCATAAAGATATACATTATTCCCTAACATTGTCTAATAAGGTGCAAACAGGAAAAACATTTAGTTTATTAAAAAAAAAAATTTTTCCTTCATTGATTTTAGAGAGAGGAAGGGAGGGGGGTGAGAGACAGAAACACTGATGACAGAGATTATCGAGTGGCCACCTCCTTGCATGCCCCGCACTAGGGATCAGGCCCACAACCTGGGCACGTACCCTGACTGGGAATCGAACCGGTGTCCTCTTGGTGCATGGGTTGACACTCAACCACTGAGCCACACCAGCTAGGCCAGCAAAAACATGTATAGATTGTAGAAGCTGCAGAAAATGAATACCAGACTGCCACCAGTGAGAATTATCAGACAATGTCAGACACTACTTTCAAAGCCTTATGTCAACGGTTGCCAGTTACACTAAGATTGATTGGAACAAGATCCTTAGCTACAAGATTGGCAGAGATGCAGATTGCATATGATGAACACTGCATGATCGGATAATTGTAGTGTCTTTATGGTTTGTTTGTTTTTTTTTAATCCTAACCCGAGGATATTTTTCCATTTATCCTCAGATAGAGTAGAAGGGAGAGAGAGAGAGAGGGAGAAAGACATCAAAGTGAGACACATCAACTTGTCACCTCCTACTGGACCCCGACCAGAGCCGGAGACCAAACCACAAACAAGGTACGTGCCTTTGACCAGAATTGAACCTGAGACTCTTTGATCTGCAGGCCGACACTCCAACCACTGAGCAAAACCAGCCAGAACGTCTTCATGGTTGTAAAAAAATTCAATGCAAAGACAACAGACTTCCAGTCGAGGTGGCAGTGTAGGTAAACGTGGTACATGCCTCCTCCTACAACCACATCAATATTACAACTAAACTACAGAACAATCATCATTCAAAACAGCATGAAACTGAGCTGAATGGAAGTCCTACAACTACGAAATTAAAGAAGAAGCCACATCAAGACTGGTAGGAGGGGCAGAGGTGCGTGCAGGCTGGTCCTTCCCAGGTGTGGGGGATAAAAATCAGGAGGGATACTTCTGCTGAGAAGGTCCTCCCAAAGGAATGAGGGGTTCCAGCCCAACACCAGGCCCCCCAGCTCAGGGTTCCAGTGCCAGGAAGAAAAGTCCCCATAACTTCTGGCTGTAAAAACCAGCGGGAACTGAGGCTGAGGGAGGCTGAGAATGCTGGAGTCCCTGGTAGTTCCTCTAAAAGGGCCAATGCACAGACTTACTCAGACTCACTCCTTCTGGGCTCCTGCAATAGGGAGGCAGACTGAAAGGCACCAGAGACATATGGGGAAGAACTGAGTTGTTTGGCATTAGGACGAGAGTTGGAGAGGTGGCTTTCTCTCAGACAGACATGCTGGCAGAGGCCGCTAGTTCCTTTGGCAAGCCTTCCCCCAAAGGGCAGGCAGGCAGGCAGGAGCCATATCTGGGACTCCAGCAACCTGGCTCACACTGCTGGCCCCGCCCTTGTGATTCCCTGAGGCCCTGTCCACCCAATTTTCGGGCCCACTCAAGCTATTTCCAAGGGTTTTACATAGGAATGGCCTGTCTAGGCTCCTGCTTTGGATTTTCCTAAAATCTCTCAAACAAATTAGCATCTACCCTCAGCGAGACCCATACCTCTCCCTAAGTGGCCCCAGGCCTGGCACTAGCAGCAGCCAACCTTGGTTCATAGCTTGGCCTTGCTTGGCCACCTTCAAGCTCAGCACAAGATGCAGCCAACTGAAGATAGCTTTGTAGCTTATGCCTGGTGGCCCCCGGTAGAACACAGGAAGTGGCTGACCTCGGCCTGAGTCTCCTGGGAGGTGCCAGAGCCACACACCCAGTGGATCACCTTGAAGTACCACCACCCAACCACCTCCACAACCAACACACTCAAGGGGTGAACTCAGTGGGTCCCAGAGCCCTGTTGAAGTAAGTTTTGCTCTATGTGGTGGGCCCCTGTACAGCTGATCCTCCAAGGTGGTCAGAAGCCAGTGGTCACAGCCAGTCCTTGCAGCTGATCAGCCTGAGTAAATCCCTCCCATTGATGTGCCAATAGCAGTCAAGACTCAATTACAACTGAAGGTGCACAGCTGATGCAAGGGGTGCATCTCAAGAGCCCGGCTGGGGTGATCAGGGAGGCTGTGCCCTATAGGACACCTACTACAATAGGTCACCCTAGGAAGCCTAGGAGACATAGCAGCTCTACCTAACACAAAGAAAAAAACACAGGGAGGCAGCCAAAATGAAGAAATAAAGAAACATGTCCCACATGAAAGAACAGAACACAACTCCAGGAGAACTAAACAAAATGGAGATGAGCAATCTAACAGATGTAGAGCTCAAAACACTGCTTACAAGGATGCTCAAGGAACTTGGTGAAGACCTGAAGAGCATAATAAAGGACCAGTCAGAAATGAAAGATTCACAGTTAGAAATGAAGGATGCACTAACAGAAATAAATAATTTACAGGGAATTAATAGTAAAGTAGGTGAAGCCAAGAAGCAAACTATCGATTTGGAATATAAGGAAGCAAAGCACACCCAATCAGAACAGCAAAAACGAAAAAGAACCCCCCCAAAATGAGGATAGTGTAAGGAGTCTCTGGGGCAACTTAAGCGTACCAACATCTGCATCATGGATGGGGGTACTGAAAGGAGAAGAGAGAGAACAAGGAATTGAAAACCTATGTGAAAAAATAATGACAGAAAACTTACCTAACTTGGTGAAGGAAACAGACATACAAATCCAGGAAGCAAGAGACTCCCGAAACAAAATGAACTCCAAGAGGTGCACACCAAGACACATCATAATCAAAATGCAAAAGGTTAAAGACAAAGAGAGAATCTTAAAAGTAGCAAGAGAAAAGCAGTTAGTTACCTACAAGGGAGCTCCCATAAGACTGTCAGCTGATTTCTCAAAAGAAACTTTGCAGATCTGAAGGGAGTAGTAAGAAATATTCAAAGTGATGAAAAGCAAGGACCTACAACCAAGATTAATCTATCCTGGAAAGCTATCATTTAGAATTGATGGACACACAAAGAGTTTCCCAGGCAAGAAAAAGCTAAAGGAGTGTATCCCCACAAAACAAGTATTATATGAAATGTTGAAAGGTCTTCTTGACAAAGAAGATAAAAAATATGAACAATAAAATGGCAATAAATATATTATCTACCAACAATTGAATCTACAAACAAAACGGACAGGCAGAACCAAAAACAGACTCATAAGTACAGAGAACATTTTGTTGGTTGCCACATGGAAGGAGGGTTGGGGTGATAGATTAAAAGGTGAAGGGATTAAGAAATACAAATTGGTTATTAGGCTGATGAACTTCAGAGGGAATGGAGGAGAAGTGGAAAAAGATAAACCAAAGAACTTAAAATGCATGTATGCATAACCAATGGACATAGATAATAGCATGGGGAAGGCAGGAGGGGGATGGGAGTGGGGAGAGGGAGTCAATGGGGGAAAAGAGGGGACACATTTGTAACACTTTCAACAATAAAGATACATTTAAAAAAATTCACTGCAAAATTATTCAGAACCATCAAGCTACCAAGTCAGAATGGCTGTTGCCATTTAAAGACCACTGTAATTAGTTTGGTTAGAGCACAAAGATTAGCTAATCAACCATTCTTCACTTTTTTGTTGTTGTTGTTCAAAGGTTAAAAATCAGTTTAGTTTAAATGTCTTTCACTTTTTGTTATGCTTTTCTAACAATGAAGAGATGATTCCTCCAGTTTAACATTAAAAGTTTTGAAGTGCTTCAAAAATATTTTCCTTACCATAACCCTGAAATAGTTGTCTTTTGGTTTATGAAGTATGTAACTTTTGATATTTACCCAATAATGGACATTCCAGTTTAAAGTGGTTGATAGATTTAGCCATCTATGCTGCTAAAGAAACTGTCTACCTGCCCCATCAACTCTTCCATTTACATAAGACTGCTATTAGAGGGAAAGCATTTCACTAATAGTGTTTAAAGCTTTCAACAAAAGCCCTGGCCGGTTTGGCTCAGCGGTTAGAGCGTCAGCCCACGACCAGAGAGACCCGGGTTCAGTTCCCGCTAAGGGTGCGTACCTGTGTTGCAGTTTGTCCCTGTCCCCAGCTCTGGTTGGTCGTGCGGGAGGCAGCCACTCGATATGTCTCTTTCACGTAGATGTCTCTCTCCCCCCCCCCCCGCCCCCGCCTTCCTCTTTCTCCCTCCCACTCTATCTGGAGAAAAAAAAAAAAGGAAAAATGTCCTCAGGTGAGGATAAAAAAAATGGGCAAAGGACTTTACTAGACATCCAAAGACATATAAATGGTCAAGAAGAACATGAAACAATGTTCAATATCATTAGTCCTTAGGAAAATGGACATCAAAATCATAAGACATGTCCTGGCCAGTTTTGCTCAACGGTTAGACTGTTGGCCCATGGACTTCAGGGTCGTAGGTTCAATTTCCAGCCAAGGACAATACCTGGGTTGCAAGTCTGATTCCCAGCCCTTGTTGGGGTTGTGTGGGAGGCAACCAATCGCTGTGTCTCTCACATTGATGTCTGTCTGTCTTTCTTTCTCTCTCTCTCTCCCCCCCCTTCCCTCCCTCTTACTCTATCTAAAAAATAAAATAAAAATAAAAATAAATCAAAGGAAAAATATCCTAGAGTATTAACAAAAAATAAGTAAGTAAATAACCATAGATAGTACCTCACACCTACTAGATGACTAACGAAAACATGGAAAATAACTTGTATTGGTGAGGACGTGGAGAAATTAGAACCTTCTTACACTGCTGGTGGGAATATAATATGCTGCAGTTGCTGTGGAAAACAGTTTGGCAATTCATCAAAAAGTAAAACAGAATTACCTCATGACCCAGTCAATACCACTCCCAACTAGATACCCCAAAGTATTAAAAACAGAGACTCAAACAGGTATCTGTACACCCATGCTCAGTGCAGCACTGGCCAAAAAGTAGAACCAACCAAAGTGCTCACTGATGGATGATGAGTGGACAAAATATAGTCCATCCATACAACGGAATGTTATTCAGCTTTAAAAGGGGAGGAAGCCCTGGCCAGTTTGGCTCAGCGGTTAGAGCGTCGGCCTGCGGTCCGGAGAGACCCGGGTTCGGTTCCCGCTAAGGGCACGTACTTTGGTTGCAGTTTGTCCCCGGCCCTGGTTGGTCGTGTGGGTGGCAGCCACTCGATGTGTCCCTTCATGTCGATGTTTCTCTCTCTCTCTCTCCCGTCTTCTCTCTCCCTCCCACTCTATCTGTACAAAAAATGGAAAAATATCCTCGGGTGAGGATAAAAAAAATAATAATAAAAATAAAAGGGGAGGAAATCCTGACATATGCTAAAACATGAACAAACCTTAAGAAATTAAGCTAGGGCCCTGCCTGGTGTGGCTCAGGTGGTTGGAAGTCATCCCCTACATTTAAAAAGTCATGGGTTCGATTCCCAGTTGCGGTGTGTACGGGAGGCAACCGATCGATGTTTCTCTCTCACATAAATGTTTCTCTCTCCCTTTCCCTTTAAAATCAATAAAAATATATCTTTGGGTAAGGATTAAAAAACACAACATTAAGCTAGGTGAGATAAGCCAGTCACAGAAGGACAAATATTGCATGAGTCTACTTATATGAGGTACCAGATAGGTAAATTTGTAGAAACAGAAAGTAGAATGGTAGCTGCCAGGGGTTACAGGGAGGAGGAATATGGAGTTATTGTTCAATGGGGGCAGAGTCTCAGTTTAGGTATGTTAGCATAGGTAGCTAGATATTAATAAAGGAAGGGAGTAAAGGGAATCAGACATTAAGCATAATCAACTAGGGAGCATAAGCCTGCTTAACCAGGAAGCTACAGCTTCAGACACTTCAGGAGCAGCATTGCCCCCACTGAGGGGATTAACACCCCTTCCTCCCCTATATAGAGAGGAAGGACCGCTTTTCAATCCCCCCTGCCCACTTGCACACATGTGCGATAGAAAACAAGACAGCGACTATAGAAGCCTGTCAGTCTAGCCTGGGAAAGGGATCTGACTGAGTAAGAGAATGACCCTGAAAGATCTAGGAAACAGACTGGTTAGGGGGTGGAACCATCAGAAGCCCACAAGAGCTTGGGGAGGTGATTGGTTATTTTGAAAAGGTCCCCAGACCTTCCCAAACCTGAGATAACATAACCCCAGCTAAAAAGAAATTCCCTCCTGAAAGGGTTAATAACGTTTTAGAGTAAAGGCAAAAGCTTGCAAAAGGCAAAAACTGTGAAAAATGCATTGCTTGCATGACCTTTGCTCGGTCTCCTGTTGAGTACGGATTATCTGCAAGGCCAGAAACCACCCAGCGGATACGGGATGAGATACCAGACCTGTCCAACTGCAAAGTGGACATTGGGACATGCAGAGTATGCCAGCAGGAACTGCCTGAAGCTAAAAGTGGAGTATATAACCTACACCCAACAGTTATTCGAGGCTGACTGCTTTTTTGGGCTCAGCCTGTCCGCCTGAACCCAGGCACATGCAATAAAATCGTTTGGCTCTACATTGGCCTTGCATTATGGATGTGATCTCCCAGGAGGTCTGTGAGGATCACGAATAAGGGGCAACGGCGGCCCCTGGAAGTCCTCCAGGCCTCCTTTTGGACTGGGATCGATCACACCCTCAGCCGGAGACAGGACCTCCAACTCTTCCTGCCTATTGAGCTTCAACGCCAGACACTAATTTGCTGGTAAGTGTTTTTGCCTACTGATCTGATTCTCTGGGCTGCCTATTATCTCCTGTCCAGGAGAGCCAGGTCTCAGTCACGTCTGTGTGATTGTCCCTCCCAAAGTCTAACACTGGTTGGGACACACTCCTCGGGAACCAGGTTCCCTCAGCTCACCATATATCTAGGGACGCCTGATATAGGTGAGCTGCACGTCTCTTTACTCTAGCGTATATGGGCGATGCCTTCCTCTACCACTAGTATATCCGTCAGACTGCAAGACTGTGACATCTCACAATGCAACATGGAAAATGCTCTACCTTCCATCCCTCATACAACACCCCAAGGATGTCTTCTAAAAATAAATAAATAAATAAATAAATAAATAAATAAATAAGAACCTACAGACCCTAGGGCTCGCTCAGGACTTAATCCCAAGTGACTCATTTTTTTGCTTATATATATATTTTTAATCCTCACCTGAGAATATTTTTTCCATTTTTGTTCAGATGAGCGGGAGGGAGAGAGAGGAAGAGAGAAACATCGATGGGAGAGAGACACATGTATTGGTTCCTTCCTGTACGACTCCAACCAGAGCCAGGGACAAACCACAACTGAGGTACATGGCCTTGACCGAAATCAAACCTGTGACTCACTGGTCTGCGGGCCAATGCTCTAATGGCCGAGCCAAACCGTCCAGGGCCCAAGTGACTCATTTTATACTGCAACACTGCATGGCCTCAGTACAAATCAAACAATGGGTCACAATAGCCTGAGAACGGCACTTTCGATTTCAACATTCTCACTGACCTAGACAATTTCTATCAAAGGCAAGGAAGGCAGCCCTGGCCGGTATGGCTCAGCGATTGGAGCGTGGGCCCAAGAACCAGAGTGTCCCGGGTTCATTCCCACTAAACGCACGTACCTTGGTTGTAGTTTGTCCCAGGCCTCAGTCAGTGTAGGGTAGGTGGCAGCCCCACAATGTGTCTCTCTCACGTCCATGTTTCTCTCTCTCTATTCCTCCCTCTCTCCTTCCCACTCTACCTAAAGATAAATGCAAAAATGTCCTTGGCTGAGGAAAAAAAAAAAAAAGGCAAGGAAAATGGTTTGAGGTGCCTTATATCCAGGCCTTTTGTACACTCAGAACAAGCCCCTCATTTTTTAATTTAATTTTTAAAAATTTTATTTTTGTTACAGATGTTTCTCCTTTTTTACTCATCGACACCCTCCTCCCCAAGCCCCCCACCCCATCCCCAACTTTGTTGTCCACGTCCATTGCGTATGCATACACGCATATAAGTTCTGTGGTTAATCTCTTCCCACCCCCCACCCCCCCCTTCTGAGGGTTGTCAGTCTGTGCCCTACTTCCGTGTTTCTGGGTCTACCCTATTCCTCAGGCTGTTATATTCAATATATTCCATATATAAGTGAGATCATGTGGTATTTGTCCTTTTTCTGCTTGGCTTGTTTCACTTAGGATAATACTTTCTAGGTCCCTCCATGTCGTCTCAAAGATAAGAGATCTTTCTTTCTTACAGCTGCACAGTATTCCATTGTGTATATGTACCACCACTTTTTTATCCATTCGTCTACTGATGGACACTTGGGCTGTTTCCAGATCTTAGCTATTGTACATAGTGCTGCTATGAACATGGGGGTACATATATTCTTTCTGATTGGTGTTTCAGGCTTCATAGGATATATTCCTAGATGCGGGATCACTGGGTCAAATGGAAGTTCAATTTTTAACTTTTTGAGGTAACACCACATTGTTTTCCATAGTGACTGCACCAGTTGCATTCCCACCAGCAGTGCACTAGAGTCCCCATTTCTCCACACCCTCGCCAACACTTGTTGATGATTTGTTGATGGTGGCCATTCTGACAGGTGTGAGGTGATACCTCATTGTTGTTTTAATTTGCATCTCCCTGATGATTAGTGATGTTGAGCATTTCTTCATGTCTCTTGGCCACTCGTATGTCCTGTTTGGAGAGGTGTCTATTCAGCTCCTCTGCCCATTTTTTAATTGGATTCTTTGTCTTCTTTTGTTGAGTTGCATGAGTACTCTACATATTTTGGAAATTAACCCCTTATCTGATGTATCATTGGCAATGATGTTCTCCCATACAGTGCATTGACTTTCCATTTTGATGGTTGTTTTATTTTGCAGTCCAGAAGCTTTCTGGTTTGATGCAGTCCCTTGTGTTCATTTTCTCCTTTGTTTCTGTTGCCTTAGGTGATGTATCAGTGAAAATTCTGCTGCGTATGATGCCTGAAATTTTGTTGCTTACATTTTCTTCTAGAATTTTTATGGATTCATAGGTCACATTTAAGACCTTTATCCATTTTGAGTTTATTCTTGTGTATGGTGTAAGCTGGTGGTCTAGTTTCATTTTTTTGGATGTAGCTGTCCAATTTTCCCAACACCATTTATTAAAGAGGCTGTCTTTACTCCACTGTATTCTCTTGCCACTTTTGTCAAATATTAATTGAGCATATTGCCTTGGGTCCATTTCTGGGTTCTCTATTCTGTTTCACTGGTCTATATGCCTGTTCTTGTGCCAGTACCAGGCTGTTTTGATTACAATCGCTTTGTAGTATAACCTAATATCAGGTATTGTGATCCCACCTACTTTGTCCTTCTTTTTCAAAATAGCTGTGGCTATCCGGAGTCTTTTTTTGTTCCATATGAACTTTTGAAGTATTTGTTCTAGTTCTGTGATACAGGTCGTTGGTATTTTGATGGGGATTGCGTTGAATCTATAGATTGCTTTGGGTAATATGGACATTTTGATGATGTTAATTCTTCCAATCCATGAACAAGGTCTGTACTTCCACCTTTTTATATCTTCCTCTATTTCTTTTGTCAATGTCCTGTAGTTTTCTGCAAATAGGTCCTTTACTTCATTAGTTAAGTTTATTCCTAAGTATCTTAATTTTTTTGCGGCGATGGTAAATGGGATTTTTTTCAGTTTCTTTCTGTGAGTTCATCATTGGTGTGTAAGAATGCCATTGATTTCTTGACGTTAATTTTGTATCCTGCTACTTTGCCAAATTCATTTATTAAGTCTAGTAGATTTTTGATGGAGTCTTTAGGGTTCTCTATGTATAATATCATGTCATCTGCAAATAATAAGTTTCACTTCCTCTTTTCCAATTTGGATCCCTTTTATTTTTTCTTCATATCTGATTGCTGTGGCTAAGACTTCCAGTACAATGTTAAATAAGAGTGGCGAAAGTGGACATCCCTATCTTGTTCCTGTTCTCAAGGGAAATGTTTTTAGTTTCTGCCTGTTGAGTATGATGTTGGCTGTAGGTCTTTCATATATGGCCTTCATTATGTCGAGATATGACCCCTCTATTCCCACATTGCTGAGCATTTTTATCAGAAATGGATGCTGGATTTTGTCGAGTGCTTTTTCAGCATCTATTGATATGACCATGTGATTTTTATTCTTCATTTTGTTTATGTGGTGTATCACATTTATTGATTTGCGAATATTGTACCAGCCTTGCATCCCTGGGATGAATCCCACTTGGTCATGGTGAATAATTTTTTTGGTGTATTGCTGGATCCGATTTGCTAGTATTTTGTTCAGGATTTGGCATCTACGTTTATCAGGGATATTGGCCTGTAGTTTTCTTTCTTTGTAGTGTCTTTTTCTGGGTTTGGAATTAGAATTATGCTAGCTTCATAAAACGAGTTTGGAAGTCTTCCTTCTTCTTGAATTTTCTGAAATAGTTTGAGAAAAATGGGTGTTAGTTCTTCTTTGAATGTTCGGTAAAACTCCCCCGTGAAGCCATCCAGGCCTGGGCTTTTGTTTGCTGGGAGAGTCTTGATTACATCTTCAATTTCTTCTGTTGTTATTGGTCTGTTCAAGTTTTCTATCTGTTCCTGGTCCAGTTTTGGGAGACTGTGTATTTCTAGAAATGAGTCCATTTCGCTTAGATTGTTGAATTTATTGCCATATAATTGTTCATAGTAGCTGTTAACGATCTTTTGTATTTCTGTGGTGTCAGTTGTTACTTCTCCTCTTTCATTTCTGATTTCATGCATTTGGGTTCTCTCTCTTTGTTTCTTGGTTAGTCTAGCTAAGGGTTCATCAATCTTGTTTATCTTTTTGAAAAATCAGCTCTTTGTTTCATTGATCCTTTGAATTGTTTTTTTGGTTTCTACGTCATTTATTTCTGCGCTGTCTTTACTATTTCCTTCCTTCTACTTGCTCTGGGGTTTTCTTTTTGTTTGCTTTCTAGTTCTTTAAGTTGTGAGGTTAGACAGTCAATTAGAAATTTTTCTTGTTTCTTGAGGTAGGCCTGTAGTGCTATGAACTTCCCTCTCAGAACTGCTTTTGCTGCATCCCATAGATTTTGTGTTGTGTGTTCACTTTCATTGGTTTCCAGGAAGTTTTCAATTTCTTCCTTGATCTCCTCGGTAACCCATTCATTGTTTAATAACATGCTATTTAGCCTTCATGTGTTCAAATGTCTTTGCATGTTTTTGTTGCAATTGATTTCTAGTTTCATGCCACTGTGATCTGAGAAGATGCTTGATATGATTTCAATCTCCTTGAACTTGTAGAGATTTAGTTTGTGTCCTATCATGTGGTCTGTCTTTGAGAATGTTCCATGTGCACTTGAGAAGAATGTGAATTCTGTAGTTCTGGGGTGTAATTCTCTGTAGATATCTATTAAATCCATTTGGTCTAGCGCTTCATTTAGAATCTGTTTCCTTGCTAATTTTTTTGTCTAGAGGATCTATCCAGTGGTGTCAATGGGGTGCTGAAGTCCCCTGCTATGATTGTATTGCTGTTGATTTCTCCTTAAAGTCCTCCTGAAGATTTTTCATATATTTTGGTGCTTCTAAATTGGGTGCATATATGTTTACCAAGGTTATATCTTCCTGTTGGATAGATCCTTTCAATATTATGTAGTGGCCTTCTTTGTCTCTAGTTATGGCCTTCATTTTGAAATCTACTTTATCAGATATGAGTATTGCTACCCCAGCTTTTTTTCCTTTCCATTTGCTTGGAAGATTTTTTTCCATCCCTTCACTTTCAACCGATGTGAGTCTTTTGTTGTGAGGTGGGTCTCTTGTAATCAACATATATGTGAGTCATGTTTTCTTATCCAATCAGCTACTCTGTGTCTTTTTATTGGAGCATTCAGTCCATTGACATTTAAGGTGATTATTGATATGTAGTTATTTATTGCCATTTTTGTTTAGCTTGGTTATATTTTTCTTCCTATTTCTTCTACTAGTTACAGCAGTCCTTTTAACATTTCTTGTAGTGCTGGTTTGGTGCTAATGTATTCCCTTAGCCTTTTTTGTGTGTGTAGGAAGCTCTTTATTTGACCTTCTATTTTGAATGATAGCCTTGCTGGGGAGAGTAGTCTTGGATTCAGATCCTTGTTTTTCATGACCTTGATTACTTCATGCCATTCCCTTCTGGCCTGTAGGGTTTCTGTTGAGAAGTCAGCTGAGAGCCTTATGGGGTTTCCTTTGTAGGTAACCTGTTGCTTATCTCTTGCTGCTTTTAGGATTCTGTGTTTGTCTTTAATTTTTCTCATGTTAGTTACTATGTGTCTTAGTGTGGGCCTGTTTGGGATCTTCTTACTTGGGGCTCTCTGTGCTTCTTGAACTTGAATGCCTTCTTCCTTCACCAAATTAGGGAAGTTTTCTGTCACTATTTCTTTGAATATATTCTCTAACCTTTACTCATTTTCTTCTTCTTCGGGGACTGGTATGATGCAAATATTATTACGTTTCCAGTTGTCCCATAGTTCTCTTAAGCTGTCTTCCTGTGTTTTAATCGATTTTTCCTTTTGGTTTTCCGATTGGTTGATTTTTTCTACCCTGTCTTCTAATTCACTGATCCGGTCCTCAGCTTCCTCTACTCTGCTCTTTAGACCTCCCAATGTGTTCTTTATTTCTGATATGTCACTCTTGATCTCTCCTTGGTGGTTTTTAATTTACAATTGGTTTATTTTCAGCATCTCTATGTCCTTACTCATGCTGTTGAGCTTCCTCAAGATCATGGCTCTGAATTCTAGCTCTGTTAACTTGTTTAACTGCTCCACATTGATATCATCTTCGGTGGAGGTCTCTTGTTCTTTCATTTGGCTTTTGTTTCTGTGTTTAACCATTTTGGCTATCACAGTGGGCTTTGGAGCCTGCAAACTTTTCCCTGTGGGTATTGGTGTTCTGCTGTTTGTGGCTCCCTCTCCTCTGTTTAGATGAGCGAGGAAGGACCCACGTTATACACCACTGTCAAGTCTTACTTTCCTGGTTAGAGTTGCTAGCCCAGAAACGGTACTGTTATCCTCTAGCTTTTTGCCTGGAGGCTAGCAGTCCAGGTTACTTGAAGAGTTTTGGGTTGTAAGTTGATTGAAAAACTCCCTCAGGTGTCAGCGTAAGGGGATTTCCCAAGGATGGGGCAGATGCTGGTTGTTAGTAAGCCTCAATTTGCATTTCAATGGCCCACAGGGTGGGGTTGAATCTCCAAGGGAGGGGCTGCTGACTCTCCCCAGAGCCCTGGGAAGGAGCAAGATGGCCACTGTCCTGCATGGCTGCAACTCAGCAAAAGCTCTGAGCACCCTCCAAATCCTGAGTGTCCTCAAACAGTTCCAGTCTAGTCTGCCCTCCCTCTGCCAGAGCCGAAGGTGAGTGGCTGTGGCTATTTTAGCCTCTGTCCCGGCTCTGCGCTGTGGAGCTGCTTTGGAGTATAACCCGAGGGTGCTGCTCACAGCTAAGGCCGCTGCCGAGCTGCCAACTGTGGGCTCCCAGTCCCCATCTCACGCCTTCGCACTCCTACCAGGATCGAGTCTGTGTCCCTGGTCCTCGCAAGCTGCTTTTCTGTTGCTTTTTCCCGTCGATTTGTCTGTGTTTTAGTTGTAATTCCAGTTTGGTTCTGGGAGACAGTCTGTGTAGCTTCCATTCACTCCACCGCCATTTTGGAATCTCCAGAATATGCCCCTCTTTATGCAATTCTTGCTCTCCCTCTCCAATCCTCTTACTCAACTCCAACCCTCCCAAACCTCCCTCTGAAGATGACGTGACAACTTCTCGTTTCCTTCTCTGACCCAGCCAATCTCGCTCCACCATCTCCTCCCTCAAACCCTCTGGCAGGGCCGCCTCCTCCAGCCCCTTCTGTGGGCCCCCCACCCTACCCTGAATCTCCCACTCCAGCTCCAACTCTTCAACCGCCACAAACGACTCCCTCACACTCGTGATCAGGAACCATATTTGGTCTCTATCCGTCTCCTACCGTGGCCCCCATTTTAGAATGCCCCCTGAGGGAAGAAGCGGGAGCTGAAGGGATTGTCAGAGTTCATGTCCTCTTCTCTCTTTCAGATTTGTCCCAAACAAATAAAAGACTAGGATCCTTTATTGAGGATCCCACCAATTATACTCAGGAATTTGAGTACCATACCCTGTCCTGTGATCTAACGTGGAATGATATTCATGTTATTCTTTCTTCCACCCTTAACCCAGAAGCAAAAATTGTGTCTGGGTTAATATCCAGGGCCATGCCGATAATCTGAGACCACAGGCCCTCACTAACCCGGTCGGGGCCAAAGCAGGCCCTAGCAAGGAACCATATGATAGTATGTCTCACTGAAGGACTTAAAAAGAAAAAAAAAAAAGCCTCACACAAGGCTGTTAACTATGAAAAACTGCTTAAAATAATCCAGAAAAGGAATAAAAACCCTGCAACCTTTCTATCCATCTTACACACACTGTGAGAACATATACTAACTTAGATCCTACTAGCCCAGAAGGGACTATCATTTTATTATTTTTAAACATTTTTTTCTTTATCGATTTTAGAGAGAGAGGAAGTGAGAAGGAGAGACAGAAACATCGATGAGAGAGAACATCGACTGGCCGCCTCCTGCATGCCCTCCACTGGGGATCGGGCCCACAATCTAGGCGTGTGCCCTGACCAGGAATCGAACTGGCAACCTCTTGGTGTATGGGTCGACGCTCAGCCACTGAGCCACACCGGCTGGGCAGGACTATCATTTTATACCTGAGATTTATCTCTCAGTCAGCCCCAGAAATTAGGATAAGGTTACTAAAACTAGAAGATGGCCCACAACCCCCTCAATGGGCATTTCTAAATCTAGCCCTTAAGGTTTGTCAGCAAATCCCCTTCAGGGGACAGAATAAGGGCGCCCACCAGAATCAGTAGAGCAGACTTCTGGGTTCCCGCTTTAAATGCAATCAGACTGGCCATTGGATGAGTCAATGCCCTGATCCCCAACCACCGCCCAAGCCATGTCCTCAATGTGGAGGATCCCACTAGAAGTCAGAGTGCAGACAGACTACACAGAGTCGGTACTCATCCCTTCCTCAGGCTGGCGGAACGGGCTATCCAGGCCTTGATCTGATTGGCCTTGTGACTGAAGACTGAAGGTGCCCAGAAAAGGATGCCCCGACTGTCACCTCAAACTCTGAACCTTGGGTAACTCTGGTAGTAGCAGGTAGGCCAATTTCAGTTTTAATTGATAGCGGGGCAACCTACTCTGCCCTCCCCAAATTCAGGGGACCTCTTTGATGCTCTGGGGTTTCAGTTGTGGGAACTGACAGCCAAATATGCAAACCCAGGAAAACCAGACACTCACTTGTTCTTTAGGCTCTTATATCTTTCTCCACTCCCTTTTAGTGTTACCAGCCTGCCCTACTACCTTGTTAGGAGGAAGGGATGCCTGAGGAAGGGATGAGGACCGACTCTGCGCAGTCTGTCTGCAGTCCGACATCCAGTGGGTCCTTCAGATTGAGGACATGGCTTGGGCGGTGGTTGGGGACTGGGGCATTGCCTCAGTTAATGGCCAGTCTGACTGTATTTAAAGCAAGGACATTCTATCTAAACTCCATGCTACTTTAACCTTTACTCCTATCCTCCCCACCAACCCCTCTCATTCTTTACTTTGTCTCCTCCAAGAACAGGCCTCCTCTCCTAACATAAGCCCCCCTGCCTGCATTCCTCTGTCCCCGCGAGGGGGTGAGTGGGGTCCACTGGCCTTGCAGGCCACCCGTGAAATATCACTACTCTTTTATCTTTTCTTCACTGACTGCGGGGGGCAGGGGGAATGAACCCCAAGGGGCTCTCACTTCTGGTGCCAAGCACCTGGCCACACAGGGCTCCAGGGACAGTGCCAGGTTGACTGGGGTGGAACACCTGTCAAATGGTAATGCAGGTGTACCAAGGTGAGTTCAGAAAAGAGAGAAACCTCCTGTGGAGCAGAAGGGCAAAAGCTTGCTTGAACTTGATGCTCAGTATGAATACAGACCGTGAAAACAGGCACCATGTATAATATCTCTCACTAGAACCTTACAAGGGGTAGGTACCTGTAATTCATGATGTGTCTGACCCCTGCAATGGGAGTTTATATGTGCAAGCTCAGAGGGACCTGATGCAACACCAAAAAATAAATCACCCCAGGGAAATTAGTCACTATCCAGGGTGCAGTTCTGCCAGTAGCACTCTCCCTATCACAGTTTAATCATTCGAGCCTTACTGTGGGTCTGTCAAACACCTCCCTAGGCCCAAATATGACTGGACTACTTTGCTTACCAGTGGGAATGATGTTTTTAGGTGCACTAAACATTTCTGCCCCCAGGAGAGGAATTGCTTTTCAATGCCTAAACCCAGCAAAACAGGGTGGCTTATGGACAGCAGAATATGTCATCCCAGCCAATACCTTAATCCATTCCTTCAACCTCATCAAGCCCTGATCCCAGAAGCCATCATAAAACAAAAAGGGGAGTCAGACTCTTCATAGCAGGAGTCATAGATGCAATTACCACTGTGGACTTTGTGGGAGAAATTACTTATAATGCCATAATAGCAAAAAATATAACCGCCACCATGGCAAATATAGCTAAAGATAAAGATGAAAATTTCAAACTGCTTTCAAAAATCCCTTGACTTTCTTGCCTGCATGGTAATAGGTAACCGCATTGGTCTAGACTATCTACTGGCCACAGAAGGAGGTGTATGGCCCTGGCTGGTTTGGCTCAGCAGTAGAGCATCAGCCCACGGACCAACGAGTTGCGGGTTCAATTCCAGCCAAGGGCACGTACCTTGGTTGCAGTTCATCCCTGGCCCTGGTCGGGGTTGTGCAGGAGACAGCCAGTCGATGTGTCCCTCTCATGCCGATGTTTCTCCCTCTCTCTCCCTTTCTCTTCCTCCCACTCTATCTGAAGGTAAATAGAAAAATATCCTGGGTGACAATAAAGAAAAAAGATGTATGCATGATAGCAAATACATGTTGTTGCTTCTATGTTAACTCAACTGGTCAGGTGAAGGAGCGGACACAACAAATTCTAGGTAATGCCCAGTGGCTAAAGGAATTCAGTCAGGATCAAGTAGCCCAATCTGTGTGTACAAGTATAAAAGCAGCCTTTCCTAAACTATCCTGGCTACTCTCCTTTATAGGGCCCCTAGTATTAGCCTTCTTATTATTGCTTTTTGGACCCTGCCTCTTGTGCCCGATTACTAAGTTTGTACAAAATCGACTGCAAATTTTAGTCAACCAGACAGCTGGACAATTTGTTCTAGCACAAGTTAAAGGACCCTATTGCCCCATTCCCTAAGAAGTTATCTAACAAACTATTTTTAGGAGTTCACGATGACCCCATACCTGCATGAAGTAGACAAAGAGAAACTTGGCCCCCTTTCCCTTTTTATCATCATTTTAAGATGGGAATGAAAGGGTTAAGAACGTTTTAAAGGGTAAAGGCACAAGCTTGCAAAAGGCAGAAATTATGAAAAATGCGTTGCTTGCATGACCTTTGCTCAGCCTTCTGTTGAGTATGGATTTCCAGATTACGCACAAGGCCAGAAACCACCCAGCAGATGTGGGATGAGATACCAGACCGGTCCAACTGCAAAATGGACAACAGCACATGCAGAGTATGTCAACAGGAACTACCAAGAGCTAGAAGCAGAGTATATAACCTACACCCCAACTATTATTCAAGGCTGACTCCTTTTTCAGGCTCAGCCCACCTGCCCCCAGGCACATGCAATAAAATCGTTTTGCTCTATCTACACTGGCCTTGCATTATGGATGTGATCGTCCCGCTGGCTCAGACCTTTTACTCCCCACACCCTACATGGTAACACACACCCTGGTAGATTTCAAGCTGAGCCTAGGTACTGGATACAGCAGCACCAGCCAACCTGAGCACAGCTGTGAACAGACTAAATTAGGCAGAATGGGACTGAGACATAAACTGGACCAATGGCACAAAATTCCTGGACACTTGGAACCCAGGAACAGCCTTCTGTTCTTACCACACCACAACCCCCCATGCGTGGGCCTCCCTAAATGCTTTCCTTGGGACTGGGTGAAGGAACATGAGTTCCACTGGCAAGAGGAAGCTGCAAACAGTTCTGGAGATGGACAGTATTAATGGTTGCACATCAATGTAAATGAACTTAATGCCACTAAACTGTACATTTAAATATGGCTAAATGGCAAATTTTAAGATACATATATAAAAAAAATAAAACTACAGAAAAATCTTTTTAATTACCTGTTGTAACCTTTGCCCATTTTCTTGTTTATAAGAATTATTTTTAGACCTTCATGGCTATTCAATCTTTGTCACATGTATTCCAAATTTTTGCTTCTCAAGATTTCTGGTTTATTTTTTCTGCTCAACACCCAATCTCACTGCGGAGCAAGAACATGCTCAGGAAATAGTTCCCCACAAGAACTACAGAGGACCATTCTAGGTAAACATTGTGGACAAAAAAGCGCACACACACCAAACCTGACAAGCTCAGGGTAGGCCTACATGGTGAGCCTTACAAACTCAGACACATAATGTAACCATATACAATGGTCTAAAAATGAAAATTTCCTAACTAAAAGAGAGTCATGGCAAATAGTCCCTGTTGCGGGTTCGATCCCCAGTAAGGAGCATGCAGAAGGTGGCCGATGGATGTCTCTCTCACATTGATGTTTCTCTCTCCCTTCCTCTCTAAAAAAAATCAATAAAATTAAAAAAAAAAAAAAAATTTGATGCAGGAATACAGTAATTTATTCAATTACAGGGAATGCAAACTAATGATTCCTACTTGTGGGCCATACCATTTTTGCATATAATAATAACAGTAAATGTGTTACTCAGTGTAGTTTTTCAAAAACATTACTTACTGCCCTGGCCGGTTTGGCTTGCTCAGTGGTTAGAGAATCGGCCCAGTAGACTGAAGAGTGTCAGGTTCAATTTTTGGTCATGGGCATGTACCTCAGTTGCAGGTTCCATCCCCAGCCATGGTCAGGGTCATACAGGAGGCAACCAATTGATGTCTCTCTCTCACATCAATGTTTCTTTTTTTCCTCTCTCTCCCCTTCCGTCCCACTCTATCTAAAAATCAATGGACAGTCCGGCCTGTGTAACTCAGAGGTTGAGCGTTGACCCATGCACCAAGAGGTCACTGGTTCGATTCCCAGTCAGGACACATGCCTGGGTTGTAGGCCTGATCCCCAGTGTGGGGCATGCAGGAGGCGGCCACTTGATGTTCTTTCTCATTGATGTTTCTATCTCTCTCTCCCTCTCACTTCCTCTTTCTCTAAAATCAATCAATCAATAAATAAAAATCAATGGATAGATATCCTCAGGTGAGGAACAAAAACAAACAAAAGGGCCCTGGCCGGTCTGGCTCAGTGGTTGGAGCGTTGGCCTATGGTACAGAGAGACCTGGGTTCGGTTCCCGCTAAGGGCACGTACCTCGGTTGCAGTTTGTCCCTGGCCCTGGTTGGTCGTGTGGGTGGCAGCCACTCGATATGTCCCTTCACATCGATGTTTCTCTCTCTCTCTCTCCCTCCCGCTCTATCTGAACAAAAAATGGAAAAATGTCCTCGGGTGAGGATAAAAAAAAAAAAAAAAAACAACAACAAAAAAACCCAACCAACCAACCAACCAACCAAACAAACAAACAAAAGCCATAACACCAGTACTTATGTTTTTTTAAAAAACTTTATTTATTGAATTGAGGGAGAGGGAGAGAGAGAGAGAATACATCGATGAGAGAGACCATCAATGGGCTGCCTCCTGCATGCCCCACACTGGGGATGGGGCTCACAACCTGGGCATGTGCCCTGACCGGGAATCAAACCAGCGACCTCTTGGTGCATGGGTTGATGCTCAACCACTGAACCACACTGGCCGGGCTGCTTCTTTTTTAAAATCCTCACCTGAGGATATTTTTCCATTCATCTTCAGATACAGTGGGAGGGGGAGAGAGAGAAAAACATTGATGTGACAGACATGTCAATTGGCTGCCTCCCACATGATGCTGAATTGGGGACCGAATGGCATCTGAGGTACGGGCCCTTGACTGGAAATAAAAAACAAATATATAATCTAACATTAAAAAAAGGGCACATTCTATGAACTCAAAGTTGATTTAATATTAGGAAATCAATGTAATTTACCAAATTAATGGAATAAAGGAGAAAAATTAGGTGATCATCTAGATAGATGCATAAAAAAATTTAATAAAATTTAACATCCATTCATAATAAGAGTATTTAGCAACTAGAAATAAAAGAAAATTTCTGTAACAAACTAAAGGTAAATACAAAAATTAATTATATTTCTATATATGAGCAACAAAAAAATAAGACAATGAAATTTTTTTTAAAAAGACAATTTACCACTGCAGCAAATATATCAAATATACCTAAAAATAAATTTAATAAAAGATGTCCAGCCCTGGCCAGTACTGCTCAATGGTTAGAGTGTTGGCCCATGGACCAAAGAGTCATGGATTCAATTCCGGCCAAGGGCATGTACCTCACACAGCCAATTGATGTGTCTCTCTCACATCTATGTTTCTCTCTCTCTGTCCCTCCCTCCCACTCTATCAAAAAATAAATAGAAAAATATCTTCGGTTGAGGATTAAAAAAAACAACCACCAGCACTCAAACTCAAGACAGATTTCATTTTCTTATATTAACCATATGAACTTCTGTACACCAAAAGGACACAGCATACCCTGGCCAGGTGATTCAGGTGGTTGAAGCATTGTCCCATATACCAAAAAGGTTGCAGGTTTGCACAGCCGGTGTGGCTCAGTGGTTGAAAATGGTTGCTGGTTCGATTCCCAAACAGGGCACATGCTCAGATTGTGGGCCAAATCCCCAGTGGGGGGCATGCAGGAAGCAGCCAATTGATGTTCTCTTTCATCGATGTTTCTATCTCTCCCTCTTCCTCTCTCTCTAAAATCAATAAAAAGGAAAAAAAAACCACACTGCAGGTTCGATTCCCAATCAGGGTACATACCTAAGTTGCAGGTTCAATCCCTGGTCAGGGTGCATCCTGGAGGCAACCAATCAATGTTTCTCTCTCTCACGATGTTTTTCTCTCTCTTCCTCTCCTTTCCCCTCTCTAAAATCAATAAAAGGGGAAGGGGGGGGGGGAGATATAGCACGAAAAGATTTGCAATACATCCCCAACAAAGGGTTTGAATCTAGACCACATAAAGGACCCTAACAAATCAATAAAGACAACTCAGTAAAAAAAGATAACCAAATGACCAATAAACAAGGTGGATCAGAGTAGGTTTAAGTTGTTTGCATGGAAAATACAATAATAAATAATAATACAAGAATAAACTGTGTTTCACAACTATAAATTTACTTTGCCCCATCCTGTAAGTATATGAAAAAATGCTCAATGATTTCAACACTGACTACTAATGTAGGATAGAAAAATAAAAATTAAAAGTAGGAAATTCCATTCTATACCCAGCAGTACTGGCTGGGTATAGACTGACAATATTAAGTGTTGGTAGGATGCAAAAAAGGAATTATAAACCATCAGTAGCATCAACTGGTACAACTACTTTTTTTCCAAAGGTTTTTATTAATTTTTAAAGAGGAAGTGAGAGGGAGAGAGAGACAGAAACGTCAATGAGAGAGAATCATTGATTGGCTGCCTCCTGCACACCCACTAATGAGGATAGAGCTCACAACCTGGGTATGTGCCCCGACTGGGAATCGAACTGGTGACCTCTTGCTGCATGGGATGATGCTCATTCCACTGAGCCACACCAGCTGGGCCTGGTACAACCACTTAAAAAGTTTCCATTTAAAACTGCAAAATATGTGTCCCTTATGTCCAAACAGTTCCACTCCTCAGTGTGTATGTGTGACACACATATAAAATCGGGAGAAATATACATGCACAACACACAAGGAGATATATTCAATTAAGTTCATACCAGCATTATTTACAACAGTCCCAAACTGGAAACAACCCAAATGAGACAGGCCAGTAAGCCAGGGCAAGTGGAATCAAGAAACTGAGACAAGAAAATTAAGGCCAAACAGTTTGGGTCACTTACAGTCAGCTTGTGAATCACAAGACCTTATTATCTTCCCCAACCAAGAACACTTGAGAGCAAATGGTTAATACTTCTCCCTAACCAGAGAACACACAGCTTAAATCACCCTGGAAGTACTATCGCGGGAGCGGAGAAGGGCGAAAAAGCGAGTTTATCTCACATACTGAACGAAGAAGTCAGCAGTGCCAAGATAAAATTGCAAGATGTTCTCATAAATTCTGGGAAAAGCAACAACAAAGTATAAGTGGGACTTTGAAATCTACTCTTATCCAAGATATTTGGCAGGGAAGCTTTGAAACCTAAACCCCTTAATTCCACCGGGCGGTGCACTCAGATCAGCTAGGTGCCTGCTTGTGCTATGTGCCCAGTGTATTGTTAATAAGTTGCTTGCCTTGCTTCCTTAATAAATTCACTTGCTTTGCTACAATGCTGCTGGTGTCACTTATTCGAAATCTTTCTTACATGACTGACAAAAACTGAGAAGAGAGCCCTCTCCCTCAGACTCGGGGCTGTTTGGTAACATCTTTTCTGGTGTCTGATAACACAAAAGGGATGTCTAGAGCTGACAATTTAATAATTCCTAATTGGGGGGGGGGGTTACACAGGTGTCAGCTTTGTTATAATTCACTAAGCTGTATAATAAACATATTTACTTTTACACTAAATAATAAAAATTAAATGGCCACACGTTAGAAAAAAACTGCCAGTTTACTATGTAAAAATGACTAATTCAAAATTGAAGCCAAACCCCAGATTCTGTCAGATTCATTTAATTTATCTGAAAACAAAAATTACATTTAGCAGTAAACTCAAAGAAAGAACATGGCTAATATACAAATTTAGGTTGAATACCATTCCCCCAAGCTGACATTCACCACAGTAACTTAGTCTGCAACAGACCACCACAGATGGATGGCTATGAAAAGGGATTCTGCAGACTGGGTATTTCAAATCCTTGGACTACAGGGTGGCCTAACCGCTATCAGGACCCTATGTTCATCAACCGGTGGCTCACTCAACAGTTTATACAGTAACTGCTAGCATACTGTTCTGGGGCACCAATACCTTTCATCTTATTTAGATAACTCATTCACCTACAAATCCAAGGTCCTGAGAACTGTAAGTTTTACTCAACTTATATCACTAAAGTTTAACCCTCCTTTACTATCTTTCATTTGGAGGTGGGGGTAGGGGTGTAACATCTATGTTTATTTGAGGCACCAAAGCATGAGGAGAGCTCCAGTGTGAGAGTGGAGGGTGGGGGCTGGATTTGGGGGGTAGGAGCTGATCCCTGGGCCCATAGCTTAGACCTGGAGGCTGCTGTTGAAGTGAGTGGAGTGTGGGGTACTAAAATGCCCAAGAATGGGCTCTGGTATTGAAGCTTGGGGTTCTCAGGCTGCTTACCCCCAAAATCCACCAAGCACAGCCAACAAGGCCACACAGATACACCTGTCCATATAGCTGGGTATCTGCAACCACAGCATGCTTCCCCTTCCAAGACACAGTGGTACAAAGCACATCTTACATGTCACTGTCTGGGGGTGAGCAGGTCCTAGGACTTCGGAACCCTACCCAGTGTGTCCCTGTGACTCAGTTCTGACTCCCGGACCAACAGGCTCCAGGGGGACCCTTGTTGGAGTAAGGTCACATCACTGACCCTGGAAGTGAGGGCAGCTGGCTCCTCCTGAGGGCAGGGCAGGCCTGATGGTGGGGACTGAGGACTAGGGGGTGAGGAATCAAGGAATCTGGGCAGGGCTGGACTTTCCTTCTTGAGCTGTAGGAGTCAGGGCCTTGCACAAGGTCCCAGTGGTCAGGGGCCAAGCTGCAGCAGAACTGACAGCAGGTTGAGCAGGAGCCGGAGAACAAGCACACTGGTACTGGCCCACAGTCCCCCATTGGCCACACTGGAGCTCTGGTGAGCAGGGAAGAGCCCTTGTTCAGTCTGTGACCAAAGTCCACCTTGTTCCCCATGCCAGCAGCAGCGGATATAGTCATGCAGTAGTTGTCAGAGCCAGAGAAGATGGTGGGCTTCAGGCAGTAGAAGTTGCTGTTCTGATTCTCGCAAGAGAAACCCACTAGGGAGTGGGCTTGCTCTACACACCCAGAAGGGACACCAGAAGCACTGGCAGAAAAACTTTCTTTCTGGAGGAGACAGGCTCCCATCTGGGTCTCACGTGCCAAGAAAGCACCCCCTCCTCACCCAAGGAGCTGGCACTCCTTTACTATCTTGAACATTTTTTAGTTTTGCCCATTTTTGAGGCTTTAGGTACACTGCCTACAATTCTTTGGGACCTACGAAATTAAGAATGTATGAATAGGGCCATACCACCCTTCTAGCCAAATATCTTCTAAGTATTTTCTATGTGCTAAGTACAGTGTTAAATACAGATGATAAACAGTACAAGATCAGCTCCACCTCTCACCTCAATATATTTGGGAAAATTATACCTAAAAATACCCCTATCCTTTTTTTTTTTCTTTACTGACTCTAGAGAAAGGAAGGGAGACGGAGAGAGAGAAACATCAATGAGAGAGAACATCGACTGGCTGCCTTCTGCATACCCCCCACTGGGGATTTGGCCCACAACCTGGGCATGTGCCCTGACTGGGAATCAAAGTGGTGACCTCTTGGTGCATGGGTTGACGCTCAACAACTGAGCCACACTGGCTGGGCAAAATGTTCTATCTTCACTGCAACTAACAATAGTATTAATGGCACTGGACTTGATTTATTTATTTACTGGACAAAACTTTTCAACGTCAGCAAGTGTGTACGCTACACTTCATCTCTATATCCTCAGGACCCACCACAGCCCCTATCACAGGACAGCTGATTAAAAAGTTTGCTGAATGACTGAACAAAAAAATTAACACAAGGTAGCACAGGGCTAATGAGAAATACATACAGTGAAAATAATCCAATATAAAGACATGACCACTATGTAGGGCCTTTCTTCATCTCTCCCCTTCACTCCAGCCTCTAGCCCACAATTCATTCCCTTATTTAATAATGGGATGTAGCCCTGGCGGGTTTGGCTCAGGAGTTAGAGCGTTGGCCTGCCGACCAAAGGGTCTCCGGTTTGATTCTGGTCAAGGGCACCTACCTGGGTTGCAGGTTCCATCCCTGCCGGTCGGCAGGTGGGGCCGTGCAGGAGGCAACCAATCAGTGTGTCTCTCACATGGATATCTGTGTCTCTGTCTTTTGTCTCTCCCTCCCTCCCTCCATCCCTTCCACTATCTCTGAAAAAAAGAAAAGAAAAATATCCTCAGGCGAGGATTAAAAATAATAATAATAATAAAAACAATGGGATATTCCCTGTATTCTGGGAGCCACCCTCTAGCTGTACACCAACACAGACGGAACACCAATGCTTTAAATGCGGAAACAGAGCCCCGAGAAGGGCGCACCTCACTGCTGCGGAGGTCAGGGTGGAAACAGGCAGAAAAAGGTGGACTCAGGAGGGGGAACGGTGAGCGCCAGGCGGTGGGAGGACAGTGGCAGGTATGGCTCGCGGCGGCCATCAAATGATGCCCAGAGGACAGGGTGGCAGTAGCCAGTTCGGAAGACCTTTAAATTTCTTTATTTTTCCAGTACAGTGATAAACCTGAAGATTTCAAACCAGAAAACTGACTGCGACTTCGGGAAAAAAGGAAACGACGGCGTGGACACGGATTCTGGGCAGCACACTCATTTCAACGTCACCCCTTTCCCGGGAACATGGCCCCAATCAGGTGTGTCAACGCCGAGTACGGTGTGACCCGGTCACCGACCCTCACACCCGCCCCCCAGACGCTTCCGGGAAACAACCCTCACAACTTTCCGAGACCCCCCTCCACCGCCGCCGCCGAACCACCCGGCCCGCGCCCGGCCCGCTCACGTACCCCCTCGGTCTTCATGTCCAGGATCCTCTCCACCTCGAACACATCCTCCCCGTCCTCCTCGCTGTCCCCCACAGCCTCCACTCCTTTCGTCCCCGCGTCCCTCTCATTGCCCGCCGCTCCCTCGCCTTCGCCTGCAGGCGGCCCGCCGTGGCTGTGGGCGCCCGGCACGGGAATCGCGGCCACGCTCGCCCGGTCTGCTGCCGCCGCCGCCATAGCAGGAGCGCTGCAAACCCCGCGCGAGCGCTCGCGACGCACGCCCAGCGCTCTCCGCGTGCCGAGCCCTTGCCCGATTGGTCCGCGTGACGCCACTGGAGGAGAATGAGCGTCGGCGGTTCCGGAGCCCCGGAGCGATAGCTCCCCAACCAATCACGTCCAGGCGGGCTCGCCACAGCCCCGTGGCGTCCAGGGGAAGTGGGTGGGCGGGCCGAGGGGCGCTGGGCGGAAGAGGATCGGGGCGGGCGCTTGGGGGTCCGGGGAGGAGGAGCGGGGACGGCGGGGGAGGGGCTTACACAGAGGGTGGTGGGGCGGGGCCGCGGACTGACCTGAGTTCCGGGAGGGGTTCGGCATCCCCGAGAGAGCGCCGGCAGGGACGGCCCTACGGGGACCCATCGTCAGTGGACTGGCGGGCTGGCCCGCAGCTTTCTGAGAAAATCACCCCGGGGCCTCCGAGACCAAAGGGCCGCAGCGCAGCGCCCGGAACTTCACGTGTAAGATTGGGACGCGTAACGCCTGCCCACAACTCGGAGTGTTGTACACTCTAGCGACTGTTTTATAAAGATGAGGACAGTGTTTATTATAAGACTAAAAACCATGTTTTCCAGATTCTACTTGGGTTTTTTTAATCCCCCTGTTGGAAATACCTGATGCGTGTGGGGTGAGGAGGGGACTGGGTAAAAAGATGGAGGGATTTCAGACATGCAAATTGGTAGTTACAAGATCGTCTCCGGCATGTAAAGTACAGCATAGGGAATATAGTCAATCATACTGTAATAACTGTGTATGTGCCAGGTGAGTACTTGAAATATCAGGGAACCACTTTATAAAGTAAGTGAGTGTCTAACCACACTAAACTGTACATCTGAAACCAATGCAAAATAATATTGAATGTAAACTGTAATTAATAAAAATTTTATAAAAAGAAAATATCGGAGGATGTGTTAAAAGTATCTTCTGTGGGTTATGAACGATAGACAAAGGTAGTCACCTAAAGTTGCTAGGAAAGTCCACTTAAGGGTAAATATTTTTCTCACTTTGAATTGCAAATAAAGTCTACCACAGCGAGTTTTTCATTTTTGTTTCTTATAACGATGGACTTAATTTGAAAAATTAGCTTTTTAACTTTAACTCTAGGTTAACGAAAGACCGCGGTATGACCAGCACATCCCTTTGGAGAGGATCACAAGCTTTAAGTTGGTGCATTATTTTGTCTTTATTGAGCTTACGAAATGTACTATGACATACTAGGTATTAGGAACACAAGCATAGTCTGCCTTCCAGGGACTCAGTCTATAAAAGGAAAACACACAATTCTAATAATTAGATATATTTTTTTAATTAAAAAGTTTTGTTTTTTAAATCTTTATTGTTGAGAGTATTACAGATGTGCCCCCTTTTCTTTTCCCCTTGTCTCCCACCACCCAGTTCCCACCATGCCCCAGGCCTTTACCACCCTATGTCTGTGTCTATGATCAATACATATATGCATACAAATTCTTTGGTTAATCTTTTCCCATCCCTTCTCCCCTCTTTTCTCTGAGATTTGTCAGTCTGTTCCATGTTTCTATGTCTCTGGTTCTATTTTATTAATCAGTTTATTGTGTTCATTAGATTCCACATATAAGTGAGAACATTAGTTGATAGGGGAAAGCTCATTATTTCAGAAGAATTCCAGCTGATGAGTACAGAAGAGAGAATCACGAATATTTCATGAGAATGATTCAGGCAACAAAACTATTAGGTGAAAGATGGATGCGGAACTGGATGCCAAAATATTTCCACAGATTCTGTGGAAACTCACTGATCAATGTAAACATTATTAAAAGTAAAACAGTAACCAGACTCAATAGCTTCTGTGGATGAAAATGTTGATTCTTAATCTACTCAGGTCTTTAAACCTCATTTCCAGTTACAAGAAACATGAAGAGAAAAGGAAACAATCAGAAGAGTCCAAAATGTGCAACATCCTGTAGGACAACTGACCCTGTTTCTTCAGTAAGTCAGCAGAAGAAGAAAATAAGGTTCTAAATTTATAAAACCTTGGCAAAATACTTTAAATCTTGAAATATATATACAGAGAGAGTGAAAGGGAGAAAAAGCAAAACATAGATTTGTGATTCCACTTATTTATATATTCATTGGCTGATTCTTATATGTGCCCTAACTGGGGATTGAACCCACAACCTTGGTGTATGAGGACGATGCTCTAACCTACGGAGCTACCCAGCCAGGGCTCAGTATATAAAATATATAAAAAAATTTATATATATATTTATTGAAAAAATTTTCAATTAACCCAAAATATATAAGATAGAAATAAAGTTCCTACTTCTCAAAGGTAACCAGTCTGGAATATGACATGATAGATTATGTAATACATATATAAACACCCATTTATATAATTTTTTTTTTTTTTTATCCTCACCCGAGGACATTTTTCCATTTTGTACAGATAGAGTGGGAGGGAGAGAGAGGAAGAGACAGAGAGAGAGAAACATCGATGTGAAAGGGACACATCGAGTGGCTGCCACCGCACGACCAACCAGGGCCGGGGACAAACTGCAACCGAAGTAGGTGCCCTTAGCGGGAACCGAACCCGGGTCTCTCCGGACCGCAGGCCGGCGCTCTAACCGCTGAGCCAAACCGGTCAGGGCCATTTATAGAATTATTTAAATGAGTTTTATTACACATCGTTCTGTGTATGGCCATATTTCTGTAAGATGAATTTCTAAAATTTATAGGTCAAGGAGAGGGTAGTGATTTAAATTTTGATAAATACCTGTATTGCGAAATTTTGTTTTACTAGAATATGTTTCCAGTAACAATGTAAGTATCTGTTCACTCACATTCTCTCTTACTGGGTGTTATCAATCATTGAAATCCCTTAATCTAAAAAAAAAACATGAAAAGGCTGTTTATTATTCTGTGATTATGTCAAGCAGACAAGCAGGCAAAGATATAACAAGCCACTGTAGATTTAGATGATTTATTACTTACATAAATAGCAAGAGGAAGAGTAGTCAAAGACACCACCTCCCCTCGTCCCACATTCCCAAAGGAGCTAGAGTTGTGAGACACATCATTGCTGAGGAGCCAATTCAAGATACAGCTGGGAGGTTTTTAGTCTGCAGCTGTATCCTGAGCTTCACACCTCATTATAACTGGGAGGTGATGGGAAACCATCTCATGACAGCCTCCCATAAAGACACGGAGGGAGGTGGGAGAAGGCTGCATGGCAGCTCCTCACAAGCCTCTCATTCTTTGAGTACTACCAGGATCACAAGGCCTCTACCAAAATTCAATAAGCTGCAGTCTGAGCCCAGGGAATTAGGATGGGTCACACATCAGGATGTTGGAAGTTACTCAAGATAAAGGCAGGACTAGCCGTAGAAGGGGAAATCCTGAACCATGTGAATGAGGGGAGGTATTGGACAGTTGGTGAATGGCAGCAATTAGGACAGGTAGGAGGGTAGCCAAAAGATTGTATCCCAAATAAACAGGTTTACGTAAAGGTAGAGACTAAAGGGCCTAGGAGGGGTACTGTGAAGGAGAGTGGACCTTATACCTTTCACAAAAATAACTGAAACTGGACCATAGACCTAAATGTAAAATGCAAAACTATGTAACTTCTAGAACATAGGTGAAAATCTAGATGACCTTGGGTTTGGTGATGAGATTTGAGATGCAACACCAAAAGCAAGAGCCATGAAAGCATTGCTTGAGACACCCAGTTTCTCTAACAAGAAATGTATCGGGATCTGCAGAGTAGGGACCCACCCACACCAAGGAGTATGCATACTGGGGGTCAAGGTCTGGATACCCAGGACCCAGGAAATGGGAATGAGGACATTGGCCAAAGACCTTGTTTCTTCCCAGCGTGCTCAGTCCAGCTGTACCAATCTGTACCAGACTCCTGAAAGGGGAGAGGGCACTGGGCTTCCAGGACCATCCACCCGTGTCTTTTATCACCTTAAAACATTTAAACACAAGAAATCTGTAATGCCGTAATTTTTATTTTGCTATTGCTTGTTCATTAAAATAATTCTGCTTCCATTTATTTTAAGTGACCTATTGCTACATTTGATAAAATCATAATCAAATTTCATTATAGATATCTATTAATATTATTATTTTATAGATAGAAGCATGAAAAAAGCTTAAAATACAGCTTCATCTGATTCAGCCTTGACCACAATTAAGAGCTCTATAAAGAGGAGAGGTGGTGTTCATGGGTGGGATTCCCAGTAGTTGTTTAGTGGCGCAGTTCCTGCCTTGACCAATTCAAGCCGTTGGCAGATAGGTGGATATTATCCTTCAGTTCTTTTCACCCATTTGCTTGCTTGCTTTATTTTCTCAAAAGCCCAGGGAATATTCCTAGACTTAAAAAACAGTGTTTCCCTCAATTTCAGAATATAATTACATGTGAAATGCAATGTGTTACCAAATCTAGCACATAAGCTCAGACAAAATAATTCTGTCAAAATTAAGATATTTAAGAAAAGTAGTTTTGACGCTGTATTAAATTTCTTCTGCCATCCTGACATGTTTTCAGCTTATTAAGTACTATTTATTTATTTATTTATTTATTTATTTATTTTTATCCTCATCCGAGGACATTTTCTCATTTTTTTGTTCAGGTAGAGTGGGAGGGAGAGAGAGGAACAGAGAGAGAGAGAGAAACATCGATGTGAAAGGAACACATCGAGTGGCTGCCACCGCACGACCGACCAGGGCCGGGGACAAACTGCAACCGAGGTACGCGCCCTTAGCGGGAACCGAACCCGGGTCTCTCCGACCGCAGGTGGACACTCTAACCGCTGAGCCAAACCAGCCAGGGCATATTAAGTACTTTTTAAAGTGTATTATACCCATCACTTCCCAGCTTCCACTGTGCATCACAGATCTTCCTTGCTGCCTCCAGGACAACTCAAGCATCTTCTAGCCTTCATATATCTGTTTATTGTCATTGTTTTCCATCTAAATCTTACCCATTTTTCACATACAAACTCAATCCTATTTTAGAAACTAGACTTCTAATTCTTTTTCTTATTCACTGTACCAGGAATTCTCAGTTTGACTAGTTACTTGCAAAGTACATGACAGTCACACATGAAACTGGCATATATTTAATTCTGTCACATAAAGTTACTAGTAAAATGTGCATATCAAAAACTTCAAGTTTGCGTCCATTAGATGCTGTTGAATATTCAAGACTGTCAAATATTCAAGTCTATTTAAGACAGACAAATTCTGAAATTTTTAATTAATATTAGCCGCTTCCTCTTTTTTGTCATCTGCTAGAACTTGTTAGCAAACAAGTGGTAACATATACTAAAGTTTTAAAGAAAATTCTAGTGGGGGGACTAAAAGTTTGAAAGATTCTCTCCATCTTCCTGACTTTTTCCCTGTAAACTGGAAAAAGGCCATCAGAATAGTGTGGTGGTTAAGACCTGCATTCAAATCCTGCTTTTGCAATTACACAGTATTGCCTGTGTGATATTGGGCAGCTGTCATTCCACACTGAAGTCTCAGTTTCTTCAATTATGGTAACAATATGAGATCCTGTAGATTTGTTGTGGAGATTAACAAAATGCATGTTTAACAGTCCTTGGCACAGAGTAGGCAGTCAATGAATATTGGCTGAATATCAAGATGGCATGAACATACCAATTAGCAACAGGTGTAAAGTGATTAAAAGATTTGTTTCTCAGTAATTACTAGTTTACTTATAGTTACTAACTGCTGAAAGCAACAAAACTGATTTTAACTATTCTCACTAATTCAACTGGCCTTCCTTTAACCCAGGTGGCCTTGAGACTTCCGACTGACCCAACTGCTAGTATGAAATTTTGTTCATATACCTCCATGCCATGTGCTACTGCATTAACATTATGTACATCATGAGAGAAAGAAAAGTTTTAAGTAGACAATAAACAGGAAATAAAATTATTTTAAAGTTTTTTTAAGGTTTATTTAAAATTTTTTATTATTGATTTTTTAGACAAAGAAGGGAGAGAGAAATAGAAACATCGATGTGAGAGAGAAACATTGATCAGCTGCTTCCGCATGCCCCCTACTGGGATTCAAGCCCACAATCCGGGCATGTGCCCTGACTGGGAATTGAACCAGGACCTCTCAGTCCATGGGACAATGCTCAATCTACTGAACCACACCAGCCAGGCTAAAATTTTTATTTATTGCTCTGGCCAGTGTAGTTTAGGGCTTAGATCGTCAGCCTGAGCACCGAAGGGTCGAGGGTTTGATTCCCAGGCAAGGGCACATACTTGGGTTGCAGGTTCTATCTCCCCGGGCAAGTTTGGGAGGCAACCAATCTATATGTCTCTCACATCGATGTTGTTTTTTTTTAATCCTCACACGAGGACATTTTTGCATTTATTTTCAGATAGAGCTGGAGGGAGAGAGAAAAACATCGATGTGAGAGAGACACATCAACTGGTTGCCACCCACACGACCCCAAACTGGGCTGGGGACAAACTGCAACCAAGGTATGTGCCCTTAGCAGGAACCAAACCTGGGACTGTCTGGTCCGCAGGCCCATGTTTTAACTGCTGAGCCAAACGGGCCAGGGCACATAGATGTTTTTCTCTCTCTAACCCCTCCCTTCCACTCTCTCTAAAAATCAGTGGAAAAAATATCTTCGGGTGAGAATTAACAACAACAACAGAAGTTTTATTTATTAAGGTGCCAACAAAACATTTTGCGCTCTCAGTAACAGGAATATAGTAAGAGCCATATTTTACTTTTTTAATCTTGCTTTAATACTTTGTGATTTGCAATTCAAAAGTAGGTTCAAAGTTGTTAATACTTGTTTTAGAAGCTATCGTAGTTGGAGAAGATCAAAATAGAAGTGTCTCTTCATGAGAGGGTAAAAAAATAGGTCTACTCCCAGAAACGTGGAAGTAGGGTACAGACTGACAACCCTCAGAAGAGGGGGTGGTGGGGGGAGGAAAGAGATAAACCACAGAACTTATATGCATGTACGTATAACCAATGGACATGGACAACAAAGCCAGGGACGGGGTATGGGCAATGGGGAGGAGGGTGTCAATGGAGTAAGAAAGGAGAAACATCTGTAACAAAAATAACATAAAAAAAAAAGTTCTCATTTATTTTAATTTTATCTGTAAATATATATCTCTACGGGTTAAGAACTTTTTCTTTTTTTTTTCTTATTTTTTATCCTCACCCAAGGACATTTTTCCATTTTTTGTCCAGATAGAGTGGGAAGGAGAGAGAGAGAGAAACATCGATGTGAAAGGGACACAGCGAGTGGTTGCCACCCACACGACCCAACCAGGGCCAGGAACAAACTGAAACCGAGGTATGTGCCCTTAGCAGGAACCAAACCCAGGTCTCTCTGGACCGCAGGCCGACGCTCTAACCACTGAGCCAAACCGGCCAGGGCAAGGACTTTTTCTTACACATGAAACTTAAAATAATTATAAATAGCCTTGGCCAGGTCGGCTCAGTGTTTAGAGCGTCGGTCCGCAGATCAGTGAGTCTTGGGTTCGATTCCAGTCAAGGACAGGTACCTTGGTTGTGGTTTGTTCCCGGCCCCTGGTCAGGTCATGTGGGAGGCAACCAGTTGATGTGTCTTTCTCACATCGCTATTTCTCCCTCCCACTCTATCTGATGATAAATAGAAAAATATCTTTGTGTGATGATTAAATAATCATAATCATAAAAAAATAGTTATAAATAATTTTTTTTTTTTTTTATCCTGACCCGAGGACATTTTTCCATTTTTTGTTCAGGTAGAGTGGGAGGGAGAGAGAGGAACAGAGAGAGAGAGAAACATCGATGTGAAAGGAACACATCAAGTGGCTGCCACCCACACAACCGACCAGGGCCGGGGACAAACTGCAACCGAGGTACATGCCCTTAGCGGGAACCGAACCCAGGTCTCACAGGACCACAGGCCGACACTCCAACCGCTGAGCCAAACGGGCCAGGGCTAAATAATTCTTCTTTTTTTTTATCCTCACCCGAGGACATTTTTCCATATTTTGTTCAGATAGAGGGAGAGGGAGAGAGAGAGAGAGAGAGAAACATCGACGTGAAAGCGACACATCGAGTGGTTGCCACCCACACGACCCAACCAAGACTGGGGACAAACTGCAACCAAGGTACGTGCCCTTAGCGGGAACCGAACCCGGGTCTCTCTGGACCGCAGGCCGACGCTCTAACCGCTGCGCCAAACAGGCCAGGGCTAAATAATTCTTTAATATCACAAAATATCCAGTAATATTTAAGTTTCCCTAATTCTGTTTTTTTAATACAAGGGATTTTGTTCAAATCAGTATCCAGAGAAAGAGTTTGGTTCATATTGCTTTTGGTTCATATGACCGTTAATTTATAAGTTCCAATTCTCCCCTTTTTTTGTCTTGCCATTTATTTCCTGACATCCCAGACACTGCAGAGTGCATTCCCATATATAATTTACCACGTTCAAGCTCTATTCTCTGATGTTTGATCTTTATTATGTAAAATATGTACAGTTTCTAGGTCAAAACCATAAAACAAGGTACATTAGGAGAAACCTAGCTTTCATCCTTGTCTCCTTTCCCTCCTCGTATAGATATTATTTTTATTAGTTTTATTAGTTTTCTCTTTAAAAAAAATAAGGGCCTTGGCCGGTTTGCCTCAGTGGTTAAAGCATCATGGACCAAAGAGTCACAGGTTCCATTTAAGTCAAGGGCATGTACCTCGGTTTCGGTTCAGTCCCCGGCCTTGGTTGGGGTCGCAGGGGAGGCAACCAGTTGATGTCTCTCTCTTACATCCATGTTTCTCTCTCTCTCCCTCTCCCTTCCTTTGAAGATAAATGGAAAAATATCCTCAGGTGAGGATTTAAAAAAACAGATTATATACGTGTGTGTGTACACACAAGGGGAGCCATTTGCATGGGGTAGGGATCGAGTTTTGATGGGTAAGGAAGGGGTATTCATACATGCATTTGAGGCCTCTTGTGGTACCAGGGGTCAGTCAAGGGCTATCAGCCAGAGCCTGAGAACTGGATCTCTCTACACTGTTGACATTTTGGCATAAAACATCAAATGATCCCAGAATTCTAAATTTGAATCTGGTCTTCTAGGTGGTTATGAAGTTAGATTTATCAAGGTAAAACTTTAGAACATATTTTATTTAACAACTTCCTACTTCAACTTTGAAAGATGTAGAATTATAGCATGCAGGTTTGTATTTGTATTGTTGGACTTTTCAAAAACACACAGAATCTACACACTAGTAAAGAGAGTTCTAAGCCAGGAGCCAAAGCTCTGGGCCCCAGTGTAAGCTGCACTTCAACTCCCTGAGTTTCCCTGTGCAACAAAAGAGGCAGAAATACTATGTCTGCCCCACCCACAGAAGAGTGCGGGCAAGTCAGACCCTGTGAACAAATTCTCTTTGTACTTCCAGTTCTGTGCGGCTTTTCATTAGGTTTAGTTAAGAAATGGTTGAAAGTAGAAGTCATTTGCTTAGTAATAGAAAAATGGAAATAACATAAATATAAGTTAAATGGAAAAATATAGTTAAATATTAAATAATATTTAAAAATAAAAATATACAGTTAAATGGGGAAAGAAAACACCTGTAAATGGAGGCATCGTCCAATTTCTTCAGGGATTTGAAGACTATTCCTGTTTGTTCCAACCAGGTGCGAAGAAACTGCAGGAGCAGCAGTGTGGCAATCAGGTCCAGAAGACGTTCTCTTCCTTTTATACCTGAAAGTGGAAAACACTTTTATGTCTGTGGAAACTCTGCGCCTCAAACTATGCCCATTTATGAAAATTCGATGAAAGAATTATAATACTGTGAAGCCATACCACAATAGCAGACCATAAAACTCTCTATTATTTTTCCAGTTCCTTATTAGTCTGCTCTTTAAATAAAAAATGAGGACAATTTGGAACATGTGCCTGTCATATTATCCTGAAGGTTGTCAGGAAACTGAATTAGATCCAGACCTCCCCTCCCTTCCCATCTTTAATAACCAGAGAGGCATGAACTATGCAGAGAGAAATTCCATTTCTAGGCTCTGGCTACAAATAGCTCAGAAGAGAAAACCTAAATACACAACACATAATCAATATGGCTGATTAGATCAGTGTATCAAATTATTTCAAGCTCTGGACTCTATACTTTGACCTTTCTAAATAAGGTCATACATGCTCCCCCAGCCAAACCAAGTACTTCTTCCTTGTTTCCTGCTCGCCTCTTGCTACAAAAGCTTGCAGCCCTTGCCCCTGACTTGCAGTTCTCTGGACTCGAGAGGGGAGACGGCCTCTTCATCAAGCAGGAAATTTAAAAATTTTGTTTTATTCATTAAGTTTGGGGGTGGGGGGGAGAGGAGAGCAGAGAAAAAGAAACATCAATTTGTTGTTCCACTGATGCATTCATTGTTTGATTTTTTTTTTCACTTTTTAAAAATTAATTTTAGAGATAGGAAGGGAGAAGGAGAGAGAGAGAAAGAAAGAAACATCCATGACACAGAACATCAATTGGCTGCCTCCTGCATGCCCCCTCATTGGGAATTGGGCCACCAACCTGGGCATGTGTCCTGACCGGGAATTGAACTGGCGACCTCTTAGTTGCATGGGTTGATGCTCAACCACAGAGCCACACCAGCCGGGCTTTTGTTTGATTCTTGTATGTGCCCTGACTGGGGATTGAACCTGCAAACTCGGTGTATCAGGATGTCTAAAGTAGTTATCCAGCCCAACCCCCAGTGGGGGGCATGCAGGAGGCAGCCAATCGATGTTCTCACTGATCGACGTTTCTCTCTCTCTCTCCCTCTCCCTTTCTTCTCTCTCCTTTTCTCTCTCTCTAAAATCAATCAAGAAAAAATATTTAAAAAAACAATGTAGTTACCCAGCCAGGGCTCTGAAATAAAATATTTTAGATCAACTAAATTGTTCTCTCTCTTTTTTTTAAATCCTTACCTGAGGACATTTTTGCATTCATCTTCAGATAGAGCGGGAAGAAGAGAGGGAGAGAGAGAAATACTGATGTGAGAGAGACACATCGACTGGCTGCCACCCATATGACCCCAACTGGGGCTGGGGAAAACTGCAACTGGGGTACGTGCCCTTAGCCGGAACCGAACCTGGGTCTCTCTGATCCGTGGGCGATGCTCTAACCGCTGAGGCAAACTGGCCAGGGCCTAAATTGTTCTTGTTGATTTTTTTTTTTTTAATCCTTACCCGAGGACATTCTTGCACCCATCTTCAGATAGAGCAGGAAGGAGAGAGGGAGTAAGAGAGAAAGACACATTGACCTGCCACTACCCACACAACCCTAAGGGGCCTGGGAGAAACCACAACGGAGGCTAGTGCCACTAGCGGGAACCAAACCCAGAACTCTCTGGTCCGTGGGCCGACGCTCTAACTGCTGAGCCAAACTGGCCAGGGCCCAACAGCATTTATTAAAGAGACTGTCTTGACTCTACTGTATGTTCTTGCCACCTTTGTCTAATGTTAATTGAGCATATTGTCTTGAGTCAATTTCTGGGTTCTCTGTTCTGTTCAATTGATCTATCTGCCTGTTCTTGTGCCAGTACCAGACTGTTTTGATTACAGTGGTTTTGTAGTATAACATGATATCTGGTATTGTGATTCCTCCTACTTTGTTCTTCTTTTTCAAGATTGCTGTGGCTATTCGGGGCCTTTTTTGGTCTATATAACTTTTGGAGTATTCTAGTTCTGTGAAGTATATCGTTGGTATTTTAATGGGCATTGCGTTGAATCTATAGATAGCTTTGGGGAGTATGGACATTTTTTTTTTTTAATCCTCACCCGAGGACATTTTTTTTCCATTTTTTGTTCAGAGAGAGTGGGAGGGAGAGAGAGGAAGAGAGAGAGGAAGAAAGAGAGAGAAACATTGACATGAAAAGGACACGTCAAGTGGCTGCCACCCGCACAACCAACCAGGGCCAGGGACAAACTGCAACCGAGGTACGGGCCCTTTGCGGGAACCGAACCCAGGTCTCTCCGGACCGCAGGCCGACGCTCTAACCGCTGAGCCAAACCGGCCAGGGCCAAAGAGAGAATCTTAAAAGCAGCAAGAGAAAGGCAGCTAGTTACCTACAAGGAAGTTCCCATTAGGCTGTCAGCTGATTTCTCAAAAGAAACTTTCAGGCCAGAAGGGAGTGGCAAGAAATATTCAGAGTGATGAAAAGCAGGAACCTACAACCAAGATTACTCTATCCTGCAAAGCTGTCATTTAGAATCGATGGACATATAAAAACTTTCCCAGACAAGAAAAATTAAATGAGTTTATCACTACCAAACCGTTATTATATGAAATGATGAAGGGTCTTTTTGAAGAAAAAGATAAAATGTACGAACAAACAAAATGGCAATGAATACATATCTATCAACAATGGAATCTACAAACAAAATGAACAGATAGAACAGAAACATTCTCATAGATACAGAGAACATTTTGTTGGTTGCCAGTTGGGAGGGAGGTTGGGGGAATGGGTGAAAAAGGTGAAGGGATTAAGAAGTACAAATTCATTGCTAGACTGACAAACCTCAAAGGGAAAGGGGTTGGGGGGTGGGGTGGGTGGGAAGAAGTGAACCAAAGAATTTATATGCATAACCAATGGACACAGACAGTAGTGTGGGAAAAGGTGGGAGGGGGGCGGGAGTGGGGAGGAGGGGGGTCAATGAGGGAAAAATGAGGAACATCTGTAATACATTTTACATCTAACAATAAAGATTTAAAAAAAAAAAAGAAAAAGAATTCTACTTATCTCCCGGCCAGTGTGGCTCAGTGGATTGAGCGTCATCCCATGGACTGAGAGATCCTGGTTCAATTCCTGGTCAGGGCACAGGCTGGAGTTGCAGGTCTGATCCCCAGTAGGGGGCGTGCAAGAAGCAGCTGATGGATGTATCTCTCTTATACAGATGTTTCTATCTCTCACGCCCTCTAAAAAATTAATAAAAACATTTTTAAAAAATAGTGAAAAGAATTCTACTTTTCTAAGCAAAAGGATACATTAGCTTGCATTTAGGCATGCACCACTCTACTTCTCTACCATATTACATGTTAATGTATTTAATCTATTCAACATCTTTGGATGTTTTAAACATGACCACATGCATTTATGCTAGAGCTTGGGCATACTTTTACCACCAGTAATGAATTTGTCCTATTAGCTAAACTCTAAAGGCTTTTACCTAGTAACACACATAGAATTAGCATCATTAGCATTGTTTTCTTGCCTGTATTTATTTATTTGTGTGTGTGTTTATGTGTGTGTGTGTTATGTTTTACCCAATGTTATTTCCCTAAACAAATGATAAACCACCTGTATTTATTTATTTTTTTCCTCATCCGAGGACATTTTTCCATTTTTTGCTCAGGTAGAGTGGGAGGGAGAGAGAGGAACAGTGAGAGAGAGAGAGAGAGAGAGAGAGAAACATCGACATGAAAGGGACACATCGAATGGCTGCCAGGGCCATGACCAGCCAGGGCCAGAGACAAACTGCAACCGAGGTACATGCCCTTAGCAGGAACTGAACCCGGGTCTCTCGGGACTGCAGGCCGATGTTCCAACCGCTGAACCAAACTGGCCAGGGCACCACCTGTATTTTTTATTCTGCTCATAAAGCATATCATTAGGCATCAGAAAAATCTTAAAAATGTCACTTACTGAAATACGTAAATAATCTGAAACCTGTAATTTCAAGAAACATGTCAGAATATTAATATATTCAAAATTTGAAATGAGAAGAAATATCTACGTTGGTCAAAATACATATGACTCAATCCCTAAGCCACATTTCATGACTTGAGCTTCACAAACGGCGGGTGAAACAAGGATGAATTTCTTTCTTTCTTATTTTCCCTTAGGCTAGAGTTCTACTTATCAAAATATCAAATTATAGGGAAAAAACATGGAGACACTTTTCTTATTCCCGAGAAGTACAAGAGCACCAGGTACAGCACAGCTGTAGAACCGTGAGTTTACCTTTTATATAACCTCCCCAAACACCCCTGCTGTGATGTGTAATCCTGAAGTTTTGATCTGGGGGTCTTACATCTCACATAATAAACAACTGTAATTCTCTTTTTCCATCTCTCCTGGAAGAATGTATGCATCTTCCTCTTATGGTTCTGGTCCCCACCTCGTATAATTCACATATAGATATGATGATATAGATATTAATGTATTAAACACAATAAATCGCAAAACAAACTATTTCAGCATAAGTACTAATAGTATGCGATTCTCTGAATTTGCAAACAGATTAAAGACTAGTACAATTCCTACATTACTCTGTGGTGTAAGAGTCATTTTAATATTTATTTCTGATTTTCTACATATATTAAAAATAAATATTTTTTACTAATGCTATCCAAATTAATTAAATTCCTATTTTTACATTTAAGTATCATTGTTCTGCCATAACAGTTTTTGACTGGAAAAAAATTTGAACTATATATGAAGTGTTTGCATACTATATATAGCATTTTTATTTATACAAATCATTGTCATTTTAACTACATGGCTTGATAATATGATCTGATAGCTCAAAAAAAATTAGAGAAATGTTTATGCTTTTGGAACTACAGAGAACTGTATTTATGGTCAACAAAAACATTTTCAGGCTGTTGCTTAGCAACCTACATGCAAAGGAAAATTTGCATCAGTGCATAAAGAATAAGAATTTATGATATTAAATTATTTAACAGTGTTTGGTTTTATTATTGTTCAAAGTTCACTAATAATATTAACTTGGTTGGCTTTCTAATTTCATTTGTAGTTATCAGTTTATTTGTTAAGTTTTACATAAAAGCACAATAAGAAAAATACATATAAAACCTTTGAAAAAGAGAGGGTGATGGAGACGGGAAGGGAGGGAGAAAGGGAAGGAGGTAGGGAGGTAGGAAAGAAGGAAGGAAGGAAGGAAGGGAGGGAGGGAGGGAAAAAGGAGGGAGGGAGGGAGGGAGGGAGGGAGGAAGGAAGAAAAAAAGGAAAGGATAGGAAGGAAAGGATAGGAAGGAAAGGATAGGATAGGATAGGATAGGATAGGATAGGATAAGAAAGATGAAGAATCTCATCTTCAGATGCAAACAGCCATTTTATTACTCCCTTAGGGGAAAAAAGCTGCCATAATTAATGTGAAGGTACTATTTCCCCCTCTTTTTCTGGGGGTATTTTATGGCAAATACAACTATATTCTGGAGAAATATCTCTTCGGTGAATTTCATACAGGAAAATTCAAAATGAAAAGACAAAAACAGATATCTACAACCACAAGTGTGTGAATATTGCCTTTTTTACCACACTTACTCATTTTGCCTGGATACCTTTGCCAAGCTGTACATTTCTACTTGCATCCCAAGAAGAACAGCAGTGGTAATGTTAGAATCAAAGAATGAATCATTTTCATTTGTATTTTCTTTTTAAGGTTAAAAAAATCACAGGAACCTAACTACCTACAACAAGCAACATTAAGCAATATTATGAAATTATGATAGTTGGTCACTAATTAATACTAATAATTTCTTTACATAAAAATAAGATTTGCATATTCTTTCTTATATCCCTATCACCGTTAATGGTACCACTATGATGTTAGCTGTGTAAGTTAGAAATCAGTTCATTGTTATCCACATTTATTATTATATTTTTAGATTTTATCTGCTTTATTATTATTAAAAAACATTTTTTTCTTTATTGATTTTAGAGAAAGAAGAAGGGAGAGGGAGAGAGAGACAGAAACATCGATGACAGAGAACATTGATTGGCTGCCTCCTACACACCCCCACAACCTGGGCATGTGCCCTGACTGGGAATTGAACTGGCAACCTCCTGGTACATGGGTTGATGCTCAACCACTGAGCCACACCAGCCAGGTCACACTGACATCTTTTAAAATAGAACCAAAGACATGTTCTTTACAGTGAAAAAGAAGAGGTGAGGTTTGTGTGTTTGTATGTGTTTTTAAATTCTCACCTAAGGATATTTTTCCATTGCTTTTTAGTGGAAGGGAGGGAGGGAGGGAAAAAGAGAGAGAGAAAAACATCGATGTGAGAGCGACACATTGATTGGTTGCCACAACTCAGGCAATATGCTCTCAATGGGGAAGCGAAACCATGACTCCTTAGGGGAGCCAAATGGGCCAGAGCAATTTATTTATTTATTTATTTATTTATTTATTTATTTATTTTTATTTTTTTATCCTCACCCGAGGACATTTTTCCATTTTTTTTTACAGATAGAGTGGGAGGGAGAGAGAGGAAGAGAGAGAGGGAAACATCGATGTGGAAGGGACACATCGAGTGGCTGCCACCCACATGACCAACCAGGGCCGGGGACAAACTGCAACCGAGGTACGCGCCCTTAGCGGGAACTGAACCCGCGTCTCTCCGGACCGCAGGCCAACGCTCTAACCGCTGAGCCAAACCAGCCAGGGTGCAATTTATTTTTTAATCCTCCCAGAGGATATGTTTTTGTTCTAGAGAGAGAGGAAAGGAAAGAGATAGAGAAAGAGATCGGTTTCCTCTCCTATGCTACCTGACCAGGAATCAAACCCAAACCCAGGTATGTGCCTGACTGGGAATTGAACTCGAAACCTATTGGTGTACAGGATGACATTCCAACTAACTGAGCCACCTGGCCAGGGCAAGGAGGTAAGTTTTTATAAAAACTAAATAAATTGCATACTCTTTGTGCTATAACATTTATGTATGTGCCATCTTAACTTAGAGCAGGGAAACCTGCGTTTCTCCCCACTTTTACTTTAATCTAGAGGCCAATAACTTAAAATTGAATTAACTTGCTTTTTTTTATTAATTAATTAATTTATTTTTGTTACAAATGTTTCTCCCTCCCCGCCCTGTCCCCAGCTTTGTTGTCCCTGTCCATTGTTCATGCATGCATGCATATAAGTTCTGTAGTTTCTCTCTCCCCCACCACTCCCTCTTCTGGAGATTATCAGTCTGTACCCTGAGACTACTCCATTCCTCAGGCTGTTATGTTCATTATATTCCACAAATAAGTGAGATTGTATGATACTTGTCTTTCTCTGTTTTGTTTGTTTTGCTTAAGATAATACCTTCCAGGTCCCTCCATGTCGTCTCAAAGGATACGAGATCTTTCTTTCTTACAGCTGCACAGTACCCATTGTGTATATGTACCACCACATTTTTATTCATTCATCTACTGATGGACACTTGGGCTGTTTCCAGATCTTAGCTATTGTAAATAGTGCTGCTATGAACATGGGGGTACATATATTCTTTCTGATTGGTGTTTCAGGCTTAAGGTATATTCCTAGATGCGGGATCACTGGGTCAAATGGAAGTTCAATTTTTAATTTTTTGAGGTAACACCATAGTGTTTTCCATAGTGGCTGCACCAGTCTGCATTCCCACCAGCAGTGCACTAGAGTCTCCATTTCTCCACACCCTCGCCAACACTTGTTTGATGATATGTTGATGGTGGCCATTCTGACAGGTGTGAGGTGATACCTCATTGTTGTTTTAATTTGCATCTTTCTGATGATTAGTGATGTTGAGCATTTCTTCATATGTCTCTTGGCCACTTGTATGTCCTGTTTGGAGAGGTGTCTATTCAGTTCCTCTGCCCATTTTTTAATTGGGTTCTTTGTTTTCCTTTTGTTGAGTTGTATGAGCACTCTATGTATATTGGAAATTAACCCCTTATCTGATATATCATTGGCAATTATGCTCTCCTATACAGTTGGTTGCCTTTCCATTTTGATGATTGTATCTTTTGCTGAGCAGAGCTTTTTAGTTTGATGTAGTCCTATGTGTTCATTTTTTCCTTTGTTTCTGTTGCCTTAGGTGATGTATCAGTGAAAATTCTGCTGCGTATGATGTCTGAAATTCTGTTGCCTACAGTTTCTTCTAGGATTTTTATGGATTCATGTGTCACATTTAAGTTTTTTATCCATTTTGAGTTTATTCTTGTGTATGATGTAAGGTGATGGTCTAGTTTAAAATTGAATTAACCTGCTTTTTAATGAAAGTGTTGATGCAACTGAATAATTATGGCAAGTTGCTTCATTATTTTTATCCTCAGCTCTGCATATATGACAGTGATTGTGTTAAAATTTCTATTTACATATTACAATCAGTGGTCAACTAAACTGTCATATTTTTAATTTTGAGATAACATTAATTAAAAGATATGAAGAATTCATCTAAGTGATGAACTTAGAAACCTTACATTTTGATATAGTTATATGCAGATAAAGAGTGTGTGTGTGTGCGTGTGTGTGTGTGTGTGTGCGTGTGTATGAATGACTGTTACTTAGAAGTAGTTGTGTCGTTCAGGTAATGACAAGAATAATTATGCTATTTTTAAGCTGTTAAACACAATATATTTTGAAGTTAGTTTAATAAGTGAATATTTCCAGTTGTTTGTGGCTGCTGTTGCTCTCTAAGGCCTGTGCCACCTCCAGCTCGCATAGCTGCAGCCAAAGGAGAAGGGCAAGTAAAGAGGTCTTTATACCATGGCTGGTACAAAGCAGACTGCCTGCAAATCCACCCCTGGTAAAGCACCGAGGAAACAACTGGCTACCAAAGCAGCTCGCAAGAATGTGCTCTCTACAGGAAGGGTGAAGAAACCTCATTGCTACAGGCCTGGTACCCGGGCACTTGGTGAAATTAGACATTATCAGAAGTCCTCTGAACTTCTAATTCGTAAACTTCCCTTCCAGTGTCTGGTGCAAGAAATTGCTCAGGACTTCAAAACAGATCTGCGCTTCCAGAGTGTAGCTATTGGCACTTTGCGGGAATGAAGTGAGGTCTATATGACTGTTTTTTTGTAGACACCAACCTGTATGCTATCCATGCCAAACACATAACAATTATGCCAAAACACATCCAGCTAGCACGCCGCATACGTGGGGAACGTGCTTAAGAATCCACTCTGATGGGAAACATTTCATTCTTTAAAAAAAATTCTGTTCTTCCTGTTATTGGTAGTTCTGAATGTTAGATTTTTTTCCCCCCATGGGGTCAAAAGGTAGACCTAAGTATATGACCACAAGTTGAAAATAGATGGCACACCCTGGCCAGTTTGGCTCAGCGGTTAGAGTGTCTGCTTGTGGGCCAGAGAGTCCTGAGTTCGGTCCCACTAAGCACGTACCTCAGTTGCAGTTTGTCCCTGGCCCTGGTTGAGGTCATGTGGTTGGCAACCACTTGACATTGATGTTTCTCTCTCTCTCTTCCCCTCTCTCTCCCTCTCGCTCTATCTGAAGATAAATGCAAAAACGTATTTAAAAAAGAAAATAGGCAGCAGAAATCAGGTATTGGCTGTTTTTCCATTTTCATTTGTGTGTGAATTTTAAAAATATAAATGCAGGGACATAGAGCATTAATGCAAGTCAAAATGTTTCAGTGAACAAGTTTCAGCAGTTTAACTTTATAACAATATAATTTATTAAACCTGTTAAATTTTTTTGGATTAAAAAAAAAGTAAATTTCTTATTGATGGCAACTAAATGGTGTTTGTAGCATTTTTATCACACAGTAGATTCCATTCATTCGCTATATTTTTCTAATTGAGTTGTCCTCCATGTTTTTAGTGTTGACTGTCTTTTGTGCTGTTCCTGTAAATTTGCTGTTAAAATACATTAAACTACTAGAGTCCCCTTTTCTCCACACCCTCACCAACACTTGTTGTTTGATGATTTATTGATGGCGGTACACTGCTGGTGGGAATGTAAACTGGTGCAGCCACTGTGGAAAACACTATGGAGGTTACCTCAAAAAGTTAAGAATTGAACTGCCATTTGACCCAGTGATCCCACTTCTAGGAAGATATCCTAAGAAACCTGAAACACCAATCAGAAAGAATATATGTACCCCTGTGTTCATAGCAGCACTATTTCCAATAGCTAAGATCTGGAAACAACCCAAGTGTCCATCAGTAGATGAGTGTATAAAAAAAGTGGTGGTACATATACACAATGAAGTACTATGCAGATGCAAGAAGGAGAGATCTCTTATCCTTTGAGACTACATGGAGGGACCTGGAGAGTGTTATGCTAAGTGAAACAAGCCAAAGCAGAGAAAGACAAATATCACATGATCTCACTTATTTGTGGAATATAATGAACTAAACGAACAGATGAACAACATTAACTCAGAGACACAGAGGTGGGGTACAGACTGACAAGTCTCATAGGAGGAGGGGCTGGGGGGAGAGATAAACCACAGAACTTATATGCATGTATGCATGACCAATGGACATAGACAACAAAGCTGGGGATGGGGTTGGGGGGAGGGGAGAAGGGTATCATTGGGGGAAAAAATGAGAAACATCTGTAACAAACAAATTAATTAATAAAAATTTTAAAAAATTAAAAAAATACATTAAACTATAAAAAAAGTGAATGTTTCCGATCAGCAAATCTTAACACAACAAAATAAAGTTAGCTTTTTACATATTAATCTAGATAGTTGATCTCCCTCCAAAACAATATACCCTCCCCAATAAAATGTTCTGTGGTTTTGATCATACAATTAATATTTCTGATGCAGTAGAATCCCTTTGGAATTCATCTGTAGCAAGTTCCTGAATAAGCTGGGACCCTGTTCTGACTCACATCTTTTATTCAGCCATTAATTCTCTTTTCTCATCAACCAACCACATGTTTTGTTATTAAACACGGGGCTCGCCCTGGCTGGCCTGGCTCAACAGTTAGAGCATCCGCTGGTGACCCAATGAGTGGCAGGTTTAATTCCAGTCAAGGGCATGTACCTGGGTTGCAGTTCTTCCCCGGCCCTGTCTCTCTCCCTCTCCCTCCCACTCCCTCCCTCTCACTCTATCTGAAGATAAATAGAAAAATATCCTTGGGTGAGGACTAAACAAACGAACAAACACAAAAGAACACATGGTTTGCAAGACACAATTAATAGTTCAACCCAAGTTGGAAATGTTCTATGTTCTATTTACTGGGGCACATGCTGAGGACTCAGAGTGAAACAGGGCACAGTTTCAGCACTGGGAGAACATGTCATCGGATCCGGTGCAGACAGACAGACAAACAAGTGAGTTAAGTATGACACAGGAGTTGCCCTGAAGCAACCTTCCATACACGGAAAGGTTGTGTGGTTGGGTCCGTGGTCTAGGGACCTTATGGGAAAAAAAAAAAAATATATCAATGTTTCTTTCTTCTCTCTCTCTCTCTCTCTCTCTCTCTCTCTCTCTCTCTCAGATCAATAAAAAACATCCTTGGGTGAGGATTTGAACAAACATACAGAGGTTGCATGAAGAGCGAGTGATTATTGCTCCTTGGGGGAGCCAGATGAGCCTTGGCAGAGGAAGTGATATGTCATTCGGGACTGAAAATTGAATAAAATATTCATCAGGTGGATAAAAGTGCCTATGAAATAAACCGAACTTGGGGCGCCCTCCCGGCACCGCCAGGGCCACACGGAGGCAAACACTCCCTTCCCGCATGCACTCCCCACGGAGGCCGGAGCCCCGGAGCCCCAGAGCCCCGAAACCCCGGAGCCCCGGAGCCCCGGAGCCCCAGAGCCCGGAAACCCCGGAGCCCCGGAGCCCCGGAGTTGCGCGCCTCGCGCCCCGCTAGGGCAACAACCCAGAGGAAGGCGACGGGCAAAAGCGAGGCCGGCAAACCGGTCGCCCGAGAATGGTGGACGCGGACAAGCGGGGTGCCTGAGGGCGATGGCCAGCGGCGCCAAGGGGCACCCGGGCAGCGGGAGCGGCTCCCGGAATCCCATCCAGCCCAGGCGGCGCCGCCTCCCGCCCCCGCTCCTCGGTTGGCCCCTCTGAGCCTTTACACATTGATTTCCTAGATGCTCTTAGTAAATACAGTGAATGCTTAAAGATTAACAATGAAGAGTGTGCCATTCATTCAAACAGCTGTCGAAATTTACAGGTATGTTGTCTTTCAGAATACTAAGTTCCATACTTTCCACCAGAGCTCTGCTACTGGACGCTGCGCCCATTTGAAGAGGCAAAGCAGGGCTGGGACCAGGCGCTTCAGATAACGGAACATGAAAGCACGCTATAGACAAGCTCTTGCTCATAAAGGACTCAAACATTATCAGAAAAGTTTAAATGATCTCAATGAAGTTCTCCTACTAGACTCAAGTATTGTTGAGGCTAAGATGGGACTGAAAGTGGTAACCACATTCCTTAATGTGAAGCATTAAAGAGCATCATTCAACAAAGAAAAGGAGAGAAGGGAAATTGAGATTCAAGAGGTGAATGGAGGCCGTGAAAGGCTTGAAGGACCCTCGAGGAGGTCTGCACCGGCTGCCGTGCTTCTGAGCAGGGATACAAAGCCGGGGGCCACCAGAATACTTTGAGAAACCCCCGATCACCAACCCTAACAATGCCTATGAATTTGGGCAGGTTATAAACGTTATCAGTATTAGAAAAGATCAAGAAGACTGTGCACATCTATTAGCCATGACTGAACCGAAAGATTTGCCAGCGTTGTTGAGTAACAAACTTGAAGGGGATATATTTCTCCTTTTCATTCAGTCTCTGAAAAATGCTCTTATTGATAAAAATCCCTCATTGGTATATCAGCATCTTTTATATCTGCATAAAGCAGAAAGGTTTAAGATGATGTTGACACTAATTAGCAAGGGCCAAAAGGAGCAAATTGAACAGCTTTTTGATGACCTCTCAGACACACCAAACAAATATTTTACAATTTACAAGCCCTAAAAAGGCAGTATGAGCTTTAAATAAAGATTATTGTTAGATTTCTTCCATGCATGCGTTCCAGTAATACTATTGAGATGGTATTATAATACAGTTGCATGGATAAAACCTTGCCCAGAAAAGATCCCTGGGTCTGGATTATAAAATATTTTACTTATTTTTATACATAGAACATGTATATTCTACAATCTGCTTTTTATTAATTTAAATATTTTCTTATGTTTCAGAACTAACACCTTCATATTTAATAATAAATATATTTGGAACTTAAAACAATAAAAATAAATAAATAAATGGAACTTAGATATTAAAAAAATTAGAGATTTACTATTTTATTTTAAAAAAAATTCAGCCGCTCTTTTTAATTTTTTTTTTTATCCTCACCTGAGGACATTTTTCTGCATTTATCTTCAGATAGAGTGGGAGGGAGAAAGGGAAGAAGAAAGAGAAACATCTACATGAGAGAGACACATCGAGTGGTTGCCACCTGCAGTACCCCAACCGGATCCGGGGACAAACTGCAACTGAGGTACATGCTCTTAGCGGGAACCGAACCTGGGACTCTCTGGTCCAGGGACCGACACTAACTGTTGAGCCAGGGCTCAACCACTCTTTTGAACAGAGCCCATGCTAATATCACTAGTAGGTCATTCGACCCCTCACTTAGGTTCATCTTACCCCTCTTCAAAGCTTCCCACATGGGCTGTGTTTTATGGTTTTTTAAGAAGGTCATAAACATCCAGGTTTTCCTTCTGGATACTTGATAGGATTACACTTTCTTGTCTCATTTGATTGTAATTTTGAACATGTAACTTTCTTTAATAAATGACATGAGTGGAAGTGGCATGTATTGTATCTAGGCAAATGCTTTTGAGATCTAATGCATTATTTAACACATTCTCTCCCATCTGTCATGGCAATCATTGACATATATTGAGAAGGAGAATGTGTGAGCCTTGAGTGGCAAGGATAAGCAGATCCCCAACCCACTCTTTGATGGACATTTAATGTGAAGGAATAATAAAATTTCATCTTTTATGTCCATAACATTTTGGGTTGTTTGTTACCACAGTGTAACCTAGCCCTTCTTGCCTGATAATAGTTTTAAACACTTAGTACTAAGCGTTTTAAACTACTTACTACTAAGGTACCAAAATGAATTTGTTAAAAGAGAAATAAATGGCCTCTATGTACAGAATATGTACATTGGCGTATAGTGTATCTCCATATTGTATTGCTTCTCCTCAATACAAATACAGGCAGTGCACAGCTCATCTTCGTATCACTGGGCTTGCAGAGCCATCAGTGCCCCTGCCTTTTTCTTTTTCTTTTTTTAAGTAGCTGGTCTGGATTGTAAAGTGCTGCAGCTACTTTAATTAATTAATTAATTAATTAATTAATTTTTTATCCTCACCCAAGGACAGTTTTGCATTTACCTTCAGATAGAGTGGAAGGAGAGAGGGAGGAAGAGAGAGAGAGAAACATCGAAGTGAGAGAGACACATTGAGTGGCTGCCACCCACACGACCCCAACCAGAGCCACAAACTGCAACCGACGTCCATGCCCTTAGCAGGAACTGAACCCGGGCCTCTCTGGTCCACAGGCAGATGCTCTAACTGCTGAGCCAAACTGGCCAGGGCAGTCCCCCTGCTTTTATATGCTCTCTTATCATTCAGTTCCATGTCTTCATAGCACTTATCTTAGTTGATAGATGTGAAATTACTGATGTGATTATTTCATTATTGTCACCTCCTTCATATATTGTAATTCCAAGTAGATAATGTTGTGTCAATATACTCCAAATGAATAGCAAAGACATTGGAGCAGTATTTAATAAGTGAAGGTTAAATAAATAAGTGAATAAACACATGAGTGTATAAATGCATGAATACAGAGGATTCTAGGTAGGATTTGTTTTTTTTACCCTCACCTGAGGACATTTTTACATTTATCTTCAGACAGAGTGGGAGGGAGAGAGGGAGGAAGAGAGAGAGAGAAACATTGACATGAGAGAGACACACATCATCTGGTTGCCACCCACACGACCCCAACTGGGGCCAGTGACAAACTGCAACCGAGGTATGTGCCCTGACCAGGAATCGAACTGGTGACCTTTTGGTGCATGGGTTGACACTCAATCACTGAGCCACACCAGCCAGGCTACAATGACTACATTTTAGTTTATTCAGTAATGCTTTTTGTATTTTCCCAAGATTATGAACGTACAGTTTATGACGAGGCCCCTCTTAAATGAAAAGTATATCTTATCATTGTAGTTATAAGGCTATATGTAAGTTCTGTCTACATTTTTTTTTTTTTTCCCTTTTGGTATATTTTTCTTTAGTTCTAGACATAGAAGCACCAGTATTACATAATGAGTGCATGGATAACATTCATTCACCTCTGTCTCAATTCCTCTGTGTTGTTGCTCAGTATTTTGCATACTGATAATAAACTCAAATAATAAGATGAAAATGCCATTAAAAAATAAAGCCAGCCTGGCCAGTGTAATTCAGTGATTGAGTGTTGACTCATGCACCAAGAGGTTGCCGGTTCAATTCCCAGTCAGGGCACATGACCAGGTTGTGGGCCCAATCCCCAGTGGGGACATGTAAGGGGGTGGACAATTGATGTTCTCTCTCATCAATGTTACTATATTTCTCTCTGTCTCCCTTTCTCTCTGTCTAAAATCAATAAGAAATAAAATAAAATAAAATAAAATAAAATAAAATAAAATAAAATAAAATAAAATAAAATAAAATAAAATAAAATAAAATAAAATAAAAAATAAAATAAAATAAAATAAAATAAAATAAAGTAAAACCAGATCTGAGATGGTAGTGAAGTAGGTGGAAACTACACTCATGTCTTCCCGGGACCAAACTGGAATTACAACTAAATTCTAGAAGAATCTTGCTGAATAACCAACTGAAAACTGGCTGGAGAAAATTCTTATAACCAAGTATTTACAAAAGAAGCCACATTGAGACAGCTAAAAAGGATGGAGATGCAAAAATGGCCAGCCCCACTCCCATGGGTGGTGGCTGAGGTTCTGGAGGACTATCTTAGCTGTGGGAGGATCCCCCTGAGAAGCCTGGAGTCTAAACCCCACGACAGGTTCCCTAGCCCAGAACACCAGAACCAGGAAGAGGAGCCCACATAATATTGGGGTTTCTGTCCTCCACAGAGAGAAAGGATACCATTAGAGATGCAGGCACCCCCTTAAAGGGCCAACAAACAAAATTTCATTCACAGCCATTTATCCTGTGATCCAGGGAAGGGAGGGTGGAGCAGACTAGAGTTGTGTGAGGAGACTCAGAAGTTTGTGGCTCTGGGGAGAGAAAGAGAGAGCCACAAGGTTCCCTGTGCTGAGTCATTCTTTCATTCCACAGATGCCATCATTCTTGGGTGCAGCACTCTCCTCTTTGCAGCATCAACCTGGAGGAAAGAGTAACCCAACTCTCTGAACTCCCTCTTGCCCCACCCTATGGAGCTTGCACCCTACTGAGGAGTCAGCTGTCTTGGCCAAGGTGTAGAGGTCTGGGAAGACTCAGGGGGTGTCAAGGACTGAATTATGTGCTTTGGGGTGGGGGCCATCAACCCCATTTTCCAGCTACCCCCAAGAGAAAAAAGCTAAAACTACCCTCCAGGCTTCTGGCAAACTCACACAAGGGACATTCCTGGAGCATCTAGCTCAGGTAATCTAGGAGACAACAGCACTAAACCCCATAGAAAACCTACTATGTAAGGCCACCCCATGAAGACTGGGAGTCATGGTGGTGCTAATACATAGAAAAAAAACCCCAAATAAACCACAAAGCAGCAGCCAAAATGGGGATACAAAAAAAACAAAAACAAATGAAAGAACAAAAGTAATCTTCAGAAAAAGAGCTAAATGAAATGGCGGCAACTAACTTATCAGCATTCAAAGCAATACTTCAAAGGATGCTGAAAAGCATGAAAAACAATGTAGAAACCATAAAAAAGGACCAGTCAGAAATAAAGAATACAACATCTGAAGTAAAGAATATACTGGAAGGAATAAACAGTAGGCTGGATAAAGAAGAGGACAGAATCAGTGAATTGGAAGATAAGGTAGAAAAAAACACACCCAATCAGAGCAGCAAAAAGAAAAAAAAAATTTTTTTTAAATGAGTATAGTTTTCAGTAGGTGGAAGAGAAGGCTGGTTGCTTAGTTCTTTATTTTTCAGTTATGCCATGAAACTAAAAAGTCTCTGTTAAACTTCCTTATTGTTTGTTCACTTGACTCTTCCGATTAATTGTGTTTGACCAGGGTGATGCTGTGAGTTCTGGAAGATCCTTGCTGGAGTCTTTGTCCCTGTTGTTTATCTTTGTTCGTGTTTTTTGTTGAATTTGTGAAGGACATTAAAATCCTAAAACACCTAAAAAAAAAATGAGGATAGTTGAAGAGACCTTTGGGACAATATGAAGCATAACAACATCCACATCTTGGGGTACAAGCAAAAGAAAAGAGGAAGCAAGGGATCAATAATCTACTTGAAAAAATAATGACTGAACACTTCCCTAACCTGGTGACGGAAAAAGACACACAAGTCTGGAAGCACAGAGAGTCCCAAACAAGATAAACCCAAAGAGGCCCAGATCAAGACACATCATAATTTATTTATTTATTTATTTTGTATATGCCCCTAGTGGGAACTGAACCCGGGACTCTCTGGTCTGCAGGCTGATGCTCCAACTGCTGAGCCAAACCGGCCCAGGCTTTTTTTTTTTTTTTTTTTGTATATGCCCCTAGCGGGAACAGACACATCATAATTTAAATGGCAAAGTTAAAAACAAAGAGAGAATCTTAAAAGCCACAAGAGAAAGACAGTTAGTTACCTACAAGGGAGCTCTCCTAAGACTGTCAACTGATGTCTCAACAGAAGCATTTCAGGTCAGAAGGAATTAGAACAAAATATTCAAAGTAATGAAAAGCAAGGACCTACAACTAAGACTACTTTACCCAACAAGCTATCATTTAAAAATTAAGAAGAAATAAAAGCTTCCCAGAAAACAAAAAGCTATGGAGTTTGCAACCACCAAACCAGTATTACAAAAATTTTAAAGGGCCAGCATTAAGAAGAGGAAGAGAAGGAGAAAGAGCAGGAAGAGGAGGAGGATAGGGGTGAGGAAGAGGAGGAAGAGGAGGAAGAGGAGGTGGTGGAGGAGGAGGAGGTGGAGGAGGAGGAGGAAGAGGAGAAGGAGGTGGAGAAGGAGGAGGAAAAGAAGAAGAAACAGAGGAATATATAGTTAAAAGAATAAAATGACAATAAATACATACTATCAGTAATCACTTTAAATATAAATGGCTTAAATGCTCTAATCAAAAGACATAGTGTAATTGAAAGGATAAGAAACAAGACGTGTTTACTGCCTACAAGAGACCCACCTCAGAACAAAAGATACAAAGTGACTAAAAAGATATGAAAAAATATATTTTATGCAAATAGAAAGGAAAAAAATGCTGGGGTAGCAATACATATCTGATAAATTGACTTGAAAACAAAGGTGATATAAAAAACAAAGAAGGACACTTCTTAGTGATAAAGA